>NC_073310.1:43152304-43474804 GCF_027595985.1 Sorex araneus | reverse complement strand
TTGTTTTCTCTGCAGATTTCTGAAAAATCTAAGCCAACAGAAGAGACCAGTTCAGAGCTCTACACTTTTCAATGCCCAGTTTATCAGACACCTGAGCGGTCAAAAATTCTGACAAGGATTGGCTCACCCTCCAACTTTTTAACCTCAGTGAATTTACCCACAAAGATTGATCCTACTCACTGGATCAAAATGAATGTTGCACTGCTGTGTGAAAAGAAAGAAAAATAAACGTTCATAAACTTCTCTTTGCAGATTGATATTTACATTCGCAATAGCCTTCATTAAAAACATACACGTTCAGGACCAAAGTGAGAGGACTCACTGTCCTCTCTCCGGCCCCAGACTCACCCCTGTAAAACCACAGCCAGATGAGAACTGGAGGTCCACAGGGGGGCTCGCTCAGCTCACTCACACAAATGACGCGGGGCTGGAGGACAGGACAGCATGAAGGGCCTTGCATCAGTCACTGACCCGGATTTGATCTCCAGCACCCCATAGAATAAAACTGACCAAACTTTAAATTTTAAATTGTTACTTAAAAATTTTTGGACTTTATTAAATTCCTGGGGCAGGAGCGATAGCATAGTGGGTAGGGCATTTGCCTTGTACGCGGCCAATCCGGGTTCAATTCCCAGCATCCCATATGGTCCCCTGAGCACCACCAGGGGTGATTCCTGAGCAGAGCCAGAAGTAACACCTGTGCATCGCCAGTGTGACCCAAAAATCAAAACAAAAAAAATTTAGGGGGCTGGAGCGATAGCACAGTGGGTAGGGCGTGTTTGCCTTGCACTCGGTCAACCCAGGTTCGAATCCCAGCATCCCATATGGTCCCCTGAGCACCACGAGGGGTAATTTCTGAGTGCAGAGCCAGGAGTAAGCACTGTGCATCGCTGGGTGTGACCCAAAAAGCAGAAAAAAAAAAAATTAGATTGATCCCTGACACCTGAACCCCACCAAAGAGTGATCCCTGAGTGCAGAACCTGAGCAGTTAATGTGCTACCCCCCCAAAAAGAAGAAAATTCATTTACAAATGTTATGAAATCAACAATAGTTCTGATTTCCAAACAGCGCAATGATCATCACCTGTAAGATGACCAGTGAATCTTCTCAAGTTCCAATTCAGAGAACCTTCACATAAACAGCAATTACTAGACATCCCAGTTTACCTTTTGGACTCCTTGTGTTCCAGGAAGGCCCCCCACCCTGGGTAAAAATGACTAGGAAAAAAAGGAGTTAGATTCCTATGGGTACCAAAGATCCCAAGTTACAAGCAAAAAATATAAGACTCCAAAGTGATCAAAGCGATATCTTTTTATTTCCAATATTATTTCCAACTTGAAACAATTATAAAACGTGTCAAACAAACATGTCAAAACAAAATTACAGATGATAGCTGAATCAAGAAATAGTAGCAGAGGCTCTTCTTTTTCTCATTACCAGGAACAGGATTACCTTCTTTCCTCCCTGAAATTCCCACAACACTTTCCCATGCCAGGAGGAAAATATAACAATAATTTAAAAAATTAACAATTTCACCAAAACTATGTTTGAAGAATCTATGGGATGCAGACTGCTCCAGCAAACCAACTTCATGATCATAGTAACATAAGCTAAGTCAACATACACTTCAAAGCAATGCTGAACACTGCGTCTAAATGGCTCATATATAAAATGTATCATTAAAAACCCAAACATATACACTATATTTATTAGATTCCTTATATTTACCATACTGAAAGCAATTTTACTTTGAATACAAAAGTTGAATGAATTTGCTACTCTATTGTTCCTTATAGGACAATTAAAAATAAGACTGTATGAACATAACTAAATGCAATAGCAAAAGCTACCTTATGCAAATCTACTTAAGACATTTTAAACTATTACTTTTTTTAGATGGACAGACTTCTAAACAACACTCCTTTATAAGCAGTACAGTTTTGTACATATAAAGGATATACAAAATACAGTATAAACTGCATAAAGCTAAACAGTAGCAAAAATACTGTTTAATTTAAAAAGTCAAAAACATATAAAAATATTAGCCTAAATGGCAAATTTTCAAACACCAATCTGTGTAAAAATGTTTAAATAGTGATGTTACTCTAAAAATATATACTTTTCTATTTGCAATAGTTTATAAAGGCAAACAAAACACCTGCAATTGAGGTAGCAAAGCCAAATTCACAAACTTTGGATTAAGAAAAATACCCTTCCTGCATTTTGAAAGTATCTTCTACACAACACTAAGTGTATTCTAATTGTTTCAAAATTTTTAATTCACACATATTGCTTTACAAAACTTAATTGAAAATACTGAAAATGTCTTTGTTAAAAAGATACTTAGTCCTGATAATTATATCACATTCAAAATACTGTACAGACAAATCTGAAGTCCCCATATATTACATAAAAGCTAAGTATTTACATTTTCAAATGCTGTATCTTTTTAGAAGCTGAAGTAAAGCAAACTGCTACTAATAATCTCCCTGACAGAATGTATACTAAATATACCTTTCAACCCTCTTCATAAGGAACATTTCATATAAGACCAATTTTTACTTTCAAATCACACAACTAGTAAATGATCAAAAGGGAAATGAATAAAATTTTATTCTAAATGCAGAACATAAGTGTACTTTAAATGTAACAGTGTTTTTATAAGAAAAACCAACAGGTAGCCAAAAAAAAAAAAAAAAAAAGAAATTCAAAACTTAAAAAGTAACCAAAATAGTAATTCTGACCATAAACAAGTAACTTTCAGATTTCTAAGGGTTAAAATTTTCCTGCTAACTAGAATAAAAATTCTAACATCTTTATTTATTTTCCCTGATGTTGTTAGGATTTAGTTTTTAAAAAAAATAGACAAAGCTGGAGTAAAATACATTAGTCCTGACTCAAAAAGGAAAAAGAAAATGTAAAGATCCCGTCAGTGCAACGAAAAAGGGTTCATTTTGGATTTTCTTCTTGTTTTCACAGCCAAAAGTCAGAACTGCAGGAGTATTTTACAAACAGAAGGCAAGAGACTAGTAAATATAAGGAAATATACGGTAGGGCACACGTTGGCAATACTTTTCCCAAGCCAAGCCATACTTCTTCTTACAGTGGTGCTCATCACGAGCTTCTCGATGGATAAGCAACACGGTGAAATAGATCACATAAAAATAAGGCAGAATGTGATTAAATCCTGTGGGCGACAAGAGTAAACTATGGTAAGTAACTTTAGTAACGCTACATAGTATTCTTTGCTTTTCCATAAACCCTCTACATATTCTAAGGCATTTGATAACTGCATTTGCTCCCCACAAGGGGGAACAGCAAACCAATTCATAAAAATTCCACAAGTGATGGGACTGGAGACAGCAGAGGGGGTAAGCACGCAGCCAGACCATCCCGGCTGGAATCCTGGCACCACAGATGTTCTCCCAACCACTGCCAGGAGTGAGCCCTGAGCATCGTCAGGTATGGCCCCGAATCAAAAAATAAATAGACTTCCCTAGCGAACCAGAGAGAGGTGAGTGCCTATGTGTGCCAGAGGCCCCTATTCATCCCTTAGAACATGAGCTCAAGTGCCAGGAGCAGCCCTTGAGCACCGCCAGGTGTAACCCCAAAACAACTGGATTAGAGCATGGCAGAAGAGAAAACAGAAGCTCTTCAGAGAAGAACGCAGTCAAGCAACTATCACGATCACTTGGTCTCTCCCCCCCCCCCCCCCCGCCTGGCTGTACACACCAGTCCGGGGCCAAAACTGGCAGCTGGGGATTGAACTTGGCATGTGCTTCCACCCGCTGAGCTCTGCCTCCCTAGCCCCAATCCCATTCCTTCTCCCGCAACCATCAGTGAAGTGGTGAGCGAGGGGGTTGGGGGGGAGGGGAAGCAGGAGGCACTGCCGGGTACAGGCCAGCCCCCCCCAGCCCCCTCCAGATGGTGAGCAAACACAGACAGAACCAACGAACCTCTCTTCTTCCTCAGGAAGAACCAAAAACCATTTGGTTTTAGAGACCATCTGAGTCTCTCCACCCTTGGGTCATAAATATGAAAGTTAAAGTTAATGTCCATATACTCTAAGAAAACAAAAACTCTCCGGCAGTTTGAAACTTTCAAGCTTGAGGCTAGAGTGAGGTGCAGCAGGGAGGGTGGCTGCCTTGCATGCAACCCACCCTGGTTCCATCCACGGAGCCCCATATGGTACCCAAGCACTGCCAGTAGAAATCCCTGAGTACTGAGTCAGGAAAAGCCCAAGCACAGCTAAGTGTGGCCCCCAAACTCAAAAGAAAACTTCCAATTTGGCAAACGAAAATTCAGGCTCCTGGCTCCCCCAGCAGGAGCAAGACAGAGCACCTAGGTGAGGTGGGATTCTGCCAGCACACCCCCTTTCAGCCCCGCTCCCCTTACAAGGCAGAGGAACTCCCCAACCCATACCCCTGTGTGCATGCACACCACACACACACACACACACACACACACACACACTCTCTCTCTCTCTCTCTCTCTCTCTCTCTCTCTCTCTCTCTCTCTCTCTCTCTCTCTCTCTCTCTCTCTCTCTCTCCTTACAAGGCAGAGGAACTCCCCAACCTATACCCGTGAGTGCATGCACACAACACACACATACACACACACATACTCTCTCACTCTCTCTCTCTCTCTCTCTCTCTCTCTCTCTCTCTCTCTCTCTCTCCCCCCTTACAAGGCAGAGGAACTCCCCAACCCATACCCGTGAGTGCATGCACACAACAACACACACACTCACATACACACACACTGTCCCGACGAAGCGCGCGCCCCCTGCAGTGACCCTGGGAGAACTCTGAGATACTTACCACAAGGCAGAGACCAAGCCAGGGCCATGATGAGATCACCCAAATAATTGGGGTGCCGGACAAAGCCCCACCAACCAGAAACAAGGAGATTTTTTCCCGTTGATGTATGAATCGTCTTCAAATCTACATAAATTTAAAAAAAAAAGTCTTCAATACCCCTACGCCAAGAGCGACATTAAAAACACACAGAATATCAATCATTAAGAAATTTAAATTGGAACTTACGTGCGAGCTTCGGATCAGCAGGATTCTTCCGGAATGCATTTTTCTGAGAATTTGCACATCGGAAGATCACATATCCAGAAACTGTGAAAGTTTTTGAATTTAATATAAGTTCATATTTAAGAGTAACTATAATTTCACGTAGAAATCATCTCTACACTAGAATCTGCACAGTCTGTTATAAATATGGGGCCAAAATACAATGCAGAAAAAGCATTTACACTCCATGTTCACTGCAGCAGTATTCACAGTAGCCAGAATCTGGAAACAACCCGAGTGCCCAAGAACAGATGAGTGGATAAAGACGCTACGGTACATTACATAGTGGAATACTATACAACTGTTAGGAAAAAAATGAAGTCACAAATTTGCTGATACATGGATGGACAAGGAGAATATCATGCTGAGTGAAATTAGAGGGAGAGGGACAGACATAGAATAGTTGCACTCACTTGACAGCTATAAAGAAACATCACAGAATAGTGTCCCAAGACAATAGAAATGCAGGGCAGGGGAACTGGTGCTTTGTAGGAAGCTTGCCTCAGTGGGGAAGGGAGGTTAAGAAGACCAGGAAGTGGTCACTCCGGTGCTGAAAGGAAGTAGAGTGACAGGTACCACAGCCCTCAGTAACAGCATTGCAAACCAGTGCCTAAGAGAAAACAGCAAAGTGTCTGCCATAGCGGCTGGGTGGGGGATGGGAGGGAAACTGAGGACACTGGCAGATGGAAGTGGACACTGGTGAAGGACCGGTGCTCCCACATAGCACAACTGAAACTCGATCATAAACAACTTTGTAACTCTGGATCTCACAGTGATTCAATAAATAAGAACAATCAATTTCTATAAAGAACATGGGGCCAGAGATGGTCATCTGTGAGGGAGCAGTAATAAAAAGATACATGTCGCCACTGGTTCAATCCCCAACCCTGGACAGTCCCCCAAGCACTGCCAAGAGTCACCTCTGAGAACAGCTGCGTGTGGCCAAACACCCAAGAGGGGAAAAAAAGAACAGTTCAAAACCAAGTAGGGAAGATAGCTCAAAAGCATCTGTCCACAGTGATCACTTCCCACGTGGAGCTCTGGCTCTGTATGCAGGAGGCCCAGGTCCAATTCCCAGCAGGCATGGTCCCCAGACACTGAGCAGGGAACAGCCCCCTCAGGAATCTGCGCTCCAACCAAACTCGACCAGGCACAGTTCACACTCCCCACGTCCCAACCTCAACAGGGTCCCTCACGATAAGATTATTGTGTCATCCCCTTGCTTGCCCCCTCTAATACACCATTTAATAAACTCCCACTCTTCCAGGGCACCCCCATGGCCAGAACACAGGCCCCCGGAAGGCAAGAGAATCTTCCTGTTCTTAAAAGTGTCTACCAGAAAATGCAGGTGTTTAATTTTTAAAAATTTAAAAAGCTACTGAAACAATTTCATTAAAAACAAATTAAATCCAAAACACAAAACTGTGTGGCCCAGATAAATTCGGAGCTGCTGAGAGGGAAACGGACCCTCTGCGCCTAAAGACTTTGATTCCAGAGACCTAACACTTTCGGGCATCCAGCGCAGCTTCTAATAACAATGCACTGGGACTGTAAGCTGGGCTATGCAATTTCTGGTAGAATTTTCCCTGGGCTTTATACAGAAATCCAAAACCGCGCGGACGCGGCAGCGTCCGAGTGACTTTAACATCTATAATTGTCAGCTATGTGAAACGGTTCCTTTTGAACAGGTCTGACTTGGGGGGGGGGGGACTCCAAATAATAACAGTAAGTTTTTGTTGAAATATTGAAGGTTATTAATGTAACAGCCACCTCTCTGGACTCTGAACTAAGCAAAAGCCCCACGCCGGCCGTTGCGGCATGGCATACACCGTACTATGAGGCGTGGGATGGGGGATGAGGGTGAAAAAAAAAAAAAAAAAGGGAAAAGGAAAAAGAAAAAAAAAAAAGAAGAACAGTTATGTACTTGTAGCAGTGGGGCTCCATATCTCTTCATTCCCAGCAATGGAAAACTAATTATCAAATGCTTCCTTGGTAGTAGGTCTGTCTCTCTTGGGTGGAAACTCCAACAACTATAGTGAGTTTTGTGTTGAAATATGGAATGTAATCAAGGTAAAGAGCAAATGAAGTGAAATTCATTAGTTATACAGTAGGGGGTAGGGGGTGGGGGCGGGGGGTATACTGGGGTTTTTGGTGGTGGACTATGGGCACTGGTGAAGGGATGGGTGTTTGAATATTGTATAACTGAGACATAAACCTGAGAACTTTGTAACTTTCCACATGGTGATTTAATAAAAAGTTAAAAAAAACAAACAAAAAAAAAACTGTGTGAACTTATTTGTTTAGACTCAACACTTGAGTTCTAAACACTTGAGAGAGCCTAAGAAGACAGCATCCCTCTGCTTAGCTGTGAGACTTTCTTTATTACTCATCCACCACAAAAGACGTCAGGCAAATGGTAACTCTAATCATCAAAGGGCAGGTCACATGTGACGGGCTCAGCAGGAAATGAACATTAAGGACAGAGAAAATGAAGTTCAGACTCACGTTTCAGAGCGATAATGAGTGAGGCCACCGGCCACGACACTTCGTGAGGATGACTGACTAAATAAAAGGCCTGGAAGCTGTAGATGAACGGAACCCACACTAAATCTCCGAAAGCCAGCATGAATCCAAAGCCATCGTGGGTGATGTCCATGGTGGTCAGAACTGCCTCCTAGATGAAGACGGTTGAAAGAAATTATGCTTTTAAAAAAGCAGAGGAGGGGAGGGTCAGAGGGAGAACATAGGGGTTGTGGCACTTGTCTCAGGCCAACTCCAGTCCAAAGCCCTGGCCTGGCATAGAATCCCTGAGCACCACCAGGATGACCGCTGAGCACCTGGCACATGGTGTGATCGCTGAGCACAGAACCAGGAGTAAACCCTGAGCACTGCAGGGAGGATGGGACTAGGGACGGGGCTCGGCGGCAGAGTGCATGCATTGCGCTGTGAAGCCACAGCCGCATCTCTGCATCACAAACTATAGAGTATAGAAGGGATTGCTAAGTCAGGGACAGTTGGAAGGAGCGCTCGGGATGGGAGATGTGTGCTGAAAGTAGATAAACATGATGGCCTCTCCGTATCTGCATTGTAAACCATAATGCCCAAAAGTAGACAGAATAAGAGGGAAACTGTCAAACATAGAAGCCTAGGAAGGGGTGAGGTGGGGGGGGAGGGGTACTGGGGACATTGGTGATAGAAAATGTGCACTGGTGGAGGGATGGGTCTTCTATCATTATATGACTGAAACTCGAACATGAAAGCTTTGTAACTATCTCACGGCGATTCAATAATGTGTGTGTGTGTGTGTGTGTGTGTGTGTGTGTGTGTGTGTGTGTGTGTGTGTGTGTGTAAAAATTGAAAATAAACATGGGAGGGGAGTGGTGCTGGGATGTGACTCCCTAGACTCTGACATCACACTGAGCCGTGCTGGGGGCTTCATCTCTGGCCACCAGATGATCCTAAACTAACACATCTCCGAGATATTTTCACCACTTTGCCTTTTCCAAATTCAGCTGAAGCCTTCTCTGGACTACCTCCTTTCACCACTCCTCAGCCCTTTTAAGAGCTTCTTTTTTTTTTTTGCTTTTTGGGTCACACCTGGCAATGCACAGGGGTCACTCCTGACGGTGCTCAGGGGACCATATGGGATGCTGGGAATCGAATCCGGGTCAGCCATGTGCAAGGTAAACACCCCACCCACTGTGCTATAGCTTCTTAAAGCTACCGGTTGGTGGTCTAGAGCCAAGATGTTCGGGGCCCTCTTTGGCCTTGCCTCCCAGCCCCTAGCACGGCTGGCACAAAGTAAAGGGTGCACAAGGACACCTCTGAGGGTCTGAAGACTATCAGTACCACCGGACTGCGATCTGGCTTTTCACATATGGATGTGAACTATTCCACGCTGTACAGTAATGCTGAGTAACGCAGTGAGCCTCCAGAGTGAATCAACCCTCAATGAGCGGCCTTCTCTTACAGGTTTGGCTGACTGAAGTCAACTGCCAGATCAACTCTCTGTGGCCAGGGTCCTGCAGGCCAGACTGGATGAAGAGACCACACTGAAGGTCAGAACTCAGAATGGGGGCTGGAGAGAGCACCCAGGACTGAGTACCTGCAGTGCACAGAGGGAGGTGCCCTGGTTTGATCCCCAGCACCACAGGCTACACTGAGCACCTCAAAGTAACAAAACCAACCTCAGAAGGCCCAGCCTGACAGTATCCCTCAGCTGCCTCCAACTTCCGAATGGACCAGACACAGAACACCTGGCGAATGTATACCTGTTGAAGAATCAATGCTCCATGGGCCAGAGAGAGAGCACGGGGGTGCAAGGCACTTGCTGTGCATGCGGCAGAACTCAGGTCAATCTCCCGCACCACCTGTGGTCTCAGAGAACTGCCAGAGGCCATGCCCCCACACACACCCAAGCCCCCCAAATCAATGTTCTAGTATTAATACCTCCCAAGTGGTGCTTTTTTTTTTTTGACAAGGCAGAAAGCAGACAGGCTGGCACACATATTCTGCGTGCAGAAGCCCCCAGCTTCAATCCCAGGCATCCTATCAGCCCATGCACTGAGTCCGAGGGCCCCAAGTACCACCAGAACAGAAAAATGGATGCCATGAACTCTTGGGGGCCTTTCAGCCCCACACTCAAGTCAAGAATGCCCATTATCACGTACTTGGCTCCGAATTTTCTGGACCAAAACAGGATAAAAGTAATCAAGGAGTAAATAAGCAAGCAGATGCAGCGACCACCTCCTGGACCCTGGGCAGGGGCCGTGCACCCTCGCCTAAGGAAGAGGCATGACAGCACGAGCAGGTGGACACTCCTGGGGCCTCCGAACAGGCTAGAAGGGCTCACAGGCAGTTCACGTTTGGGGGAGGTTTCCTTCGGGTTATTTTGTTTTTCTCCCCTGGGCAGTGCTCAGGGCTTATCTGTTTCCACACTCAGGGATCACTCCTGGTGGTGCTGGGGGACCATGTGGAATGCCAAGGATCAAACCCAGGTCAGCCTCATGCAAGGAAAAAGCCCAAGCCATGGTACTATCGCTTCAGCTACAGGACTGGACTTTTAAAACTAATTACCTCATTCCAGAGAGCATCCACCACGTAAAGGAGCTGGAAACTATTCACCAGAATCATCGCTACCGATGGAGTCTCTCGATTATGTACCTTCATCTCAGCCATTAGCAACACCAAGTTAATTACCACCTGAAATCAAAGGAGTAAACATGTCTCAGTGTCTCCCCAGAGAGACGGTGTCCTCCAGCTGAGAAAGCCACAGACGGTACCTGTCAGCGATGGGACCCATCTGCAGAGTGAACCCCTGCAAGATGCATGAGAACAACATGGCATTTCTGGAGCATGCGTGGCCAAAATGCCCCACATACCCCCAGTTCTGAGGAACCACGGGCCTAACCCGAACTGAGGGGCCCTCTCACAGTAGAACTGAGCAGTGATCTGTAAAGCATCAAGACCAGAAAGGCAAGAGGAAAGGAAAGAACTACTGGGGCCCACAGGCGGCAAGGCAAAGCAATGGCTAATGCACCGTGGGTCAACAGAAACAGAAAAAGGCCCTGGGTGGGAAAACTAGGGAAGGGAAAAAGGTCTAAGCATTTCACTCAGCAACCCTGAAACCATGCTGATCTGTTGTCCCTGCTTAGTCACTCTGGTTATGCAAAATCAGAACTGTGAGAGGAGAATTTGGGCTCTCAGAGGGTCTATTTTGGTGACCCTCCCACTTCCCTAAACTCAGGCCAGACCTCCCACCTTTTTAGTAAGAAGGAAAGTTTGGTTTGGTTTGGTTTTTTCCCTAGAAGAATTCATCTACAGTGTAGCCAAACTGATTTGGACTTTCCAGAAGTTTACTCTGCTTCCTAGCTGGAAAGCAGAAAGCACCCCCACTGCCCCCAAAGGCCCCCCGAGGTTCCTAGCCCACCACTGCTCCAGCAGCAACCCCCACCCAGCAGGCGGAGCGTGGTGAAATCACCCACTTTGGGAAACACTGGTCTACACTATAATTTTCCTTACAAAAACACAAACAGATGTAATCAAAATGAACTCAAATTTTCAGAGGTTTCCTTAAACCTTTGGAATCTGTTTACAGTAAGGAAATGTTTTAAGTACAAAGATTTAGGGTAAGCTATCATTATTCTTAAAAACCTCCCCCAGCTTACTTAAAATTCCGTATATTTCTGTCTCTGTGAGACTAATTTGTACTACTAAGCTGAAGTTTTAAATGAAAAGAAGACATACCCATCCGATCAATCCAGGGCGTAATTCACAAAAGTATTTGAGATCAAAGGAGCCAATCCGAGGATTTAATTCCCGGCCAATGAAGAAATCGTAAATAGCATTTCCTGAGAAAGAAAAAGAGTTTAACCAAGCAGGACTCTAAACTTAATTTGGGGGCTTTAAAACTGTACTGCGGGATTACAGAGATCATAAAGTACCTGCCCTGCACGCACCAAACCCAGGCTCAATCTCCAGCATCGCATCTGGTCCCCACAGTCTATCCGGAGTGATGCCTGCGCTCAGGGCCAGGAGGAAGCCCTGAGCACTGTGGGTGTGGCCCCCACACCCCCCCCTTTTTTTTTCCTAATAAAACATCACTATTGCCTAAGATCCAGGGCTCACTATGCAACTGCCTTTAGGAGACTGACAAAGAATCCCTGAGGGAAGGGGGTGGGCTGGGAGCGAGGACACCGAGTAAGAACTAAGACACGGCTGTGGGCCGGCTCCATGGGGTGCCAGTCCTGGGGCCAAGTCACTGGGTTTTACAGAACTAGAGGTTTTGGAAGATAACCTCAATTTTTTTTTGAATATGCACCTTAAGTTGGTTTGTTTTAATATTTAAATACTTTAGGTTAGAATCAATTAATCTGCAACCTTGTTTGCATTTGTGTGTGTGTGCATGTGTGTGTTTGTGTGTACATTTAAAGAATGTTCACTACTCGGTCAAAAGATAAGTGCCGGGCCAAGGAGACAACTCAAAGGGCTAAAGCATGTTTTCCCTGGGGGAGGGAGGTGTAGTACTAATAATAGTAGTAGCCATGTACTGCAATATGACTATACATCTTAATTAGCTTTAATTAATGATACTTTAAGGAAAATTCTTGAAATGCTTACTTATCATCAAGTTAACATAAAAGGAAAAATCAGAAAAGCATGAGGAAGGAAAAATCAAATTAGTATCTTCTCCCTTCCCTCTCGGAGAGCCCGGCAAGCTACCGAGAGTATCCCGCCCAACAGCAGAGCCTGGCAAGCTCCCCATGCCGTATTGGATATGCCAAAAACAGTAACAAGTCTCACATTGGAGACCTTACTGGTGCCCGCTCAAGCAAATCGATGAACAACGGGACAACAGTACTACAGTGCTATCTTCTTCCTTTAATTCCATTTTTTTTTTTTTGGTGGGGGGGTCACTAATGTTCCTGGTGATCTCTGGGCCAGCAATCAGGATAAGGAAGGGCTTGGAGGTGCTGCAGTGCCAGGGATGAAACCAAGTTATGCTGCAAGCAGGGCAAGTGCTTTTACTACTCTATTATCTCTCAAGCCTCTTTCCATGCACATTTTTGGTTATTGTTTTTTGGGGCCATACCCGGCTGTGTTTACTCCTGGCTCGGACTCAGGGGTCACTGCTGGAGGTGCTCAGAGAACCATATGCAGTGCCAGGCTTGAACCCAGGTCAGCCCTGTCCGCCATACTATCTCTCCAGCCCCTCGATGCCTTCTTAAAATTTTTTTCGTCTTTTTATTTCTGCTTGCTTCTCTTCTTCATCTTTCAGAAACTGAATCTAGAAACAAAGCCGTCTTTGCCAGTCTAGACAGCAATTGCGAGAGGCTGTGGGGTCGTGGACAGAAGCTCTCCAAGGCTCACCAGAGCTGTTAAGCGAAAGTTTGTCCCTCGGTGCCTTCAGGGCCCGAATGTAGAGATAAAAACTCAAGACCACAGAAAAGGCCGTGGCTGCCAGTGCAAACTGCTGGAAATGATCGTACACATAATCAAACTTGATGCCCCCAAAGAGGGAGGCACCAACCGCGGCAGCCGTCAGGAGAAAAGCGTAGAATCCTTGGGGAAAAAGAACAAAAAAAAATAATGTTAACCTGGCGCTGACATGAGAATCACAAGACTACAATATAACGTCCTGCAGCAGAAGCAGGAGCAGGGCACCTGCCCTGTAGGCGACCAACCCAGGTTCGATCCCCAGCACCCCACTGGGTACCCTGAGCCCCTGCAGGAGTGATCTCTGAGCTCGGAGTCAGGAGGAAGCCCTGAGCACTGCTGGGTATGGCCCAAAACCCAAAATAATGTCATGCCTTTTTTTTTAAAGTCTTAATTTCATCTGTAAATCAAATATATACATATATGTGGGGGGCCGAGATAGCTCACAACTTTTCAAATATTCTAGTATGTTTATGTTATTATTTTTCATTGTTAGCAGTCATGATCTGCTTTCAATGGAGAGAAAGATGAAAAGAAATGCATAGAAATTTACTCTAAAAAACGCTGAATCTCAAAACTCATACGATCCAAACCCTCTGGCCCAAAGGCAAGTGACACTGCAGCGCTCAGGACTTCCTCTTGGCTCTGTGCTCAGGGATCACTCCTTGTAGAGTTCGGGGGACTGTAAGAGTCGTCGAGGATCAAACCTGGGTCAGCCACACGGAGACAAGAGACCTACCCTAGGTCTATCTCTCCAGCCTCCCAAATGGGAGAGTATTAACTCTCCAAAAAGGCGCTCCTGCTCCAAGCTAGATTAGCTAACCAACACAGTGGACTGTATTTGTTTTTTTTTTTTTATTGGGGGGGAGCATGGGAGGATGGGAGGCAGGAGAGGCACACCCTGGGGTGCTCAGAGGCTATGCCTGGCTCTGTGTTCAGGAGTGAGTCCTGGCTATGTGCAGAAAACCATGTGCTATATATACCAGAGATCGAACCAGGTCAGCGGCGTGCAGGGCAAACGCCTTTCTCCCTGTACAATCTCTCCGGCCCTATCTTTTTCTTTTGGCAGTTTTGCTTTTAGAAGCTGAGTGCCTGCGAGAGTTGTGTTCTCAGTCCAAATAGATCTGGAAAATCAGACAAACATGGAAAAGCAGTCAGTTATATTAAGAATTCTAAAATCAAAATTTTGCTTTTTCCCTTTTTTTTAGACTTTATCCTAAGAGCTCTTGGTTTTTGTGTCTGGGGCTAAAACATTCCTTTCTGCGGATCAAACCAGGATAGGACGCATGCAAGGCAAGCAAGCGCTTTAACTCCTGGCCCCAAAACAAAAATTTTTCCTTAAGTAAAATGGTCATCTCTTATTTGTTTTGGTTGTTTGGGTTTGGCTTTGGTGCCACACCTGGTGATGCTCAACGCTTACTCCTGGCTCTACTCTCAGTGATCACTCCTGACAGACTCAGGGGATCATATGGGGTGCTAGGGATCGAACCCAGGTCAGCAGCATAGAAGGCAACGTACTATTTAAATCCACTTCCCCCCCCCCCCCCATTTATAAGACTTACTCCAGAGAGAAGCCTCAGAAGTTTGGTGGTTTGTTGGTTTTTTTTAGCTCTTTTAAGCCTACCTCGTTTATATGGATCCCTGTGCCGCATGGTCCCCTAGACATCACTGGGTACAGCCCTGGACATCACTGGGTACAGCCCTGGAGGGCTGGAGCATTCCAGGTAATCCCCAGATCTGGGACCACGAGCTCAACAGGCTGAGAATCAATGGGAAGGATCCCAGGATTTCCTGAACAACTCTTGGGCAGCCCTCCAGTTATTACAAATATTAAAGAAAAAATATAAAGCAGCTTCTTCTTGCTCTTTAGCTTCTATGGATTAAAAATAATTGTTCAAAATGTTTTAGCAATCTCCTGAGATTATATTGGCCAAATCCCACAAAGAGAAATGTCATAATACTAAAACCTGAGTAACTAACCAGATGAGGAAACTGGTTTTGTTCCTTCTTTCCTTTAGTGTGGGGTGAGGTGGGCCAAACCGGGCGGTGCCCAGGGATCACAACTGGCTCTGTGCTCAGGAGTCACTCCTGGCAGTGCTAAAAGGGACCATACGTGGTACTGGGGAACAAACCAGCGGTTGCTGATGCACTTAAATGCCTTATTCTGTACTTTCTATCTCTCAAGAAATTGTTTTTCAAAGGATCCAGCACTAAGTGTGTCTCAAAAAATAAATTAGAGGGGGCCAGAGAAATAGGACAGCGGCAAGGGTGCTTTCCTTGCATGTGGCTAACCCAGATTCAATCCCCAGCATCTCCTATGCCCCCCTGAGCACCGCCAAGAGTAATTCCTGAGTTCAGGCCAGGAGTAACCCCTGAGCATAGCCAGGTGTGACCCCAAAACTAAAAAAGTAAGAAAATAAGAAACAACTAATAAAACAAAAGTTGAAAATTAAAATATATAATGTAATAAAACAAAAGATCATTTAACAATAACTAAACTGTAAGTAAATTTTTTAAAGTCAGGTTAATTGCGAATTATCAAAATCTTCACCAGGCTAAGAACTAACCCTTTTAACATGCACGCCGCCGCACTGGGGTTACCCATATCGAGGGGCTCAGTGAGATCCCAAATCAGAGCTCTCCTATTAATGACACCTCCTACCTGCCAGTTTCCTGGAATCAAGGGCACTAATAATCACAGAACCAAGTTCCAGCCATGAAGCTAAATTCTGTAGGCAGACAGACACCAATGGCCAAGCCAATGGTGACGTCAGAACAGACTTGGGGAGAGAGGTAAAGCAGGGGAGAAGGGACCCTAGGATCAGACATTTAGAGGGGAAATATTCCATGTGAAAGCACTAAGGACAGATCCAAGACATATGCAAGAGACAGTGCGGTGGCCAGTGGTGATACTGAGTGGGGACCGGGCAAGCAGCTGAGCACAGGAGTGCGGGTCACTCCGGTACATAGAGCCTTTCTGACTGAGACCACAGCAATGACTGGCTGGCAACACACAGACATTATTCCAGTTGGTAAAAAATGCTACCAAGAAAATAAAATTGAGTAACAGAGATGAGAGGCTATTTTATTGCATACAAAGGTTGGCTGAATCTAAATATACAAACACTACCTGTCCTTCACACAGAGGACGACTTTATTTGCTATTACTGAGCTATTATCAGTTTCAAATAGATTTACAAGTACAAAATTCAAAAACCAGGGGCCAGAGCAATAGTACAGCAGCTAAGGCATTTGCCGTGCACTCAGCCAGCCCGCATTCAATCCCCAGCATCCAACATGGTCCTCAGTGCACCTCCAGACGTAACTCCTGAGTGCAGAGCCAGGAGTAACCCCTGAGCATCTCAACAGGTGTGGTCCCAAAACAAAGCAAAGCAACAACAAAAACTGAAAAACCTAAACTATTTCAATTAGTCTTAAAAAAAAAAAATCACCATTTAATCTATATTTGAGTCTTCTTCCATCACATAGAGGTATTCCTTCTGCAACCTTTAAAGAAAAAAAAAAAGCTTTAAAGTCTAATACTTATACTATCATACATGTCTTCAAATATGACTTAAATTTCAACATGCCCAGGGGAAATCATCTGATAACAAAAAAGTTTAACCAATAGTAATTTTCAAAATATCATAATGGCATGCATGCCCTCCAATGATGCAATTCCACCTTCAGAATTTATCTTAAATATAAATCTAGTAGTAACTTCTCAATATGCTAAGACCACTGCAACAGCCACTACCCTCCCACATGCCACAAGACAAACTGCTTTCAAGAAACTTCTATACCTAATCAATATCTAATTTCAAAAATGTCCTGTAACTTTTCACTACTCAAAAAATAATGTAAATGTCTGACATGTGTGAGACCTCTTTCACTGGACTCACCCACTTACCAATCTGCTCTGGTACATGAGAAATGTAATACCTCTTTGAGATCACATGATTGGTTAGCAAAACCCCACACACTAATTTTAAATGACCCTCATCTAGTAAAGGTATGTAACAAAGATTATGTGGGTTTTACTCTATGACTATAGAATTTCTGTCACTGTCATCCCGTTGCTTATTGATTTGCTCGAGCGGGCACCAGTAACGTCTCCACTGTGAGACCTGTTGTTACTGTTTTTGGCATATCAAATACGCCATGGGTAGCTTGCCAGGCCCTCCGAGAAAGGGGAGGAATCGAACATGGGTCTGCCGCTTGCAAGTCAAGCACCCTACCCTCTGTGCTATCACTCCAGCCCATAAAATTTCTAACCATTAAATTTGCTTTCCTTAATGAATATCATCAAATTTAAAGCAGTCTAATAATTATGCTAACTTAGACTTTTATTTTTACTGTAGCATTTCCCTGTAAAAATGCCTGATTATCACAAAAATCCTGCTAAAGTAATCATGTTACAGTGAGATTCGTAAGTATTTGAGTCGATAGCTCGACCCTCCTATCACAGCATTAGCTAATAAATTGAATCTGTACTTTTACCAACAGTCCGTAAACTTGCAAAGTCCAAATAAAAAGGTCATTAAATGAATACTTAGGCAATCTCTTGTTCCTTTAAATACCTCTAAGTAAAGTTTAGTACTGACAGATAATTTTAAATTCTCAACCTCAAATGACATATAGTAAGGGAAATTTTTCTTCCTTAACATCTCTCGTTAGTTGGGCTTTTGTGCAAAACAGCTTATACTCTTTTCAACTTGATTTGTCTGGGAAGTTACACAAGAACCCTCAATTAGATTTCAAACTTCTGCTTCATAAGCCAGCAAATATTTCAAGATACAAGAGTATGGTCTTAAAAAACTAAGAAAGCTTGGTAGTTATAATTGAAGATAAATTTTGACCTTAAAACAATAGTGAAATTTTTTACATGTAGATAGGAGAAAGAGGAAGAAAAACAAAAAAATCTCACCACACTATGCCCTACTGAAAAGAAACTTACCTTCCCTATCGGCAGTATGTAGAACAGAGCCTGGAGGAAAAACCAGAGAAGGTAGATCCCAAACACTCTGGTCTCCCATAAATCAGTCAGAGCCGGCAGTGGAGGAGGGAAATTCAGAAGACTGGGATCCTTCTGCTGGCCCATGAACAGGAGCAGGAAAGGGAAGACAGGCAGCGCGAGCATGAGGAAAAGTACACCTGCAACAAGCATGCATATTTAAGGCGTGACCAGCCGTCCATCCCTCCCACCCCTCACTCCACCCCTAGGCCCCCACCAACCATTTGTGTTTTATTAAGGTCAGAACCCGCCTGGTGTTTGAAATTAATTTCTCTTTGTTTTTTGTTTGTTTGTTTGTTTTGGGGGTCACACCCCCTGAGGCTCAGGGGTTACTCCTGGCTCTGCACTCAGGAATTACTCCTGGCAGTGCTTGGGGGACCATATGGGATGCCGGAGATTGACCCAAGGTCGGCTGCATGCAAGGCAAGCACCTTATCTGCTACTATATCACTCCAGCCCCAAAATCAGTTTCTAGGCCCTGAAATCAGTTTCTAATGTACAATAAAAAACTCCTAATCTAAGAACCAGAGCAACAGTACAGCACGTAGGGCACTTCTCTTGCACATGGCTGCTGGCCAGGTTGGATCTCTAGCATCCCATGGTCCCCCAAGAACCACCAAGAGATATCCCTGAGAGCAGAACCAGGAATAGGCCAAAACCAAAAGGAGAAAAAGAAAAATCTCATCTCTGTTCAGAAGACTCCTATGTTCATTGTAGCACTAGCCACAATAGTCAAACTTTAGAAACAATCCATGTGTGCAAGAATAAATGACTGGATAAAGAAACCAAAAAGGGGAGCAGCACGTGACAGAGATGCCGTCACACCCCACGTCAGGCTGTCTCATTCAGTGCACAGAGGAAGGGGGCGGGTGAGTCCTTCCGCCTGTCGCATCTGAGCCCCGGAAGCCAAAAACCTCCAGAACACAAACACTGCCATGCCTACATGCTCACAGCCCATCTCCAAAGGCTCAGACGAGCCTCATTCATGAGAACGAATCAGCTGAAAAATTCAGAAATGTGAGTTTTGTGACTGAAATCTCCAGGCTCTCACTGAGTCGGGAATGGGTGACCGGGAAGCAAATCTCCCTGTGTTTCCCTGAGCCTGGCGGTGACACCCAAGAACTACCTCTGGCACCATATAAGCTCATTAACGGCCATGATCCAGAGACTCACAAATACATCTCGGAAGAGAGTAACACACTGCAGAGATGCCCCCACACTCCAAAGTCACCATCCAGTTAAAAATTTAACTCTGGGGCTGGAGTGATAGCACAGTGGATAGGGCGTTTGCCTTGCATGCGGCCAACCTGGGTTCGATTCCCAGCATCCCATATGGTCCCCTGAGCACCACCGGAAGTGATTCCTAATTGCAGAGCCAGGAGTAACCCCTGAGCATCGCCGGGTGTGACACCAAAAAAATAAAAATAAAAAAATAACTCTAACCGTATCACCCTATTTAAAATTTTAGAATTCCTGGAGTGAATTCTAAAATTTTACAAATGCAGCCGTGCAACATCTCATACTCTGCCCCACTGATGTAGCAAGAATAGCATACCACATTTGATGGGGTGTAATGTAAAAGGCAGCCTATTTTGATAATATATTGAATATATATATTTCAAAAACAAAAGCCTCCTAATCTCTACCTGTAAGTCCAATAGGCAAGCAATCATAGGCTTTAAAAGTAGTAGAGAGAGGAAGGGGGGGTGCCAGAGATAGAACAGGGGTTAAAATGGTTGCCTGTCGTGTTCCAACTGATCATGGTTCTAATCCCCAGCACCACATATGAAACATCAACAAACTGAAGACTAAAACATCCAGAATTACCAGACTCACCTTAAAATTTTTTTAAAAAACTTTTTATAGGGGCGATAGTACAGTGAGTGGGTAGGGCGTTTGCCTTGCACGCGGCCGACCTGGTTTGATCCCCGGCATCCCATATGGTTCCCGAAGCACTGCCAGAAGTTATTCCTGAGTGCAGTCAGGAGTAACCCCGGAGCATCGATGGGTTACTGGGTTACAAAAAAAAACAAAAAACAAAAAACAAAACTTCTTCTAAGCCCTCATTTCTCTTGTCATGTTTTTGCTATCATTGTTCTTGTTTTGAGTTTTTATTGTTGGGGAGCCAGGGGCTAACCACTGGCTCTGTGCTCAGGAAACACTCCTAGCAGTGCTCAGAGGACCATCTGCAGTGCTGGAGATCAAAACGGGATCAGCCATGTACAAGACAAATGCTGTACTATCTCTCCGGCCCATTATACCCCTCATGTCCTAACAAAATTAGTGTCGCACCCATGCAACATGTGCCTAGATTTTAAGTGACACTGGACACCATCTTTCACCAGATTAGCTCCCATGAAGTATAAAAAAACTTACAAAGCAATTAAGACATGCAGGAATTTCATCCATCGGCAAAAAGTATTTTCTTTAACAAGCTCATAAACTTGCCAGTTCCACCCACTCAGGGACTCCAAGCCTTTATTTACTGTGAACACTTTAACTTTAGCTCTTTGCCACCGCCCCCTGGACCTGCCTGGCGGGTCAGGTAGACACTACGGCCCAGCTCACACCGGCAGCTTTCCACTGCAGCTGCCCCAGGACTGACCATCAACAGAGTTCCCTGACCATTCACCATCTTCCCTGCACAGACTCTCACACAACACGTTCTCTTACCGCTTCTTCACACTGTATGTTCAAGTCCTATTAGTAAAGTTTCAAATACAACCACGGGGGCTGGAGCAATAGTACAGTGGGAAGGCCGTTTGTTCTGCACACAGGCGACCTGGGTTAAGGGTTCGATATATGGTATCCTATATGGTCCCCCCAAACACTGCCAAGAGCAATTCCTGAGTGTTGAGTAACCCCTGAGTGTGTGGAGTAGCCCCTGAGCATCGCAAGGTGTGGTCCAAAAAAAAAAAAGGAACAAACAAAACAAATAATCAAATACAACAATATTATAATCCTTCCTAGCCTGCAATAATTTTCAAAACTTAGTACAGTGGGTAGGGCACTTGTTTTGCGCAGAGCCAACCTGTTTGATCTCCAGCACTCCATAGGGTCCCCTGAGCACCACCAGGAGTGATTCCTGAACACAGAGCCAGGAGTAAGCCCTCAACACAGCTGGGTGTGGCCGAAAAATTAAAATTTAAGAAAAAAAAAAGTGCTCCCCCTTTAGGCCTTTGGACCTGTGGCTCATGGGAAGGCTCTCCTCCAGGGCCCGTCCCATGGCCAGACCCCTCAGTTCCTGCTTCAGTTTGTTCAGAGAAAGGCTCTTCCTGCCCACCGGACAGCAAACTAGCACTTCCCCTTCCGAAGCCCAGTGCCGCTGCCTACCCGGGACTCCTCCAAACTCCAAGTCTTTCGTCTGTGCCACTGTTGGCGCTTCAAAGGTTCTCAGTGATGTTGGTCCTTTCATAACCCTTTTCTCTTCCTTAAAATCGATGTCTTGTAATTTGACCTCTTCTCTTCTCGGGCGCAAGCTGTACTGTGTGGCGATGTAGCTACTATCTTGTGACAAATGAAATTTTTCCTAATGAAAAGATAAACGGTGTCAAATGCATGAAATGGATGATCATCTTTAATGCAACCACATTAACTCCACATCTTGATATGGCAAGGCATAAATTCACTGAGTAACGTTCAGTTCTCACTTAGGAACAATTTTAGAAGAGACTATGGAAATACTCAGGTTGCTTCAGTGTGCCGCTTCAGAGAAAGTCCCCTTAACAGGATATCGTGACACTTACGCACCTCTGTGTTTTTGTAAGGCAAGTCATTCTTCTCCACGTGCTCAGACTCCCCATTATACCTGTGGATGCTATTTCCAAATGGCTTCTAAATTAAAGAATATAAAACATTTTAACCATGAGACTCTTGACTGATGAAAGAAAGAACCCGATGGTAAAAACTTACTATTATAGGAAAAAAAAAAACAAAAAACTTACTATTACATTAACCAAGTGGTAAAACAAGCTATAGGTTTTCACAGCTTTAATTCATCTGACTTTTGTTTATTTTTAAATACAATTGGTATAAAATTGGCTATCCTTTTCCAAACATCCAAAGATTAAATCTACAACAATACAAATTTCTGCCTACAATTTCTTATCTTTTAAATGTAATTAGACTGAGTGTAACAATTTTATTATTCAGTGACATGTACTCAACGATATTTGCTTAGGGAGATAAAGTATAAAACTGATAAATTTGTTCATTAACTGGGTCTTTTAAGAGGGGGCACAGGGAAAACCAGGGGTGACAGTACAGCAGGTAGGATCATTTGCCTTACACATCCGACCCAGCACCATATATAGTCCCCTGAGCACCACTGGGAGTGATCCTTGAGTGCAGAGCCAGGATTAAGCCCTGAGCATCTCCAGATGTGGCCAAAAAAAAAATGAAATTTTTATTAAATTAAAAAGGGGGAATAACTGACTGGCCCCAAAACAGCCAGTAATGGGAAACTATTAAATAGAAAATACTTATAGAACTTTATTACTAACCAACAAACTGCTTATTTTCTGATTCTCATGCTACCTGATTTTATTTAACCTTAACTACTCTCTTCTCTAATCCTTTTCTCGACTTAGTCTCTTGAATGAGCTTTCTCTTCATGTACTTTTTCACCAGACTGAAAAGAAGGATGCAATTTGGATTGCAAAAGACTTTTCCACACGGCATGGATAACATCTGTCACTTTGTCACTGGCATATTAAAAATACTAATAAACTCGGGGCTGGAGCAACAGCACAGCGGGTAGGGCGTTTGCTTGCACGCAGACCCAGGTTCAATTCCCAGCATCCCATATGGTCCCCCGAGCACCGCCAAGAGTAATTCCTGAGTGCATAAGCGAGGAGTAAACCCTGTGCAACGCAGGGTGTGACACCCCCTCCCAATAAAAAAGAGAAAAAAATACTAATAAACAAAAGTAAAACAGGTGAAAAGTGCCAGTCTGTCTTTTCAGAGGCCAGTTTAGAAAGGACCGCTTTAATACAGCGTCCAGCCCTGTCATACCAAGGTCTAGCTGAGCAGTAATAACACTCAACACATACCTAAAATGCCTAAACGCCAATGAGCCACTAAGGCAGCAAATGGACCCACTCAGTTCTCAAATGTCCAATATATTATCTATAGTAGCCACAAGTGAAACCCTATAAACATCTGGTCAGCCAACCTGAAACTGTGCTGAGTGCAAATGAACAGACACTCAGGAGTGGATGCAGAGACGATTGCAAAAGACCACAACCAGGCGCCAACAAGCACAGGGCTGACTTGACAGCCAACGCTCCCTGCAGCTTAAGTCTGATCTTTCTTAGGCAACACCTCAGCCCAAACGCCAGGCGGGGACACAGGGAGCCTGAGGCTTCCAGGGGAGCAGCAGAGTCAGGCTCTGGCTCGCGGACACCAGGAGGGCCATAAGAAGGTTACACTATAAAAATATGATGGTTGCTAAAGGCTAAAAATAAAAATGGGACAGAAAGCACTGTGCATCTGTTTCCTAAGTCACCTGACCAGTAAGGAGAGCCACTAATCCACGGGTAAAAATTTACACTCACTAATTATCAAAACGCAAGTGAAAACGGTGAGTAAAAGAGTAAATACAGAGGCCAGAGAGGTAGTACAGAGGGCGGGGGCTTGCCTTGCATACAGCTGACCCAGGTTTGACCTCAGCACCCCTCTTGCTATGGCCCCCAAGCTCCGACAAAATGACTCCTGAATGCAGAGCCAGGAGTAAGTCCCGAGCAGAGCCAGTGAGGCCAAAAAGAGAAAGAGATAGTACTGTGGACAGGGTACTTGTCTTGCAAGTAGCCAACACGGGTTCAATCCCCAGCACCACACAGGGTCTCCTAAACAATACCAGGAGTTGGACATGGGGCATAGAGCCAGGAGTAAGCCCTGAACATACCTGGGTATGACCCAAAAAAAATGCACAACAAAAAATGTCAACAAATAAACTTTTCATTTTTATAAATTTATTTATTTATTCATTTGCTTTTTGGGTCACACCTGGAGATGCACAGGGGTTACTCCTGGCTCTGCACTCAGGAATTACTCCTGGCAGTGCTCAGGGTACCATATGGAATGCTGGAAATCGAACCTGGGTTGGCCGCGTGCAAGGCAAACGCTCTACCCGCTATGCTATCGCTCCAGCCCCAAATAAACTTTTTAAACCCAATAAACTTTTAAAATCTAACTACAAAACAGTACGATTACTATAGTTTTTTAAGATCATTAAAGTTTAGGGGTCAGTCGGGTGGCCGCACGTTTGTGTGGCTGCTCTACTGCTGATCAACCATGAACCAGAGGCCAGCTAGACTACTTTTGGTACCAGCAGCTGCTTGTAGAAATGTCTCTAGACTGTGAAGTAAGCCATAGCCCCATGCTGCCCCAGGAAGGGAAATGATACAATTTCTAACATAAATCTCCCTGGACTTAGTTACTAAAATACAGAAATCCGAAACCGCGCAGCCGCTATGGTGTCCACGTGACTTCATATCTCTTCATTCTCAGCAATGGAAAACTAATTATCAAATGCTTCCTTCTCAGCAGGGCTATTTTTTGGGGGGAAACTCCAACAACAATAGTGAGTTTTGTGTTGAAATATGGAATGTAATCAAGGTAAAGAGAAAGTGAAGTGAAAATTATCAGCTACGAAGGTGGGGGTGGGAAGGTGGGGGGTGAGAGGTATACTGGGGTTGTTGGTGGTGGAATATGCGCACTGGTGAAGGGATGAGTGTTCGAGCACTGTATAACTGAGACATAAGCCTAAAAGCTTTGTAACTTTCCACATGGTGATTCAATAAAATAAATAAATTTAAAAAAAAAAATAGGGGTCAGAGAAAGAGTGCAGCACGGAGGCAGGGTGCTTGATTCGCATGGGCCACCCTGTGTTCCATTCCTAGCCCCCTTTGTGTAGCCCCAAGCGTTGCCAGGGATGATCCTGAGAACAGAGCCAGGACTAAGCCCTGAGCACTGCCAGGTGTGGCCTATAAACCAAACTAATAATAAGTGAATATAATTTCTAAAATTACCTTATTCTATTTTACTAAAAAAAAATACATTTAATACAAAATACTCATTGTGTGGGGTCCTTACAGATTCTACAGGCCCTAACTTCCCACCTTGCACTCCAAAAGTCATGCTAGTCTAGTGATGATGCTTGAAATAACAGGGAATACAGTCCCAACTAATTTTTTACTACCTTTGTCTTAGGCTACACGTGAGCTCTTAAGATACCATCACACCTTCCTCAAGTCAGTCTATAATTTATGTCCATTTTAAATTTAAACACTGCCTTTTTCTAAAACCTCAATATTAAGTAACATTTTAATAACTTAATTTTAAAACATTCTTTTTCACTGACAGTTAAAGCATCACACTTTCTATCCCTCCAAATATTTGTTTTTTAATTTAATCTTCCAAAGTGAGATTTGATCCTTCACTTACATTTTAATATAACTACAAGTAATCTGAGTTAAAACATAAACAAACGGGAAGACAAAAGAACTGAATAGTGATAAATAAAGAAGGGCCACAGTACCAATACCAGGGGAGTCAATTTCACTTCCAATACTTCTTTCCTCATTTTCTTAATATCGGGAATGGTAGCCTGGCTGGAAGCCGACGCTGACCGACGGGAATTCCTGGGTGGCCGGCCAGCGGATCGGCCAGGGGATCGGCCAGGGGACCGGGACCGGGACCGTGACCTTGACCGACTCCCTCGGCGTCTGGAAGGAGAACTGGAAGTGGAGCCACTTTTCCTTTGCCTAAAAGAAGTCAGAGGCTGGGAGGGAAGAAGGAAAATTTGAGCTATAATTTCACCATTAACATTAAATCTGAGAAAGGACCACAAATAACACCGACCAAAAAAAGAGGGAACAACTGGTACCATTAAGGGCAACAACCCTTGCCATTAACTTGGAAACAATCCCAGAAAACGGTGGGCTTTGAAAGACCAGCACAAAGGGCCAGAGAGAGAGCACAGTGGGTAGGGCACATGCCTTGTATGCAGTCAACCAGGGTTTGCTCCCCGCATCCCATGCGGTCCCGACTGCACAGGAATAATCCCCGAATACCAGTGGGCTTTCCCCTACCCACAAAAAAACAGAAAGAAAAGAAAAAAAGACAAGAAAGTGTATATACACTAATATTACACCAGTAACATTAATTCTGAGGTAAGATAAAAGAAATTAGCAGTTAAGGGGAAAAATTTTACTCTGAACAAAACCTTTGGGCAGATCCTGAAAATAATCACTCATTTGGATTACTTAGCGGATGGTTTCACTCTATCCTCATGAAATCCAAACCAATCATCCCAGTCTGTCCAGAGATCTGGAATACACACCACTTCCCAGGTCAAAATCTTAGCACCACCTCCACCCTGGTTTGGGGTTTTTTCCCCCCTAAAGGGGCCATATCAAGAGCAGGGCGTGAGGGGGGGGATGAGTGAAGAGTGGGGGGGAACAACCAATGACAGGCTTGCTCTGAAGTACCCAGCAGTGTCAAGGGTGCCCAACTCAGGGACTCACACATGATAGGCATGTGCTCTACCACTGCGTGCCAGGTACCCAGCCCCTTCTCACCATTTTTTGTGTAGCCCACCTAATGAGCCACAAAGAGCTCTAATTTTTAAAATCGTTTCAAACAATATCCCAACAAGCAAAAACTTATGCCACATGAGAAGTTCCTGAAATTCAAGCTCCTAAGCTCAGCTCTACTGGAACATATCCGGGTCCGTTCCCTGCCATTATTATCGAGAGCTTCGCTCCCACTGCACAGAAGTCACAAGGCCCTCGAGCCGCAAACAGGTACTGTCTATGCACTGAGTCAATGACCTGGCCAGTCTCTCCCCCAGAGCACTGAAACTGTCGGCCAGAAACTAGGGGTCACGTTAATGACCTGCTAACTCTGACAAAGAAATATTAGGCCTATGGAACCAGAGTGTGAAAAATTAAGGCCTCCTGGAACCAGAGCAATAGTACAGCAGGTAGGACGCTTGCTCGCACACTGCAGACCCAGGTTTGATCCCAGCACCCCAAGGTCCCCCAAGTCTGCAGTGATTCCTGAACACCGAGGCGGGAATAAGCCCTAAGCACTGCCAGGTATGAGCCAAAACCCAAAGTAAATAAATTAATAAATGTAAGGCCTTCATTTTTTCCCCAACTGTTTCCTAATTCATTTTCATATTTTACAAAAGCATTTGCCTACCACAGATCAGATTCTTTGAAACCTAGGCCCCTATTACCTGTGACAAGTCTAATTCATGTCACAGTCAATTAAAATCTCCAATGTTCAGGATGAAGCTTAGAGCCCTCCAGTTTAGGCTGCTGGTATCCCTTTGCTGGCCCTCGCCCCTCCTCCACCCCCCCTGCACGCCCCCCCCACACACACCTGTCCACCCTTCTAGCACTGGCTATGTCCCGGAGCCATGCCATTGGTATGCTGCCCTCTTGTGGAAGCCGCTGGCTCCATCACCAGCTTGAACTTCCTCTAAAGCAATGCCCTTTGAGGCCAGTGCCCATCCCTAACTTCAGTGTACCCCAACACCACTCTGGTCAAACTTCCACAGATTAAAAATATACTCAACAAGGGAGATGACAGAGGCAAGCATCGTCTTTCCCCAGTAAACTGTGAGCTTCTTGGAGACAAGGCACTGCCTCATTCATACATTCCCGGAACCAATAACAGTGTCTGATTCATAGTAGCTGGTGCATGACCTTTGCCTCCAAACCGCCAGAACTGATTGGGGGAAGCCAAAAACCAAACTCAACAGTTCCTTCCCGCTTAGTTTTGTGGCCTGATGAAGCGAAGAGCCACTTACCTTGATATCATTCTCCTTCAGTTCCAGTTCGGTTCCATCTTTGTACTTCACGGTATAGAGCTGGGAGCTGGCGTCGTGGCTCAGAATTTCTACTTCATAATAAAGCGAACTCCCAGGCCAGCGGCCTCGCACCAGCTCGCCATCGGCAAATTTTCTACTTGGCATCTTCAAAATCTTAGTCTGGATAGTTTCAAAGGGGGGAAAAGTGAAATCAATGCATACATACTGACATTTGTCTTTTTTTTCAGGGGCTGAACATTAAAATACACCTTTCTAACTTTGTACTGTGAAGGCCTAGTAAAAAGTGTATTCAGCTCTTTCTCTTTTCTATTTTTTCTCACTTATTCGTAGCTACTTTGATAACAATATGCCATGAAAAAGCTGCATACTATCAAAAGCCATTTCAAAGAAGAACTTTATTTTTGCACGGTGTCTGGCTGTGTAAAATATTGGTAAAAAAAGAACACAGTATTCAGCCATGCTTGCTTTTATTTTCTTACCATGAGAAAAGTGAAGCTTGAAGATGTTAACTGCTTTGTCCAAAGACATGAAAACAGAAGGCATGAAATGACAGGATAACACATAGTTCTTTGATTACGTATCTCATTTAGAATCACATTCCAGGGGATGATTTAGCCACTATCCAGGAGAGTAAGGATTAATTATAAACATATAAAGGCACCAATGGGTCTACACTGGGCAAATGCTACACCCACGACAACCTGTTTGTTTCAAGCTAACCAATGAGGCACATCTCACAATTCTGATTTGTTAATTTGCATACACTTTACAGAGGCTCTAAAAATAATTTTAGACAAATTTTCAACAAAATTTTTAACAAAATACAAAGTTTAAAAACAATATCAAACAATCTGGAGAAATCAACACTGCATCAGTACCATTTTTGTAGCCCACCAATGGAGGGAGAAATCAGACCTATGATGAACAGCAAACAGTTCATTCATTCATCAAGTTCTTTCAGGCCTGACAGCTAAGGGCCCCAGTGCAGAGCAAGCTGACTGCCAGCCACATGCCTGGGACGGCACACACCTGGGCATCATCCTAGCTAGACTCTCTCCAGCTAAAGCAGACCTCAGTTACAACATACTTTTCCACTGAACTAAAACATGACCCAGTCTTGTATTAAAAAAAAAAAAAACACTCAGAAGCCACAACAATTTGTCAGAACTGCCATTCTCATGATAAGCCCTGTGGGCCATTCTTTTTCCTACCTCACCTTATTGCTAGGGGTTCCCAACTCTGTGGCAGGAATAATATTCCTCCCTCCAACTGACCTATGGATTTGACGTTCCATCTCCCACCTCCACCACCAACGCACTAGCTGGGGCTAATCCGAGAAGCCGCCAACAGCTCCGCAGGAAAGTTCCCTCCCTAAGAACCAACTAAAGCAACTCCAGACACCCCTCACCAGACTCTGGGTCAGAAGCTGACTCAACAACCAAAACAGTCCATTCTACAACAAAAACAATTCCCAGGGGGCAAGAGTGATAGTACAGTTAGTAGGGCATCTGCCTTTCAAGTGGCAGACCCAGGTTCGATTCCTGACATCCCATATGGTCCCCCTCAAACACTGCCAGGATAACTACTGAGCGCAGGGCAGGAGTAACCCCTGAGCATCACCAAGTGTGACTCCAAAACAAAAAAGAAAAACATCTCAGACCACTTAAATATGACAGGGAGTTAAGAAAGGGAAAATGGGGCCAGAGAGATGGGACAGCAGATAATGCATGCAGCCGACCTGGGTTTGATCCCCAGCATCCCATATGGTCCTAAGCACTGCCAGAAGTAATTTCTGAGTTTAGAGCCAGGAGTAACCCCTGAGCATCACCAGGTGTGACCCATAAATTAGCAAAAAAGAAAGACCCATAAAGCAAAAAAGCAAGGAAAGAAAAGAAAGAAAGAGAGAAAGAAAGAAAGAAAGAAAGAAAGAAAGAAAGAAAGAAAGAAAGAAAGAAAGAAAGAAAGAAAGAAAGAAAGAAAGAAAGAAAGAAAGAAAGAGGAACGTTTCATTGTGGAGAAAGTCTCTCCAAAGCACCCCATTTCTTCCCATAATGGCCTGAGAAAAGCACTTAACTACAAGCTTCTCTAGCTTGGCTAGTGACTAGGTCTGCAGATGAAAGAAGATACAACTACTTATCTAGTGATTAAAGGTTCAGCCCATTTTACAGAAAGAAACAAGCCTCTGTATCCAAACCCCTCCCCAGATAGTATCTCTGGGGTAATAAAGGCCTAGAGGAGAGGGGAGAGAATCCAGAAGCTCTGAGGCTGAAGTCACACCTGGTTGAAGAGCCACCTCTGAGGAGGAACAGAGGGGGCTGGGGGATGGGCAGTGGACGGGACACCTCAGAATCTGTACAGGAGCACAGAAAAGGAAGGTGACAACAGCAAAACTCTGCCCATTTCAACACTTGGCTCAGAGCCTACAAGAAAGAGGAAGGAAACAGCCCACTTTCTTCTAGTGCCTCCCCACCTCATCCTCAGCCCCACCCCCCCCACCCCTAACACACACACACACACACACACACACACACACACACACACACACACACACACAGAGACAAACTGCAGTCAACCAATGCCAGGTGACAGCAAGTGTCTTTCTTCATCTTTCTACATGAAGATATCAAATTTCAAGCCACTCCTTACAAAAACAACACCTTTTGAAACACAGACACTCATAATTTAAGTGCAACCTAGATTTTTTGGGGGGCATAGTCTTTTTTTTGGGGGGGGGGTATACCCAGCAGTGCTCAAGAAAGGCAAGCACCCTATCCACTGTACTATCTGTCCAGTCCCTATGTTTTTTTTTCTGTGGGGCTATGACCAATTTCTTTTTTTTTTCTTTTTGGGTCACACCCGGCGATGCACAGGGGTTACTCCTGGCTCTGCACCCAGGAATCACCTCTGGCGGTGCTCAGGGGACCAAATGGGATGCTGGGAATCGAACCCGGGTCGGCTTCGAGCAAGGCAAACGCCCTCCCCGCTGTGCTATCGCTCCAGCCCCTATGACCAATTTCTGTACCCTTCTGCTGCACCTATTACACAGCATGTGTGCAACGCTGGAGAGAGACCAAAGCAATGGAGCTTTCTCCTTCACCAATTAAAAATGTGGAGCTCTGCAAAGTAAGTTATCTGGAAGACTGCAATTTTCTATGCTTAAAAGTTTTAAGACAATTTAAGACAAGAATTAGGATTTTAAAAAAAATATATATATATATACATATATATGGGATTGGGTTAGTGATCGTTGTACACTGAGAAAAAGCACTCTCCTCGGGAGCCTACGAACTAGACAAATGTTCCACATGACTAAACTAGAAGCAATTATGTGCACCCCCATTTTTGCACAAGATCTGAACACAACTGTCCAGGTAATTCACTGTAATCACACCCTAATATGTCTTGCAGGTCCCGGGCTATGGTAAAGCAGGTAGGGGCTTGTCTAGCACATGGCCAACCCCCTGGCATCCCATGTGGTCCCCTAAACCTTGCCACCAGTGATCCCTGAGCTAAGAGCCTGAGCATCACCAGGTGTGGGCAAAAAGACAAATACACGTATATAGTCATGTATCCAGTGCCCCCCACACACATATTTTTTAAAAAAAAATCTTGCATGAGTGAATTAGCCAGGATAAAACACCAAAGATTCGTGATATTTTTGTTTGTCATGCATGGATTCACCTAATGAAGTTGATTGGAATCCCTTAGAAGGGAAATTTTAGCCAGGTGCGTTATAAAGACAAATTCTGCTTATGGAACACAAGGTCTTCCTTGCCCATAAGCAGTGGAAACCCGGGCGCTCCCAGGCTTTTCTCGATTAAGTCATATGTTTGCTAACATCAGTGTCAAATGGTACCCGGAATCCTGGCACGTGTATATTACTGTTTAGCAAGAGGCCAGAAGGCGCTTCTCTGTCTCTGGTCACCTTTCCTTCACTTGTCTGGAGGCCGCAGGGAAGGGGAGCGCCTCTGATTTTTTGACAGTGTCCCATCAACACCTGAGTCCAAAAGGCAAACAGGAACTCGCCGCAGGATGCAGCGGCAGCACCACCATCCTGGACGTTTCCCCTCAGCCGTGTGAATCCCCGACGGCAGCGATCACTCTCCTGCAACTCACTGTCCCCCGCTCCTCCCTACACCGCCCTCCGAAACTGCTGTCCTGCCAGAAGGAGCCTCTCCTCCTGCTGCGCCCTAGACCCCATCGGCTCCTTCGACAGTTGCTACAAAGTGCGATGGCCCAGTCACTGGTGTTTATTGGCCAGGTCCCTCGGGCTGACCCCGGGAGTGTGGTTCGGGGGGCTGCGGGCGGCCCACGAGGCCGGTGGGCAGCACACGTGCCCGAGGCTGGACCGCTGAGACCCAGGCGCGCCGTCCCGGGAGTCCTAGACGCCCGCGCCGGCCCGTGCAATCGTCTGGGTGAGGCGCCTCCAACAGGGTCTTCGGCAATCGAACGCAGCACAAAATGCACCCCTGAGCCAGCTGCCAGCTGGACGACGTCTTCAAGGCTCAGTCAAGGCCATGACGGAGGGGGAGTGGGTGGAAAGCAGGCTGAAGGTCTAGCAGATCCCGCCAATCTGCCCAACTCATTTTTCCAGCGTGCATTTAAAAAAAAAAAACACCGGGCGACGAAATTGAAAGACTTGCACGCCGGCAGCCCAGCAGTCCGCCCTCCAGAGTCACCAAACCCGAAACCGCCCGAGCCGGCGACCACCTGCGCCCCTTGGGAGTCGTAGTTTTGCAAGCCCACTTCCCCATCCGCCGGCTGGCAGCCGCAGGCTCGCCGCCCGCGGGGCAGAGCCCGCCAAGCCCCCCACTTTTATCTGTCCTAAGAGACGCTCGGGGCCGGCCTGGGAGGGCCGCTGCAGCAGGGCGGGGACAAAGGGGCCGCCGCGGGTCACCCCCACCCCACCCCCCGCACCCCTCTACCAAGCCGGCCCCCCGCCGCATCATTTCGCACCGACGCAGCCCGTCCAAAATGGAGGGAAACGTCGGCGATTTAAAAGCGGCGGCTCCATTTCCGCAGCAGCACCCGGAGCGCGCCGGAGCCTCCGCACGCCGCGGCCCCGAGCGAGCCCCAGCGAGGACGGCGAGGCCGCCGCCGCAGGCCGGCTGCCCGGGGCCGCCCCCAGCCCACCGCCCCGGCCTCCCCCCTCCGCCGCCGGGAGCGGGTCGCGGGTGGGGGCGCTCACCTGCGTCGAGCTCCGGCGCGAACAAACAGCTCCGGGACAGTCGCCGAGCAGCAACCCGGCGGCGGTTCCGCGCGCGCGACGCCGCCCCGCCGCGCTCCTGCGCCCCGCGCTCCCGCGGCCCGGGCGCGCGCCTCCCAGGCCCCGCCTCCGCCCGCGCCTCCCCCTCGCGGGGCGTCCCCGGGCTCCCATTGGCTCCTCGACCTTTTGAATCGTCCTCGGAGCGGGCGATTGGCCGAGCGCCGCGGAGCATCCGCCCCGCGGAGCTGGCGAGGCTTCGGAGCCCCCGCGGCGGAGCGGAGCGGCAAGCTTGGCGCGTTCTGCAAGCTTGGAGGTCTCTGCCTGACCCGTGCGTTATCGCAATCACCCAGGCGCCCCCGCCACCCGCGGATCCCGCCAGCTTTCCGCCCTACTCTCTTGGCACTCATCGCTGCAGCCCGCCATCCTGAGTTTGGGGTGCGAGGTGGCGTGGCGAATGAGATAATAAAAAGCTACAAAGTAAATAATAAGCTCACTTGGTGATAACTGAAGACCAACTCGCCCGGACTAAGGGTGCTTCTTGCTTAAGAACATTGCAGTGCTCTCCTTAACGGCGTCCTCCGGGCAGAGGCCATCAGGGAATTCTTTGTCTTGACCAGGGTTGTGCTTGGGTAGAACCAGACCTGGACCACAGCTTGGGAACAGTGGGAAGGAGGGAGGGACGAAAGTGTCCAAGGGTTCCCTACAACCACTGCTGTGAGGAGGGAGATTACTACTAAGGCGGACGTTTCACCAAGAAATAGAAGGAAAGGATCAACAATACACAGGTCACAGAATGGAAATTCTGTTCATTGCTCACTGAGATGCCACTTTAATCGCGTCCCTCAAGTTTGGCCTCAATGGACCTCCAAAATGCTGAATCTTTGCATTGCTAACTCTGAATCTCTTAAGAACCCAAAGTTCTTTTTCCTCCAAGTTATCATCACTGGCTTCCTTCCTTTGAGGTTGAGAGTTTAAAGCAGTCCACTGAAAGTTCCCTATTCTCCGTGTGGTTTTAATCAAAGTATTACTTAACACTCTTACTAGGCAAGTTTAAGTGTCTTACTATATTGAAAGTACTATCCATTTATAATACATAGCCTAGCTTCAGGTATAAGATTTCTCACCTCAGAATTGTAACTGCAGAACACCCAGGTTTACAATATAAAAACAAAACACTTGGGCTGGAGTGATAGCACAGCGGGTAGGGCGTTTGCCTTGCATGCGGACAACCCGGGTTCGAATCCCAGCATCCCATATGGTCCCCTGAGCACCGCCAGGGATAATTCCTGAGTGCATGAGCCAGGAGTGACCCCTGTGCATTGCCAGGTCTGACCCAAAAAGGAAAAAAAAAAAAAAAAACACTTAATACATTGAACTATTGAGCTTTCTCTGTCACATCCAGTTCGTCTGGGCCTTTCCTGAGAACAAGTCTGATACTGATTTTTTTAGGTTTTGGTGCGATATTTTTGGTTTGGTTTGGGGGTTTTCGTTTTGAGGCCACACCCAGCAATGCTCAAGAGCTGCTCCTGGCTCTACTTATAGCAGTATTATTGCTTATAGCAGTGGTCAGGGGGACCATATGGGATGCTGGGGATCCAGCCTGACTCAGCCACATGCAAGGCATTGTGGCTATTGCTCCACCCCCCCCCCCATTATCAAAGATACTCTAGATGAAAATATGAACTAGAGAAATGTACGCTACACTTCAAAGACAGGACACCTTTATCATTTGGGGCAACCCTTATACTGACTTCCCTTACCCCTTAAAGTACATATTAGCTCTGACTCATTTTTTTCCAGCCACTAATATAGAAATGAAAGCGATGTTGAGTATTGGGAGCCTTGTAACAATTACTATTCTTACGACCTAGGCCAGAATTAACATAGTTTTTTTCTTATAGGTTCAACCCAGAACTGTAATTTCGCTGGATCTCACATTCCCCAAGTCTTTTGGCTTCTGAAAGAAAGGAAGATTCATAGGGGCAGAGAGATGTTATAGGAATTAAGCATTTGCATTGAATGCTGCCAATCCCGGTTCGATTGCTGGCACAACATGGTCCCTGAGAATCACCAGGTATGGCCCTAGAGACCGGCTCCCACCTAGCACCTCTAGGGCAGTCCGTCAATCCCAAACAGCACTGCATCCTCAGGTCTTCACATAGAATCGCTGGCTGGGTTGCCAAGAATTTCCAGGAGGGACCCATGGTCTTTTGAGTATCCGCTTGGGTGGTCTCTCCCCAAAGAGAAAGAAGACTTGTTCTTTAAAAGGTGAAGTGGGGGAATGTGGCCCAACTAATAGAACCCAGGCCTTAGTTCTATGAGGCTCAGGGCTCAATCCTAGCTTCCTATGGCCCCTCAAAAGGGCATCTGAGTGTGACTTCAAAAGTGATTTTTTGGGGGGTCACAACCAGCGATGCACAGGGGTTATTCCTGGCTCATGCACTCAGGAATTACTCCTGGCGATGCTCAGGGAATCATATGGGATGCTGGGAATCGAACCCGGGTTGGCCTCGTGCAAGGCAAACGCCCAACCCGCTATGCTATTGCTCCAGCCGCAGTGGTTTTCTTTTTTTAATCTTCATTTTGTTGTTGTTGTTTTGGTTTGTTTTTTTGTTTGGGGGCCATACCTGGCAGTGCTCAGGGCTTACTTCTGGCTTGCACTTGGGATGACTCCTGGAAGTGCTCTGGGTACCATATGTGGCACCAGGGAGCAAACCCTAGACCAGATACATGCTAGGCAAGTGGTCTATCCACTATCCTAAAGCCTTCATTTTAAAGACCAGATTGATAAAGCCTCATTATAAGAAAATGAAGTGAAGGACCAGAGAGATTGCACAAAGGTTAAGGTGCTTGCCTAGCATGTGGCCATAATAACAACCCTGGCTCAAATCTCACACCTACTGGAGTCAAATTAATATGAATAAAGGGTATCACTTTGGAAGCTGAGACTGTGTCTTGTCAACCACAACGATCAAGTTGTGGGTTTTTCAAATATCTAAAGTAAAAGCCACTTGAAGACCCATGGCAAATGGTTATTCATGTGGCCATGAGTGACACACTTTTCTTCTCCACCTACAAGGAAAATGAGAAATAGAAAAATTGACCTTAGCACTGCTGCTGAGCACCCGAGAGACCCGCCTGGGTGCTGCACTGGGGACACACTCCGTCATGCCTGTCATTTGGCAATGCTTCCCAGATCTAGTATCTGCTGGGAGCTGCAGAAAGCCTTCATTCACAAATTATAAGTGCCACGAGGTCATCTGATAAGTCACATTTCAACTCGTGCTGTTGAAGCCGCTCAATCTGAGTGTTTTCATTCCTAGGGAATGGAATTTGTGTTTGACATGATGGAGTAGGGATCGGAGAGATAGTAGAGCAGGTAGGGTGCTTCCTTTGTAGGCGCCTAACCCTGGTTCATTTTATGCCACCACATACGGTATTTAGGGCCTACTTACTCCTGCTCTGCACTCAGGGATCACTCCTGGCAGGGCTCTGGGCACCATATGGATTGGCGGGGAACAAACCTGAGTTGAAGCGGGCAAAGCAAGAGTCTTAACTGCAGTATAAAACTGGTGTACTTGAGGCAGGAGCAATATTGTACAGCAGGTAGGGAACTTGCCTTGGATGCAGCTGACCTGGGTTCAATCCCTGGCATCCCATATGTTCCCCCAAGCATGGCCAGGAGTAATTCCTGAGTACAGAATCAGGAGTAACCCCTGAGCATCATTGGATGTGGCACTCAAACAAATAATAACAATAATGATAATTTTTAAATTAACTGTTGTACTATCTCTCCAGCCGCTCTTCTTTCTTCTTAACATTCTATTGTCAGAGGTCAGTGAAGGAAGCAATAAATGGGTTCAAGTCTATTTCCTTTTCCAGCGTGGCAGGAAGAACTTCTAGTAGGTGGGTAACTTTTAGTATACCTGGATGTGTGTATAATGGAGACACAAGAAGAAGCAGCAGGAACTAGTACAATAATCATGGTAATAACAAGCCTTTATCAAATCACAAAGAACTGTTACACTTCACTTTAAAAAAATAAAATATTTTATTTAAGAAAACAGAAAGGAGAGGGAGAAAGGAACTCTCCTTCGCTGCTGGTGGGAATGCCGACTCGTTCAGCCCTTTTGGAAAACAATATGCACGATTTTCAAAAAATTAGAAATTGAGCTCCCATTTAACCCAGCAATACCACTCCTGGGAATATATCCTGGAGAGGCAAAAAGGTATAACAGAAATGACATCTGCATTTCTATGTTCATTGCAGCACTGTTTACAATAGCCAAAATCTGGAAAAAACCAGAGTGCCCAAAAACAGATGACTGGTTAAAGAAACTTTCGTACATCTACACAATGGAATACTATGCAGCTGTTAGTAAAGATGAAGTCATGAAATTTGTATATAAGTGGTTCTACATGGAAAGTATCATGTTAAGTGAAATGAGTCAGAAAGAGAGGGACAGACATAGAAAGATTGCACTCATCTGTGGAATATAAAATAACATAGTGGGAGACTAACACCCAAGAGTTGTAGAGATAAGGATTAGGAGGTCTGCTCCACAGCTTGGAAACTGTCGTCACATGCTAGGGGAAAAAGCAGCTCAGATAGAGAAGGGAACACCAAGTAGAGGATGTCGGGAGGACCCATTTGGGTTGGAAGATGCAAGCTAAAAGTAGACTATAGACCGAACATGATGGCCACTTAATACCTCTATTGCAAACTACAACACCCAAAAGGAGAGAGAACAAAGGGGAATGCCCTGCCAGAGAGGCAGGGTGAGGTGGTGGGGGATGGGGTGGGGGTGGTGAGAGGGATACTGGGGTCATTGGTGGAGGTGAATGGGCACTGGTGGAGGGATGGGTAAACGATCACTGTATGAGTAAAATGCAAACACTAAAGTTCATAAGTTTGTAACTGTATATCACAGTGATTCTCTAATAAAAAAATTTAAAAAAAAACAGAAAGGAGGGGCTGGAGCTATAGCACAGCGGGTAAAGCGTTTGCCTTGCACGCAGCCGACCCAGGTTCAATTCCCAGCATCTCATATGGTCCCCTGAGCACCGCCAGGAGTAATTCCTGAGTGCAGAGCCAGGAGTAACCTCTGTGCAGAGCCAGGTTTGACCCAAAATGAAAAAAAAAAAAAAAAGAAAGAAAGAAAAATAAAACAGAAAGGGGTGGGGGAGGCAAGGCAGCTCCAGGATATTGGGGGAAAGTCTGTAAACAGAATTCCTGACCATTTTATTTTATTTTATTTTATTTATTATTTATTTATTTTGCTTTTTGGGTCACACCCGGCAATGCACAGGGGTTACTCCTGGCCCTCCACTCAGGAATAACTACTGGCGGTGCTCAGGGGACCATATGGGATGTTGGGATTCAAACCCAGGTCAGCCACATGCAAGGCAAAAACGCCCTACCCGCTGTGCTATCACTCCAGCCCCCCATTTTTATTTCTTAAAGTGAAGCATAATAGTTCTTTGTGATTTGTTTTTGTTTTGTTTTGGCCACTCCTAGAAGTACTCAGGGCTTACTCCTGACTCTGCTCAGGGATCATTCCTGGCAGGCTCTCAGTACCATATGGAGCGCTAGGAATTGAACCTGGGCCAGTCTCATGCAAGGCAAGTGTCCTACCCACTGTACTATTTTTCTGATCCTAAAGTATAATAGTTTTATTTAAAGAAGTCACTTCTTGATGGGCTGGAGTGATAACACCACAGATGGCTGACCTGGGTTCGATTCCTCCACCCCTCTTGGAAAACCCAGCAAGCTACCGAGAGTATCTCGTCTGGACCACAGAGCCTGGCAAGCTATCCGTGGCATATTCGATATGCCAAAAACAGTAACAACAAGTCTCACAATGGAGATGTTACTGGTGCCCGCTTGAGCAAATTGGTGAGCAACGGGATGATAGTGACAGCAACACTTTGTGATAAATTAGGGAATTAAAAGAGGGAAAGAGAGATGCATGTTTAAGAAAGAATGTGGGTTTCTCCAGAGAGCAAAATAGCACAAAACTTTTTTTTTCATTATCTTCCTACCTCTACCACCAGCTGCACTTCTTATGCCTTTGTATCTTTAACCCTCACCCAGAAGCTCGGTGAACTCTACTTCCATCTACCCAGTCCCACTCTCAGCTCTTCTCTAGCAAGTTCCTCATCTGTAAAAATGAGGGTAATGAGGGTAATGATTATGTTTATTAGGTAATTGGGAAGGAGTAAATTGAACTATTATGAGAAACAGTAGAGCAGCCCATAACCTTAGTATAACTTCATTTGATTTCAAGTTCCTTAAAGTTACCATTAAAATAAATTATAAATTATAATTAGCAAACCAAATGATAGTACAGCAGATAAGGTCCTTGCACAAAGCCAACTTCAGTTCAATTTTAACCCCTACCCCTCCTGCCCCTGAGCCCTGCACGAATGATTCCTGAGCACAAAACCAAGAGTAAGCCCTGAGCACTGCCAGGCAGGTATGACTCAAATACAAACATTAGAACATAAGGTACTTTTCATAAATTCAAAAATTGTGAATAAATGTTTATTTATTAAAATAAATTTATAAAAATTTGCTGTATTTTTATATGGGTATATAAATTCTTTGATTCATCCTTTAGTGCACTTCCTTTTATAAGATTTTCATTCATTGGGGCCAGAGCAATAGTACAGTGGTACAGGGAATACTTGCCTTACACATGGCCGACCCAGGCTCAATCCCCAGCACCATATCTAGTCCCTTGAGCACTGCCAGTATACCCCCACAAAAAATATAAACACTATAGGACATTAATTTATATAGTCTCTGGATGTTGGCTACTGATGAGATTACATGGTGCTGGGGTCAGTTTGTGGGTGTGACTGCCTAGCTACTGGAAAATGGGGGATCTGGGCAGAAGAGGCCCAGTCCTGAACTGAGCAGGCTTGAAGATCTCAGCCCCGGGTCCTGCACACCTGGGTTCCTCTGCCAGTTCCTTCATGCGTGAGGCTCATCCAAGCATGTGGAGAGTGGCCTTGAGCATGGCTGGGGCTGGGTTCCGGAGTTCTTCAGCTGTCAGGGCTCTGCTCGGGGCAGTGAGGGAGACTCAACCCACCCCCTCCGAGGAGCCCCGGTGAAGACAGTCAGGTGCGAGGGTCCCTCTCGGAGAAACTGGCAACTTACTTAGAGCTTCCTGCCCACTTGGGAGAGCCTGGCAAGCTCCCCGTGGCATATTCATATGCCAAATACAGTAACAATGATAGGCCCAGGTTTGATCCCAGCACCACACATTCACAGGAGCGTGACCAGGAATGACCGCCCGAGGACAGAGTTGAGAGTAGTCCCTGAGTACTGCCAAGTGTGTCCCCACCTCCACCATCATCAAAAAAGCAAAAACTGATAGATAAAATAAAAAGATAATCCAGGGGACAATGACAACAATTTTTTTTCTTTTTTGTTGTTTTTTGTTTGTAGGTCGTGCCCAGCGGTGCTCGTGGGTTACTCCTGACTCTGTACTCAGGAATTACTTCTGGCAGTGCTCAGGGAACCATATGAGATGCCAAGGATCAAACCCAGGTTGGCTGCATACAAGACAAGCACCCTACCAGCTGTACGATCTCTCTGGCCCCCACTTGCCTGCTTGTTTGCTTCCTTCCTTCATTTCTTCTTTCTTTCCCTTTTTTAATATTTTTAAACTTTTTTTTCTTTTGGCGGTTCCAGGGATGAGCCAGGGCTTCACACATCAAAGCAAGATCTTACTATTGAGGGGCTGGAGCGATAGCACAGAGCATAGGGCGTTTGCCTTGCACACGGCCAACCCGGGTTCGATTCCCAGCATCCCATATGGTCCCCTGAGCACAGCCAGGAGTAATTCCTGAGTGCAGAGCCAGGAGTAACCCCTGTGCATTGCCGGGTGTGACCAAAAAGAAAAAAAAAGATGGTTCTTACCATTGAGCCTTGGCCTGGACATTGATCACACAACCTGAGTAGAAGAGGCAGGATGGGAGTTGATAAGATGGGAATGTGTTTTTAATGATTAAATAGGTGAGGGGGCTATAGTAAGATGCGTAGGGCATTTGCCTTGCATGTGGCTTACCTGGGTTCAGGCCCCGGCATCCCACATAATCTCCTTAGCCCTGCCAGGAGGAACCCCAGAGCACTCCCAGGTGCGGCCCCCAAATAAAAGAAAATGAAATGAAATGGATGAAAGAATGAATTATGGAACTGAGATATAGTCAATATACACATATTTTTCTCTACAAGTCAGGTTTGTGAATTTCTCCCTCTTGTGCTGGTTACTGAAAGCCTATAAAGCTAGGTCAAGTCAAGAGGCTGGAGCAATAGCACAGTGGGTAGGGCATTTGCCTTGCACGTGGCCAACCCGAGTTCGATTCCCAGCATCCCATATGGTCCCCCGAGCACTGCCAGGAGTAATTCCTGAGTACATGAGCCAAGAGTAACCCCTGTGCATTGCTGGGTGTGACCCAAAAAGGGAAAAAAAAAGAAAGCTAGGTCAAGTCAAGAAGCAACAGAGGGGCCTTTCCGGCCCCGCGCGAGATCGACCCCGGAGGCAACTGAACCACTTTGGACACGAGCGGCGCCCCCAAAATGCCTCCAAACTGTGTGCTCGGAGCTTCTGGCCCAGGCACTGCCAGCGAGTGATGCAATTACCAAAAGAATTTTCCCTGGACTTCATATAGAAATCCAAAACCTATAGCAGCCGCGCAACCTAATATCTCTTGATTGTCAGCAACGTGTAAATGTTCCTTTTTGCCAGGGCTTACCGTGGGGGGAAACTCCAAACAATAGTACTGAGTTTTTTGTTGAAGGGTAAAAGATTGTAGCGATAGAATTGTAGGCAGAATTTTCCCTGGACTTTATATAGAAACCCAAAACTGCGCGGCCGCGGCAGCCTAATGTCATCTAATCATCAGCAATATGAAATGGTTCCTTTGTAATGGGTTGGACTTTGGGGGGACCATAATAGGGTTAAAGTTTGTAGCGACGTGTAATTTCTGGCTGTACTTTCCCTGGACTTTATACAGAAATTCAAAGCCGCGAGGCCGCTGCCATGGCCGCGCAACTTATTGTCATTTAATCATCACCAATATGAAATGGTTCCTTTTTAACGGGTCGGACTTTGGTGGGAAATCCTAACAAGAATAGTAAGTCTTTTGCTGAAATATTGAAGGCTACCAAAGTGGTAGCCATCTCTATAGACTGAACTAAGCCATATCCCCACGCCGGCTGAGAAGAAATATCCTTCTTTCTCAGGAAGAAACGAGGCGTGGCGTTAACCATAGTATGATGTCCATTAAGCTGACACGGACCTGGTGGCGTGGGAATGGGATACAAGGGAATAAATTATTATGTACTTGGAACAGCGGGACGCTGGTGGAATCTCGAGCCGGGGCCGATACCAGCATATTGCTTTTGGTTCCAGAAACTGCTTGCAGACATTCTACCAGACTATCAACTAAGCCAGAGCCCCACACCGGCTGATGACAGGAAATAACCATCTTTTTTGGTTTGTTTTCCCTTTGTCAGGCAGCGTGGTGATTACTAAACAGGCATGAACTCGGTGGCGCGGGACGAGGGGGGGAAAAAATAGAAAAGTTATGTAACAAACAGCGGGACTTAATATCTCTGCATTCTCAGCAATGGAGAGCCATCAAAGGCTTCCTTGACAGTGGTACTGTCTTTTCTTTTTTGGGGGGAAACCCTAGCAACAATAGTGAGTTATGTGTTGAAACATGGAATGTAACCAAGATAAAGTGTAAACAAAGTGAAACTTATCACTTACAAGGGCGGGGACTGGGGGGGCAGGAGGGGGCGGGAGGTATAATGGGGTGGTTGGTGATGGAATATGGGCACAGGTGAAGGGAAAGGTGTTTGAGTATTGTATAACTGACATAATCCTGAGAACTATGTTACCCTCCACATGGTGATTCAATAAAATTTAAATTAAAAAAAAAAAGCAACAGAGGGGCAAGAAAAATAGTACAGTGGGGAAGGCTGACCTTGGGAGCATTGTAATGGGAGTAATTCAATGAGCCTAAGCTCCCTGCGGGAGGATCAAGGACAAACCAATGGAATCCAAACTATCTCTTCAGCCCCCAGAATGAAGAAACTGAAACTCGGAAAGCTTAGCACACTTTCACACGTGGTTGCCATTCAAGCAAGTAAATGCTGGAGCAGAAGTTCTACCTCAAATCTAAGGCTTCCAGAATGCCTGCTCTTTCCAGCCCCTGGCCCATCAGGACACCGCGGGGTGGCACCCCAGTGTTCCTGGCCATCCATTACTAGTCACCACCTGTAAGTTACATCACAGGGTCCATCTGTTCTGCCAGCTAGGGACATCTCAGGTCATCAGTGTACAGCACCTGGACTTTTTGTCAACTTTCTTGGGTGAATAATTACCCCAGGCAGGCTGGAGAGAGTCCAGTGTAAGGTGCATGCCCTGCATGCTGCCGGCCGGATTCAAAATCCCGGCACCAAGTATGGTTCCTAAGCACCGCCAGGAGTAAGCCCTGAGCCAGAGCCAGGAGTAAGCCCTGAGCACAGCTGGGTATGGCCAACACGTAAAATTACCCAAGATGACCTTCACTGGGCCTCTCCTAAAGAAAACCTTGCCCTTGCCTCCACCCTTTGGTTTTTTTCCTAAACAACTTTCCTTTCGTATGCCCTCAGCCTGGATTCAGTGGGCTTGGCTCACCGTCTTCCTTCCTAGGCCCCCTAGAAGACTTGCTTTTCAAGAACAAGAGCAAACTCACTGTCATTTTTGTTCTCTATTTAGTACTGTACCCCCAGCCAGGGCAATTAAATCAACTTAAAACATGCTTGAGAGTGATGACATAAAATATTTGAGACAAATGTTTCAAATCAAATTTGCATAATTACTTTAAATTCATCTTGCTTGAGCAAGAGCATCTTAATTGATTGTGTAACCTAAAACTTACTTGGAACACTGCAGTGTGTTGAATTATTGAATTCATAACACACACCTACAAAAATGACTAAAAATACATGTGAATATCATATTTTAGCAGATGAATTTTAGTTGCAACATAGATTTATTTCAGAGCCATACAAAAGAGGCTTGAAGAGCTAGTCAGCAACTTCATTTTATCTTATTTTATTTTTTGCCTTTTGGATCACACCCGGCGATGCACAGGGGTTACTCCTGGCTCATGCACTCAGAAATTACTCCTGGCGGTGCCTGGGGGACCATATGGGATGCTGGGAATCGAACCCTTGTCAACCGCGTGCAAGGCAAACACCCTACCCGCTGTGCTATCACTCCAGCCCCTAGTCACCAATTTTAAATATTAGCAAAAATATTAGTGAAGAATTTTAAAGTGGCTTTTATTTCCCTTTTTGCACTAATTCCAGTGGCACTCTGTCAGTGGGGAGATGGAAATTGCATCTTCATCCTAAGTTGTTTAAGGTATCCTCTGGCTTGTTCATTTTGGGGATGGGAAAGAGGCATCTGGGTCACACCTAGTGGAGCTCAGGGCTTACTTTTAGCTCTATGCTCAGGGATCACTCCTACTAGTGCCAGGAGATTGTGTGTGGTGCCAAAGGATGGAACGAGGGTCAGTCACATGCAAGGCAAGTGCCTTACCCTTGTGTTATGGCCCTTGTTTATGCTTAATACAAGAGTAGATAAGATTGGGGCCCGAAAGATAGCACAGTGGGTAGGACACTTGCTTTGCTCACAGCCAGCCCAGGTTTGATCCCTGGCCTCAAACTGTCCTCTAAGCACAACCAGGAGTTATTCCTGAGTACAGAGCCAGGAGCAACCCCTGAGAATTGCTGGGTGTGCCTCCCCCCGCAAAAAAAAAAAGCCACAAAGAAAAAGAGTAGGTAGGCACCATGACAAAGATAGTTGGAAATGATCACTCTGGATAAAAACTGCATGCTGAAAACAGGTAAAGGAAGAAACATGATAACCTTTCAGTACCTGGTTGCAAACCATAATGCCCCACAGGGAAGAGAGAGACAGAGACAGAGACCAAGACAGAGACAGAGACAGAGAGAGAAGGAAAGTGCCTGCCATAGAGACAGGCTGTGGGGGTGGCAGGAGGGAAACTGGGGACATTGGTGGTGGGAAATGTACACTGATGGAGGAATGGGTGTTGGAATGTATGACTAAAACCCTACCATGATTAGCTTTGTGGGCTGGAGCGATAGCACAGTGGTTGGGCATTTGCCTTTCACTCGGCTGACCCGAGTTTGATTCCTCCGCCCTCTCGGAGAGCCCAGCAAGCTACCGAGAGTATGGAGCCTGCACGGCAGAGCCTGGCAAGCTACCCGTGCGTATTGGATATGCCCAAAACAGTAACAATAAGTCTCTCAATGAGAGACGTTACTGGTGCCCGCTCGAACAAATCGATGAGCAATGGGATAACAGTGACAGTGATTAGCTTTGTAACTCTGTATCTCATGGTAATTCAAAAATAAAAATTAAAGTTAAAAAAAATAAAAAGAGTAGGTAGAATCCTGGAGATAACCATTGCTATAGTAATTTCACTCCAGTTGGGAGTTCCCAGCCTTTCTCCATGTTGTTCGACTGTAAATCATATTGTTGAACAACATACCATTGTCCGGTCTTAGTTAGACTTGTTGTTTTTGTTGTTCTTGGGCCATGCCTGGCAATGCTTACAGGCTACTCCTGGCTCTGCACTCAGGAATTACTCCTGGCAGTGTTCAGGGGACCACATGGGGAGCCGGAGATTGAAGTTGGGTGGGTCACATGCAAGGCAAACACCCCAACCATTGCACTCTTGCTCCATTCTTTCTATGAGTATGGTTTTGGCCTTACACAAGGTCGAACAAGTTCCCAGAACCCTAAATTGTTTGTTTTCTCTTTTGAGTGTGTGTGTGTGAGCAAGATAGTTTTTGTTGAATGAAACATACTTAGGAAAATGGGGGTGGGGAGAGAACATGAGCTTGAAGGAACAAGCAAGCAAGCAGAGGGCCATAGAGGCAAGCAAACAAGACATGTGTTCGAGGGAGAGCAGGCCGGGGCGAGCATGACCAAACTGTTTCCTCCCCAAAGGACTTTCCTTTGCAAGAAAGCAATGTCCCCTACTAAATGTGCTAGCCAATGCCTGTGAGGAGATAGTTAATGTGCAATATGGGGAAAATGATGATGATGATGATGATGATGATGATGATAATAATAATAATAATAATAATAATAATAATAATACCCACTAGGCCTGAGAAATAGCAGGAGAGGCACTTGCCTTGCACAACCCAGGTTTGATTTTTGGCACCCTATATGGTCTCCCAGGGCCCATCATGAATGATTCCTGAGCACAGAACCAGGAGTTAGCCCTGAGCACTGCAGGTTGTAGCCCCAAAGGAAAAACAAAAACCTCTCAGTCATGGAGCTATTGTGAAGATTAAAGATAATCATGGGGCTAGAGCGATAGCACAGTGGTATGGTGTTTGCCTTGCATGTGGCCAACTGGGTTCGATTCCCAGCATCCCATATGGTCCCCTGAGCACCGCCAGGAGTTAATTCTCGAGTGCATGAGCCAGGAGTAACCCCTGTGCATCACCAGGTGTGACCCCAAAAAGAGTAAAAAAAAAAAAAAAGATAATCATAAGCTATTGTGAAATTGTTCAAACTCGTTGATTTATGAATTTTTCCCAAATATGTCTGATCTCTTATGATGAAAAGAATTGAAAAATGATAGCACTATAGCACTGTAGCACTGTCGTCCCACTGTTCATCTATTTGCTCGAGTGGGCACTAGTAACATCTCCATTGTGAGACTTGTTACTGTTTTTAGCATATCAAATATGCCACGGGTAGCTTGCCAGGCTCTTCTGTGTGGGCAGGATACTCTCAGAGCTTGCCGGGCTCTCTGAGAGGGGTGGAGGAATCAAACTCGGGTCAGCCGCGTGCAAGGCAAACGCCCTACCCGTGTGCTATTTGAAATAATTTTTATAACAAATTCCAGAAATGTCAGGACTTTTTATGTTTATGGAAATTAGGTGTAGGTTGATGGGATAGGGCCCGGACGGGGGTGGGAGAGGGGAAACAAAGTGAAATAATTCCTTTCAATAAGGCTTGTCCCCAAAAACACCAGGGCCATGATACAATTAGCCCGCCTGCGGAGTGAGCTGGCCAGCTAACTCGCTGTTGTTGAGAATTTAGCCTCCCACGGGCCCGAGACCACAGTGCCCAGTTCCCTAAATTAACACCAGGCAGGAAAATCATCCCTTTATTACTAGTCCCCCACAGCCCTCAATCAGCTTTAAATAGCTGCCTCTGAAAAACTCTTTCCTTGAGTCTGGATATATCTCAGAATCCAAAAACATTTTTCTGAAAAAATAACCGTGGGCCTTTGACAACCACGTGATAAGGAAACAGCAGGAGAGCAGGAGACATCGTATAAGGTCTGAGGCATTTCCTTGCACACAGTCCACCTGCGTTGGATCCCAGGCAGCAGGAGCGATCCCCGAACACAGAGCCCTAAGCACCGCCAAGTGTGGCCCCAAACAAGCAAACAAAGCCCAAAACTCAAAGGACCAGGTGGCAGAAAGTACTCCAGAGACTTGAGCGAGGCCTTTGTCCAGTGTCGGGGCCCTCACCCACGCCTCCATCTCCCAGTGGCTCTGCTGTATAGCTCTGCCCCAGTCCTGGGGCACCCATAGAGTTCACACCTGGGACAGAGACAGGAGGCAATGGTGGGCACATGCCAGGCTCAACGGGCATTCGGACTCGGGGTCCTAAGGGTCACAGCCCATCCGTGCCCATGTGGAAACAGAGTCCCTCTGTCCACAGGCGCAGGAGATCTCTCCCGGCCCCCACTCAGAAAGATATGGGTCATTTCCCAGTGTGTGGGTGCCAATGGTCTGCAAACACTCAAGAAACCCAGATCGCCATCCCTCAGCTCCCTCTGCTGGCTCTGCCTTGGTGGCAGGGGATTCTGTTTTCTGTTTCTCTTTAGGAAGAGAGAAACTTAGAATCTACACACAGATGGTGGAGCAAAGCGCTGAAGGGCAGAGCACAGTTGGTTTGGCTTGTTTTTTTAAGTAAATACTGCATTTCATCACATAAATCATTGCCAATTTGGGGGGGAGGGGGGAGATAGTGGGGTGTGACAGATACGTGGGGGTGAGAGTTACAGTAAAATACGGTAGCTAGAGCTCTGTGGACGCTCTGCGTGGCAGCTTCCCAATTTCAAGGCTGGAGTCGGTGCTGTCTGTGGCACTCTTGGCCCTGGGAGGAGGTGCACAGCTGGGAACCGTCCAGAATCTTAGCGTGGCCAACATGTGAAACTGAAAGTAAAGTGGCTGGAAACTTGGCCGTTGGTTCTGCACCTGGTAAAATAATAAAACAATATTGACGCCTTTGTTTTCTGCATCATGTTTCTAAACAGTAAGAGGCTAACAAACTGATCCTCTGGAGAATCACCCCTGCCTGGCAGGGCTCAAGGCACCCCCTGCATACCAAGGCTCTTCTCCAGGACTAGGAAGGGGTCTCCACCATCACCATCACCCCACTACGAGTGCTCTCCAGGCCCCTCCCACCACCCACAAAGGTGCCAGTGCCCTGGGAGGGAAAAAGGGCCCAGCAGGCCACACACCTGGCTCTGTCTGAGCTGGCATCTCATCAAGGGACACCCTGAGATCCTTGTCCTGTTTTCAGCCAATAGGGCTATGCTGGATGGAGAGAAACAGAACTCCCCAGGGCACAAGAAAGGGTGCTGGAGAGATAGTACAGGGGTAAGGTGCTTGCTTTACTCGTGATAGTCATTAGTTTCATCCCCAACACAGTTTATGGTCCCCTGAGCACTGCGAGGAGTGGCCCTGAGTATCACTGGGTCTGGTCCCACCAAAAAAAAAGTTGGGAAAGAATGCATTAAGGTAGAATGAGAACAGAGCAAGAAAACACTCCACTCTTCAGGGCCGGAGATAGTCCAGCAGATGAAGCCCTCTCCTGGCACGTGTCTAACCAGGGCTGGATCCCCGGCATCACAGACAGTTTCCTGGGCAACTCCAGGAGCAATTCCTGAGCACAGAGCACTACCGAGAGTGGGCCCAAGAACAACACAAACAGCAACAACAAAAAATCCACAGGCCGGAGAGATAGTACAGTGGGTAGGGCACTTGCAGTGCATGTGGCAGACCAGAGTTCAATTCCAGCATCCCGTATGGTCTCCTGAGCACTGCCAGGAGTAGTGCCAGAATGCAGAGGCATGAGTAAGCCCTGGACATCACCAGGTGTGACTCAAAAACCAAAAAGTAAATAAATAAAAATAAAAGGAAGAAAGAAAGAAAGAAAGAAAGAAAGAAAGAAAGAAAGAAAGAAAGAAAGAAAGAAAGAAAGAAAGAAAGAAAGAAAGAAAGAGAGAGAGAGAAAGAGAGAGAGCGAGAAAGAGAAAGAAAGAAAGAAAGAAAGAAAGAAAGAAAGAAAGAAAGAAAGAAAGAAAGAAAGAAAGAAAGAAAGAAAGAAAGAAAGAAAGAAAGAAAGAAAGAAAGGGAGGGAGGGGCCGGAGTAATAGCACAGTGAGTAGGGAGGGCATTTGCCTTGCATACAGCCGGCCCGGGTTCAATCCTCAGCATCCCATGTGGTCCCCCAAGCACCGCCAGGAATAATTCCTGAACACAGAGCCAGGAGTAACTCCTGAGCATCTCTCAGTGGGGACCCAAAAAGAAAAAAAGGAGAGAAAAGGAAAAGAATAAGCAACACTATGGAGAGGTGACAGGTGGTCAGATGAGAAGGACAAACTGTCACAGAGCACACTTGTCCTCAGGCAGTCAAGACTGAAAGCAGAGGTCCAAGGCAGAACTTAATACACATGATGGAGCTGGTTCAAACCCCCAGCACCCCACAGAGACGCGCATGACACAGAAGCGGCGGCAGTATCCCGGATGGTCTCCTGAGCACTGCCAGGAGTAGTGGTGTTCACTCGCGATTCCCAAGTCCTTCAATATTTTCAAGAGTGAGAGTATTGAGTCATAAAGATGCTCAGACGCAGAGTTACTGGAAGGTAGAAGAGAAAAGAAAAGAAGCTCCCCAAGTGTGGAGGAATTTAGTAAAGGATGAAGATAAGGGAGTTTGGGGGAGGAGGCCTTTGTAAGGGCTTCTTGCATTCCTTATTAGTAAGTATTTAGAAAAGATGCCAGAAAATCGCAGGGATGTCTTTCTGCTCCGAGTCTTTCTGGGAATTCTGCCCCTTAGCTTAGTCTCCCTGTTGGCCAAGGCTCTGGGACAGTCTTATGGTCCTGGAAAGCTCTTAGAAAGCTGGGACAGAACTTTGGGATGAAATATGTGTCAGGTTGATGGGACAAAGGTGGCCAAAAGAAACTCTGGCTTCCTTCTTCACTGGCAAGGGGAAACAACTCTCCAGGCAAAACTGCCCATTATCTCCAATTCCCCATCAGCCTGGACTCTAGAGTTGCCTTTTATCTTAGTTTTCCCATCAGCCTAGACTCCAGAGTCAGGGTTTTATGTTCCAGGGAAGTCCCAGGAATGTTGAGACAGACCCTGGGATGAAATGTGTGTCAGGTGATAGGAGAGAGATGGAATATCTAGAGAGAGGAAACCTTTCTCACTGGCAGGGGGAAACTGAGGCTTCCTCTTTCAATAGGGTCCCTGGAGCACTGTCAGAAGTGACAGTGAATCTTGAGCACAAGAAAGGAAAGAGAGAACGGAAGAAAGAGAATATAAAAATAGAATGGGTGAGCACTCTGAATAGGGTTTAAAATATGCAGGCTGGGAAGATAGAGAGGCTGGGGAGAGCAGAGTATTTGAGAAGACCCATCTCTGTCTATCCTGGTGCCTATCCCAGGGCCATTCTCTGGAATTCTCTGGGGCCATTTGCTTTCTAATCTCCCCCAGCTATTTCCCTCCATCTCTAGATCAATATTGGCTCAGAGAGTTTCGTGATTATTAGAGTCACCCCTACCCTTGCAGCAGTATTCGGGGCCCTCACCTGTGGAGGGTGTTGACCAGGACTGGCTAAGCACAGAGCACCGCTGGGAGCTGGTAAGTTGGGGGTGCCTAGCCTGGTATGGAGAAAGGATAGCCTTGGGGTAGGGGGGAGAAGGAAATGTGGTTCCCCCATGCTCACACCCTCTGCTGACCCTCAGAGAGGAACAAAGATGCAGACGCTGGGCTGGAGTGCAGCACAGAGGGCAAGACACTTGCCTTGCAGGTGGCCAACGCAGGTTCAATCCCCAGCACCCCATATGGTTCTCCGAGCCTGACAAGAGTGATCCCCAAGCACCGCCGCAGGTGGCCCCAAACAAAATGTAGATATTAACCTTCCTATATGCCTCTAGGTGCCCCATTTGTCCTGCCCTCACTCAGTTAATTCTGCCACCACCTTTATCCCCATTTTGCAGGTGAGGAAATGAGAGAAAGGACTGATTGGCAGGGGCAGCACAGGGAACTGGGAATAGAGACGCAGAATGGCTAGCTCCGAGCCCATGGGTGACAGACAATGGACTAAGAGGGGCCACCAGGACTAGCAGAAATCCCACCTGGTTCCTCTCTCTACACCCTTCTCCTCTGAACCTCTAACTACGCAGGCAGCGAAGGGAGTGCTGGAGCTGGTGTGTTCCATACACAGGCAGTACGAGAGGGGGCGGAGGGAGAGCACAGCGGGTTGCACGCTTGCCTTGCATGTGGCTGACCTAGGTCCCACCACTCCAGCATCACATATGGTGCCTCGTATATCACCAGGAGTAATTCTGAGGGCAGAGCCCCAAGTAGTAACTCATGAGCATCACTGGGTGTGCTGCTCCTCCCCCACACCAAAAAAAAAAAAAAACCACCAGTATGAGAGTACGGTCTAAGCAGGAGACCTCCAATATTGCCAACAGGCCCGAACACCAACGCGCCAGAGACATCCAAAACTATCAGTGTGTTGACAGTGGGTAGGGCGTTTGCCTTGCACGCAGTCGACCCGGGTTCGATTCCCAGCATCCCATATGGTCCCCCAACCACCACCAGGGGTGATTTCTGAGTGCAGAGCCAGGAGTAACCCCTGAGCATCGTCGGGTGTGACCCAAAAAGCAAAAAAAAAAAAAAAAAACTATCAGTGCGTTGAGGGGTCAGAAAGCATAAGGCGGGGGGCTGGAGCGATAGCACAGTGGGTAGGGCATTTGCCTTGCACGCGGCTGACACGGGTTCGATTCCCAGCATCCCATATGATCCCTCAAGCACCGCCAGGAGTAATTCCTGAGTGCATGAGCCAGGAGTAACCCCTGTGCGTCGTCGGGTGTGACCCAAAAAGCAAAAAAAAAAAAAAAAAAAAAAGCATATGGTGGGTAGAGCTCCAGCCTTGCACACAGCTGACCAGGTTTTATCCTAGGCATCCTGAGCAATGACAGGAGTGATCCCTGAGCAGAGACAGGACTAAAACACCAGGCGTAGCCCCCAAAATAAGCACAGCCCCCAAAACCAGAAAAGAAAGAAAAGTAAATGTGTTGTCAAGATGTAACCCACACGGACACACAGAGAAGAAGAAAAAAATCAACTCATTAAAAAATAATAATAATAAAATAAAAATATAAAAATGTAAAATACATATAATTTTTTTAAATATATAAACTAATAAAAAAATCAACACTCTTTGACTTTACAGAATCCCGGCCTCCAAGCTCTCAGCACGGGTTCCTATTGGAAGGTGAGATACACAAGAGTGAGTTCTCAGAGTCAGATACACACGAGTGAGTTCAGACTCCCATCTGCCTGCATACATGGGGGCTGTGAGTCCCTCTCTCATACTCAAAGGCCTGCAACATGCTACACTGGGCAGGATCTTTACAAGGAACCAGGGCACCTTCTGAAGCGAGGGCCATTCTGGCCAGGCCATAGGCCTGGGGGCTGGACACGGGGAGTGGCCACCTATTGTTGGGGTTTTGCTTTTCCCTTCACTTCCGGGAGTAAAAGGTCGTTACAGAACCTCACACGTGAACAGGAAGTGGGCCAGGCTCGCCGCGCTGCCTGTGTTCATGAAAGGAGAAACCCAGGGAAGTCATAACCTCTGCGGCTTGCTTTGTGTTGCAATATGAAAGCGGGAACGCTTGTGTGTAAAAGTCAGGGCAGAATGGAGCCTTGACTGCTGGCCAGTCCCCAAACACCCAAGGCCTGGCAACAGATAGAGTCTTCCCACTCTGGAGATTTACAATCTCCCCAAACGAAATCAAGAATAGGACAGACAGAGAAATGTTTACAAGAAAGCAATTCTATTTAAAAAAAAAAAAAAGGCTTTGATCTTGTCTAGAAACCAACAACCCCTCCCTGGGGTTGAACTTGGGTGAGAAGCCATGTGGCAATGTGGGTCCTGGTGATAAGGAACGGGGGAGACTGGTACCCTGTCCCTCCCAGCCCCAGTGCCAGGGCGTTTCCGTGAGCAGAGCCCTGCCCACCGCCTTGCTAAAGCAAGTGGACAGGCTCACAGTGGGAGTCGGCTTGGCACCTGGGTGAGGGCAGACACAAAGCTGGACTGGGCAGCCCACCGCCCGGTCCACCGGGGAAGCCTGGCTAGCAGAACGTTGCTGGGGAGGAGACCGTGGAGATTACCGTAGGGGTATGCCAGCAGAGGAGAGACACGCTGGAAGTTTCCTGACCGGAAGTCTTGATGATGGGGCTAGAAAGACATGCCCTCTGGCAGTCCCAGGGATGCTAAGGGCACCGGGTGGAAGGACCATCGGGGTGAAAAGGGAGCCAGGCTGCCTGCAGCTGTGCCTGGGACAGCTTCTCAGGATGGTGTGTCACCGGAGCTCCTCCCAGACTTCTCATCACTCTGAAAGCATAGACCCCATCAACGCCATTTCCAAGTGTACCCCCTAGGTGAATGAGGATGTGGAAGGGTCCCCGAGAGAAACCCTCCCTGGCAGACTTGGCCCCCCAGGAGGGCTGGCAATGCTCTTGTGGTCCAAACACCTCCCCAGACCTCAGAGCCTCCGAGATGATGTCAGATTCACTTTGATCTTAATTAGCATCTTGGCTATTAAAGCAAACACGCGGCTCCCTGGGGAGGAGAAGGAGGAGAAGGAGGAGGGGTGTCCCCTGGTGGGGAGGGGGCGGGGATCCTGGGGGATGGAGTCCTCAGAGGTTGGTTTGGAGCAGTCTGCTCCTCGAAGGGCGCGTGTGTGGACTCTTTGGGGAGCCAGGGTCAGAGTTCAGCTCTGGCCAGGCACCCAGATGTTTCCCGGAAGCCCTCTCCCGGCTTTGGCCTGTCTGGCTTCATGGGGCTTCTGAGAACAAAGACCAGACTCTGTGTGGGGTTGGGCCTGAGCCACGTGGGAAAACCATTGCCGCCCGGCTGGTCCTGACGCCCTGGCTCTGTGCCATTGTGCGCGGAGGGGAGGGAATATTTTGATATGGAGAAGGGGGGGCGCCACCTGGGTGGGCCCCCCTTGATCCCCACCCCTGTGATATGGCCAGACTTCCTTAGGGGGCTCAGGGGTCTGTAGTGGGAGGCCCTCGTTCTCCCCCCGTGGGGCGTCTCTCGTGACTCGGAGCAGCCCCGCTCTGGCTTCTTCTTCAGCAGAGCACCTGGGTCCGCTCTCAGCCACAGGCTCTCTGTGGGATGCTTCCCTCAGACGGGCCTGCTGCCAAGAGCACTCGGGAAAAGGCCCCTTCCCAGGACTGAATTCGTCCTGTAATTAAAAGGTTGCATTTCAAAGACACTTAATCATCCAAAACGTTGATGCCAGATCAAAAATAGTATCATTGGCACCCCGAGATGCTCAGAGAGCTCCCTCTGCACAATTCCTGGTGCAGCAGCCCACTGTAAAAATGATACCCCCTTAGAGCCAGGGGCTCTCAGCACTGGGGACTGGGGCTCACGCTTTGAACTGGGAGCCCAGGGTTCAATCTGTGGCATCTCAGGGTCCTTCCCCCAGCCCCCCCCCCCCCCCGCAAGCACCACATCGTCCCCTGAGCACCACTGGTATGGGCCAAACCTCTAAATCATATGCCCCGCAGGACACTAAGGTGGGGGCTGCTCTCTTCCAGGGTGATGGTTGACAAGATGTCCACGCATTCAGGGAAACCTCTACGAGCACCTGTGGTAGACAGTGAGGAAGAGCAAATTATGTGACCCCAAAATATACCTCCTTGGCATGTGGATTGTTTTTAAGTTAAAGGCAATTAGGACCCAAAGACTTCTTATCTCCCCTCTTTAATCACCAGAAGGAATGTAACCCTGTTCCAGGAGCCAGGCTACCTCAGAGCTAATTCCAATAAATATGAGGCAGGGATGCAGCTAGAAGTGGAGCACTCGCCCTGCCCACATGGGGCCCTGAGTTCTACTTTTCAGCACCACTTCTGCATGCCCGCCCTCCCTCCCCTGCAAAAAGGCAGGAGCGCCAATATGATAAATGAGGGAAATTTGGCAAGGCCGGCCAGTCCCGATTCCTTCCTGGATCCATTGTGTCTGTGTCACCCAGCGAACATGTGTTTACCGAACCCTGGATCTTCCATCTTCCTCTGAACTTCCCTTTGAAGTCCCACCCCCTTCCTCCTCCTCCTTAGTCGAAGATGGTGTATGTGTCTCATTCTTTAAATCCTCTCCTAATGTCTTTGAATCTCATAGCAACTGAGTTCTAGCTGAAAGAACCTGGAAAGATTGAGGGAAGTTTCCCCCTCTTGGTCCCCCAAGAGCAGGACCACCACTAGGGTCTCATGGGACAACTTGGGGCCTCCTTGCAGCGCTGCAGGCTGACAGCTTGGAGGCTGAAATGGGGTTCAGTGTGGTTGTGCTCTGACAGAAACCAGGGCCCAGAGAGTCTGGTTTTCTTCCTCCCAGCCTATGGCCCTGCTCCCAGTCTTGGTGGATTCCTCCCTTCTTCCCTCCCTCCCTTCAAGGACATTCATCCCCTACCCCCACTCCTGCTGCCTAGTGATCTGGCCCTGATTTATCTCCCTCCACAAACTAGTGGGGTTGGGGGTCCGGTGATCACAGAGAGTCCGTCTGCCCTTCGAACTGCTTCTCCTCCCAGGACTTGGAACAGCCCTCACTAAAGACAGCTTCATTCCCGAACAGTTACCATTTGAAGCATTACTATGTGATATGATTTTGTTTTGTTTTATTTCTCCCAAAAGAATTTGACTTGGTTTGGGAAATGGAATGAATTTTTTTCCTGTGTTTTATTAACCCAACACATCTCTTTGGGGTTAAAAGATAGTTAGAAGTTGGACTGGAGAGATAGTATAGCAGCTAAGGTGTTTCCCTTGCACTCAGCAACCCGGGTTCAATCCCCAGCATCCCATATGGTTCCCCACCCCAGCACCACCAGGAGTGATTTCTTTTTTTGTTTGTTTGGTTTTTTGCTTTTTGTGTCACACCCAACAATATACAGTGGTTACACCTGGCTTTGCACTCAGGAATTACTCCTGGAGGTGCACAGGAGACCATATGGGATGCTGGGAGTAAAACCCAGGTTGGCTGTATGCAAGGCAAATGCCCTACCCTCTGTACTATTGCTGCAGCCCCCGGGAGTGATTTCTGAATGCAGAGCTAGAAGTAACCCCTGAGCATCACCAGGTGTGGCCCCAAAACCAACTAACTAACTGCACTGTAGCACTGTTTTCCCGTTGTTCATCGATTTGCTCAAGCGGGCACCAATAACGTCTCCATTGTGAGGCTTGTTACTGTTTTCGGCATATCCAATACACCACGGGTAGCTTGCCGGGCTCTGCTGTGCAGGCGGGATACTCTCGGTAGCTTGCCGGGCTCTCCGAGAGGGGCAGAGGAATCGAACCCGGGTCGGCCGAGTGCAAGGCAAACGCCCTACCCACTGTGCTATCGCTCCAGCCCGTGATTTCTCACTAACTAGCTAAATAAATAAACTAACTAAAGACTAAATAAATAAATAAATAGTGATACTTGGAAGCTCACATGTCTGATGAAACTTTCAGACTTCTTCAGCATGTGACTGACGTTTCTCTCAGGAAGTGTCTCTTCCTTCAGCCCAGACAGTATTTTTCATCTCTTCTTACTGGAACATACTGGATGTCCATGAAATCACTTGAATGAAGCACACAGCCGAGTGAGTGGGTAAGACGGCGGCCGCCCACATGACCTAGCTCAGCTCACCTCGTGGTGGGCATGACCCTCACTGAACTGCAGTCGGCAATAACAGAGTCTCCTCAGCAAATTGCAAGGAAAAGAAGATCCAAAGTGGCTGATGCAAAAATGAGAACAAACAGGAAATGGAGTGAGTGTGAGTGAGAGACAAGCCCAGGGAGAGATCTGTACTTCTGGTCCCCCCTGACCCAGGCGCTCATCTGATGGCAATGCCTGCCCTGATTCCACTTCTGCTGGAAAGATAGCTTCAGTGCCAGCAGGTCAAGATTCTCATCAACTTCCTGTTGGTAGACAGGAGACATCCAGCCTAGAGCAACTTTGGAAAGTCTCATTTGGCCTCATGACTTTGACTGAAGTATCCCTTTCTCATGGAAAAATTCCTTTGCTTTGTTTTGGGGCCACACCGGCTGTGCTCCTGGCTCTGCACTCAGAGATCACTTCTGGAGGGCTGGGGGGATGATGTGAGGTGCTGCGGATCGAACTAGGGTCAGCAGCACTCAAGGCAAGGGCCTTAACCCCTGTACCATTTCTCCAGCTCCATGAGAAATTCTTGAGTCACACATCCATCGTGTTGCTGAACTGGTTCAACCCCACTGGGTGTGGCAGGAGTGTTTCAACAGAGGTTTGTTGGGGTACTGCTTCCAGGAAAAGGGGTTTAGGGACAGAATGGCAAAAGAAAAAAGAGATTAACCCCACACCCCACTCTCCACAGAACCCACTGGTTCAAAGCTGTTCTCACCTGGCTCGGGAGACGTAGAAACTGTACCACCCCTTCGCCACAATCAGCCAGAGCCTCCAGGAACTGGGTCGCCGGGCCGGGCTCCGAGGGAAGTGAGGGGAGGTCAGCCCTCAGCAGCGACATCTGAGCTCCCAGGTCAAGAAGTGGGAGGTTTGGGGCGGAGTAATAGCACAGTGAGTAGGGGTTTTGTCTTGCCCATGGCTGACCTGGGCTTGATCCCCAACACCCCATACAGCCCCTCAAGTCTACCAGAAGTGGTCCCTGAGTACAGAGCCCGGAGGAAGCCCTGAGCACTGCCAGGTGTTTTTCCCTCCCCTCTGAAGCACCCCCCCCATAAAATGATCAGAGAGAGAGAGAAAAAAAGCACCTGCCATAGAGGCAGGCAGGGGGTAGGGGGTGGGGGGTGATGGGAGGGAACCTGGGGACACTGATGCCGGGAAATGTACACTGGTGGAAAAATGTACACCATTCAAACACTGTATGACTGGAATCTATCACGAACAGCCTTGTCAGGGTCTGTCTCACAGTGAATCAATTAAAAATTTAAAAAAGAAAATTTTAAAACTAAAGAAGGAGCAATATAGAATAGGAAGCCCCTGGTGGACATGAGAAACCCTGTTAGCTTCCACCCCCCGCCACAGCTCCTGCAACCCCCCACCCCACCCCTCCTGCCTGCGGGTACCTTCCTCACCGCCACCAACTCTTCCTGCGCCTGGGAGATAGTCCAATGGGCCCTGGGGTTGGTCCTGGTACGGCAAGGAAGAACCCGTTGATCTGGGAGTAGACCTGATAGGGCCAGTGGGGCCACCAGGTGTGGCTAAATAAAGTTAAATAAAACCTTAAATCAACAGATAATACAAACCACCTAGTGATTTGTCAAATGCCATTTATCTGCTTTAAACTCTCTAGTGCCACCCTACCTGTCACAGTCTGGGTGTGCAAGGCTCCTCAGATCTTCCTCACACACCCCTCCACTGGCCTTGTGCCCTGGGCACCGACCCCCCTACCCTGCACCCCCACTTCCTGGTCAATCACTCTGCTGAAAATGTGAGTTCGGTGCCAGGCGTCTAAGAGGAGCAGGGGGTGTTCCAGACCAGCAGCACAAGACAAACATCTTAATCGGCAGCATCTCCCCAGCCCAGCACCTGCCAGGAGTGCAAGTGCCTCCTGGTTACTTGCCAGGAGCAGCCCCTGAGCACACAGGGTGTGTCCCCAATCCCCACCACACCCCCAAGAGAAAGGGAGAAAGAGGAGGAGGGGAGGGGTCAGTAGTGAAGAGGGGTAAGGTAAGGAGGGGAGGGAAAAAGGGGAGGGGCAGGGGTGAAGAGAGATGGGGTAGGGGTGAGAAAGGTGGGAAGAGGGATGCAGAAGGGAAGGGGAGGCTTGAGGGAGGAGGAGGAGGAATGAGGAAGGGAGGGGGAGGAGCAGGGTTGGGGTGAGGAGGGGCGGGGCAGGACTGTTGAGCCTCCACTTCCTTTCCCTATCTCCCCAGCGTTCTGCCCTCAACAATGACTGTCACTTTCTGGTGGTCATCAGTCTTGCCCACTTTCTTGCCAGTTTCTTGCAGGGCGCTGGGCATGCCTGTGGGTCTTTCCAGCCCTACAGTAAAGCTTCAGGCAGGGTCGCTGCTCCCTCAAAATGCTACAGGGGTGTGGACCGTGGCAGAGCCGGGTGGCTGCAGAGTGCAGAGCGGATCAGAGTCCATTTCACCCATGAGTTTTGGGAAGTGAGTACTTGAGACATTCCTTTGTGAGGTCAGAAACTTTATTTGCATTTTTTTAAAGGGAAGTTTCTAGAATTCAGTCGGTCACAACCCGTCCTGTCCCTGGGCCCCACCTGTCCCTGTCGTCTGGTGGGGCGGTATGGGTGGGGCACTCCACTGTTCTGTGGGGGTCAGGGAAGCCCTGTGGTCATCTGGGTTGGACCACAGCCCAGAGCTCTGTGTGTGTCTGGCACCCGGCCTAGCCTGCCTCCGGGTGTCCTCAGGGACCCCGTTCTAGTGCTCCAGTCTCCACCACCCCGCCCTGCCTGGCGGGGGTCTCACGGGCTGCCACTCCTGAAGGGTTCTGGGAGAGCCAGGCTGGGCCCCAAGAGCTGAGGGGACAAGAGCCAGGCCAGGCGCCCAGACCCCAGGGCGGAAGCAGCATCTAAGGGACCACTGAGGAAGCAGGTGGGAGCAAGAGGAGGCCAGGCAGGAGACCCCCACCTCCAGGACCCTCCCCCTAACACACATAGAGGCCCACGGAAGTCTTGATTCCTAGACACACACACACACACACACACACACACACACACACCCCAAAACCTTGATTCTCCTTAGTCCACGCATATACACACACTCATACTAATGCCCCGATTTCCTTAATATACAAAGACAGACACACACACAAACACTGAAGCCTTAGTTTCCTAAATACACACACACACACACACACACATACACACGCGCGCACGCATGCAACTGTCCCATTGAGGCCTTCATTTCCTTAGTATTAACCATGTAAACATTGCTCACAACAGCCAAAGTGGGAAGTGGGGGACGTCTAAACAGCCACCTGAGCTCAACCACCCCAGAAGACATCAACAAAGCAGGATTCCTGCCTGTACTGGACTAGACTCCTATTCGGCCACACTGTTCTTTTAGAAGAAATTTTCTGGGGGCGGGGGAGGGGAGGAGAGGGGGTTGGGTCATACCCTGCAATGCTCAAGGTTACTCCTGGCTTCTCACTCAGGAATCACTTCTGATAGTGCTAGAAGGACTGTATGGGACACTGGGGGATTGAGCCCCAGTAGGCTGTTCACAAAGTAAGTGCCTTATCCACTGTACTGTCTCTCCAACCTCTCAAAAGAAAGTTCTGACACATCCTGGCACCGGGTGAACCTTGAGGCCACTGCAGTAAGTCAAACAAGTCAGTCCCAAGAAGACATATTGAATGGTACAGGACGTGTTAGGTAAGATAAGACCCAGACACAGAGAAACAGGAGAAGATGGTGGTTTCTCGGGGGGAGGCGGGGGCAGAGACTGGTGAGGTTGGGGTTTTAGTTTGAGAAGATGAGCTGGTAAGTATAAGGAGGATGGTTCCTTGTGCCCAGCAATGTAAACGAATGCATGTCCTAGCCTGTACACTTAACAATGCGGGCAGGGGACCGGGAAGATAACTTAAAAGGCTAGCGTATGCCTGGCTTCAACCCTCCAACCCCGAGCATCTCCAACTGTTGGCACTAAAGTAGCACTGTAGCACTGTCGTCCTGTTGTTCATCAATTTGCTCGAGTGGGTGCCAGTAACGTCCCCATTGTGAAACTTGTTGTTACTGTTATTGGCATATCAAATACGCCACGGGTAGCTTGCCAGGCACTAAAGTAAAATAAAGAAATAGTGTGGCAATTCAATTGTCAAGGAGAATTTGCGATATTTAGGTCAGTTCCACCTACAGATTTCTTTTGAGATGTGATCAGATATTTAAATTTATTTGAGGGCATAATGGACAGGAGCACCAGCTCTAGAGATTTATTTTTTGGATTAAGATTCCAAGATTTGGGGCTGGAGCAATAGCACAGCAGGTAGGGCATTTGCCTTGCACGCGGCCAGCCCAGGTTTGATTCCCAGCATCCCATATAGTGCCCTGAGCACCACCAGGAGTAATTCCTGAGTGCATGAGCCAGGAGTGACCCTGTGCATCGCCGGGTGTGACCCAAAAAGGAAAAAAAAAAAAAAGATTCCAAGATTTGGGTTGAGTGGGTAAGGAGGTTGCCTTACATGTGGTCGGCCCAGGTTCAACCCCAACATCCCATCAGGCACCTTGGGCCTGCCAGGAGTAATTTCTGAGTGCAGAGCCAAGAGTAACCCTGAGCACTGCTGGGTGTGGCCCCAGACAAGCAAACAGCAACAACAATGATGAAAGACCCTCCAAATGACCAAGAGTTGAGCCAGCGAGAGCATGCCATGGCTAAGGTGTTTGCCCAGCGTGTAGCCAACCTCGATTCGATCCCCACCATCACACATGGTCCCCCAAGCATGGCCAGGAGAGATCTCTGAGCACAGACCCAGGAATAAGTCCTGAGCACTACTGGTTGTGGCCACCAAACCAATAACAACCAGAATAGCAGTAAAGCAGGATTTTCTTCTGACACATGACTGACTTCAGGTGACCTAGTGAAGTCAGAGCTATTCTCCCCGTCTGTGAAATGGGGCTGAGCGCGCCTGCCGCCAACGGCTTGTTCTGAAAGAGACAGAACACATTAAGCTCTGGACACAGCTGCTAGTATAGAACAAATCCTCCACACCAGGGTTGCCTCTCCTCTCTCACATCAGAGAACACGGGACGTCACAGAAGAAGCAGTTACCCCCACCCTGCCCTCTTGGCACAGGGTTTCAGGCTGGAGCTGCCCTGGTCCCCTCCGGTCACTCCATGGCACGCAGGGGTGTTTGTTCATTTTGATGGTTGCCGGGAATCCGAGTCAGTAAGTAAATTCAGTGGCAGTCGAGGCAGCAGCTTTAATTGATTCAGCACATTTTTGCTGAGACTATGTTCTGGGCACTGAGAACTGGTCGGGAAGGAAACAGCGACCCTGTCCTCAGGGAACAGGCCTTCCCCAGGGGTGAGCTAGAACAAAACAAGCTGACGTCAAGAAAATGGCTGCAAGGGGCTAGAGCGATAGCACAGCGGGTGGAGCGTTTGCCTTGCATGCGGCCAACCCGGGTTCGATTCCCAGCATCCCATATGGTCCCCTGAGCACCACCAGGAGTAATTCCTGAGTGCAGAGCCAGGAGTGACCCAAAAAGCAAAGCAAAAAAAAAGAAGAAGAAGAAGAAGAAGAAGAAGAAGAAGAAGAAGAAGAAGAAGAAGAAGAAGAAGAAGAAGAAGAAGAAGAAGAAGAAGAAGAAGAAGAAGAAGAAGAAGAAGAAGAAGAAGAAGAAGAAAATGTCTGCAAGCAGGAGAAAACAGGGTAAGACCCTGATGAAATATAGTTTTTTTTCATTTGACGTACCAGAAATCATACGGGGTGCCAGGATTGAGGCCAGGTTGGCTGCATGCCAGGCAAGCACCATACCAGCTGTGCTATCATTCCGGTCCCAAGACTCTGACAAAATGTCAATGGCCATTCCTGAAAGGGGGTGTGGTTCTGGTCAGCACAGCCCCCCGCTCCCTCTGCAGAACCCCCTCAGAGTCACCCTACAGCAGCATTTCTCAGCCAGGAACAGAGATTCCAAAGGATCATCAGTGGAGACGGGGCTCGGCTCAGGAAGCCACAGGAAGGAAACGGGGTCAGAAAGGGGCCAGAGTCAAAATGGTTGAGGGTCTCAGTGATACAGCAGGACTGGAAGGATGGAGCGCCAGGGGCATGTAGTTGGTCACTTCAAATCTCACCCATGGAACAGGCAGCCAATCAGAATAAGTTATGGGGGGTGGGATATGGCAGTAGACAGCGGAGGTCATCAGCGCCACACTTTCTCCCCCTGGCTCTCTCTCCGACACTCTCTCGGGCCCTGCTCAGCAGCAGACTGTGGGGTCAGACAGCTGGGCGCAGGCAGGCCTCAGAGGCCCAGATGGGGCGCAATACCGGCAGGGCCCAGATGCCAGCAACGCTCAGATTCAGGCAGGGCTCGAATGCCCAGGTAGTGACAAGATGCTGAGCACAGACTCCCCCTCGTGCACGCGGCTATGGCTGGAGACAGAGGAAAGCCAGCACAGGATGACAGGAACAGCTGGGGTAGAGTTGGGAGGCCCAGCAACATGTACAGAGCACAGGGGTCTCGCCCACACACAAGTGGTCAAGGCCGAAGACCGAAGAAAGTGAACACGGGGTGGAGAGTGACGGAGACACTGGACCTGGCCAGCATTCGCGTGAGGCGAGCAGACTGCGTGGGACGACACAGGGAGGGCGTTCACAGGACTGGACACGTGACATGATACACAGGTAAAGGAGAGGCCTGGACTTTGGGGGCAGGATGTAGACCCACCTATTTGATCTGTACAATACACTACCTTTTTAACCTCCCAAGTCTTGTATGCAAATCTTTCACACAATTCTCCAGAACCCACCAGCACTGAAAATCCGGTTTTTGTGCTCATTCATGTCCCAAGAGGTCTTTTGCCAGCCCCTGGCTGCCCTTGTCTCGCCATCCTTCTCTTCGGAGCACATTGTAGTTTTCGGGGTCATCCAGCTCATCACCCGCCTACTCATCTAGAGCAAAATGTCCCAAGAGCAAGGACCTTGGACGTGGCGACGACAGGAGTTCAAGTACATGCTTGAAACAGAAGGCCCGGGCTTATCCACTGTTGGACTTCCCACATGTAGATGCACAAGGGCCCTTGGGTTAAACGCCTCCTACCTACCAAGACCAGCCTGTCAACTAGCTGACATTTCCCAACCCCTGATTCAAACACGAGTGACTCAGACTCTGCACTGGGGTGATGGAGGTGTGAACAGAACAGCAGAGCTGTTGTCCAACACAGGCTGATGACTCCTGCCGCTTTTCCCACACACCACCTGCTTCTTACAGGGTGACGCAGGAAACCACCAACCCGGGTGATTGCTCCACAGTCCAGAGGCAATAAAAAGGGATTTAAAAATATATATATTTTTTTGCTTTTTGGGTCACACCCGGCGATACACAGGGGATACTCCTGGCTCTGCACTCAGAAATTCCTCCTGGCATTGCTCGGTGAACCCTATGGGATGCTGGGACTCGAACCCAGGTCGATCGCATGCAAGGCAAATGCCCTACTCGATGTACTGTTGCTCCAGCTTCAATTTTTTTTTTTTAAGTCACACCTGGCAGTGCACAGGACTCCTGGCTCTGCGGCCAGGGATCACTTGGGAGACCATATGTGGTTGTGGGAACTGAATCCAGGTCGACAGAAGTGATTATTTTGGGAGCATTGTTAATTTTTATGGGGGTGAGGGGCAGTTTGGACCACATCTAGTGATGCTCAGGGGTTACTCCTGGATCTGCACTCAGGAATTACTCCTGGCAGTGCTCAGGGGACCATACAGAATGCTGGAGATCAAACCCAGGTCGGCCATATGCAAAGTAAACACTCTCCCTGCTGTGTGGACTGCTCTGGCCCCTGGGAGGGTCGCTCTAAAGCACAGGAGAGCAGAGCTACATTTTGGTCCTGCCAATCAACTCTATAAGTATCTGGTAGGATTATTCATTCAGGATAGTATCCAAGGGACCCAGAATAGTCCAAGCAACCCTGAAACAGAACAAAAGCGGAAGTCTCCTCTTCTGCTGCAAATCTTAATTATAAAGCTACAGAGATCAAGACTGGGGAGTAGGGGGCACAGAGAGTTCAACAGGCTGAGCACGTGCTTTGCATACAAAGGCCTAGGCTCCATCCCCCAACCACACGGGTCCCTCACCTCCCCCCCAGAACCAACCCCCCAGGGACTTCACTGAGCCAGAGATAGATCCTGAGCACTACCAGGTACGACCCCAAATCAAAAACAAAAGACTGGGGAACTGGAATGACAATAGACATATAGATCAATAAAGTTAACTTAGAAATACACTCTCACATTTATGGATTAGTTGGTTTTGGGGATATATGTCCAGAAACAACTCGATACGGGACAAATAGGGGCAGGAGAGATGGTACAGCGGGCAGGGCGTGTGCTCTGCGCACAGCTAACTGGGGTTCCACCCCGGCTTCCCAGATGGTCTCCCAAGCCCTCCAGGAGTGATTCCGAGTGCAGAGCCAGGAGTATCACTCTGAGTATCACCAGGTGTGCCCCTCAAAAAAAATAATAATAAGGAACAAATAAAGGACAAAATGATGATGGGACAACTAGATAGTCACAACAAAAGGATGAAGCTGGAGCCCTCACTCACTCCAAATTTTAGAAACTTATCTCAGGGGCCGTGGAGATAGAACAGAAAGTAGGGTGCTTGCTTTGCATGCAGCCAGCCCAGGTTTGATTCCTGGTATCCCATCTGGTCCCCTAAACACCACCAGGAGAAATTTCTGAGTGCAGAGCCAGGAGTAACCCCTGAGCATTCTCGGATGTAGACCCAAAACAACAACAAAATTATCTCAAAATGGATTAAAAAAAAACCTATGTAAATGTGAGAAAAATAGACCCCTGCCCACATTTCCAACAGGCTGACACGAGAGAGCAGCTGAGTCTGCAGACAAGACAGGACCATGGAGTGCATTCAGGATGTCCTTGAATCGGTCCTACTTACACTTGGTCACCTTGGTAACCAGTGGATGTATGCCAAATGTGTTCTGTGTCCTTGAGGTGATTCAGACTCAGCAAAATAATGCGCTTTGGAATGTCTGCTTCTGTCGGCTCTCTCCTGTGGGCTGCTCTAAGGGATGCAAATACTCCAGAACTGAAGCCGGGTCTGGAGCACCAAGCTCGACAGAGTCCACGAGTGGAATGGAGCAATAGCACAGTGGGTAGGGCGTTATACCTTGCATACGGCCAACCCGGATTTGATTCCCAGCATCCCATATGGTCCCCTGAGCACCGCCAGGAGTAATTCTTGAGCGCAGAGCCAGGAGTAACCCTGTGCATCGCTGGGTGTGACCCAAGAAGCAAAAAAAAAATACTGTTTTGCTGCTTCTGAAGGCTTGCTGCTTGGTATTTTATGGACTTTTGATGGGAATATCCGCAACAAAAATGTTAAAGCGAGGGGCTGGAGCGATAGCACAGCGCATAGGGCATTTGCCTTGCACATGGCTGATCCGGGTTCGGTTCCCAGCATCCCATATGGTTCCCTGAGCACCCCCAGGAATAATTCCTGAGTGCACAGCCAGGAGTAACCCCTGTACCAGGTGTGACCCAAAAAAGCAAAAAAAAAAAAAAAGTTAAAGCGAAAATGTAAGAGGTAAAACCATTAACCTCACAAGAAAAGATAGGCAGATGCTTTGTAATTTCATGACATTGTATTATGTGATGATTTCTCAGAAACCATCAAAGCAAGCAAAGGGGAAAACATAAGTTGGGCTTACCACATGCAAATGGAAAGATTATTGTACTTATTTATTTTTATTTTCCCCTTCCATTTTGTCTTTGCTGTTTTTGCGAGGATGATTACGGGCCATTTGTACACACATTATGTACAAATCCAGGGCTGAGTCACACATCTGGCTGTGGTGCTCCTGCATTCAGCCATGGTACCGGATGAGGGCCACACACTTATTTTTAGGTGTGAGGCTTGCAAAGGTGCTCACTGGGGGAGTGGGGGCATGGGGCATACCCAATGGTGCTCAGGACTGACTCCTGGCTCTGTGCTCAGGGATGTAGTGCCAGGGACCAAGCCTGGGTTGGCCTCCAGAAACGAAAGTGCCTCCACCTCCGTACTATGTCTCCAGCCGCATCCTAGTTATCTTTTAAATTTGTCAGGGGAGGCCTCCACAGAAAGCCAGGGGCCACTCACTGACATTCGGCCCAGCTGCATGGGCCTGACGGTGCAGTGCTCAGTCCCAGGGGTGCTGGGGGTCACCAGGACAATCCTGGTAGTGCTCAGGGGCTACTCAGGCCGCCCCGTGCTGATTGAGCGGGCCGTGATGCGCCAGGGCGGGAACGCAGGGGCTGCTGCCCGAGGCTGCGCTCCATCCAGCCCCCTACGCTGTCTCTCCCGCCCAGCTCCCAGGCACTTGGCCCTGGCCTCTGCGGGTCTGTGGCCTCATCCCTGGCCAGCAAGGCGGCCAGAGCGGGAGTCTGCGCGCTGCGTGCTTGGCTATGGCGCCCGCCGAACGCTCTGGCCGCCTTGCTCGCCGGGGCTCACCTTGGCTGGGCTGAGCTGGGGATTGCCCACTTGCTCTGGGACTAAGCGGCAGTGTGGCCAGGCTCACACTTAGAGCCTGGGGCGTGGGGAGGTACCAGGAATCGAACTTGCAGTCTCACACCTGCAAGGCGGTTCTCAACCACTTATCCATACCCCTGGACTCCTGCGCCCACCTAGTTTACCCTTCCGGACGCAATTGCTTTGTTTTTGGGCCATACCTCGGGGATCACTCCTGGCAGGGCTCAGGGGATCACATGGGGTGCCAGGGATCTAACCTTGGTCAGCTGTAAGGCAAGAGCCCTACCCACTGTGCTACCTCTCCAGCCCCTTTCTCTTTTCTTTTTTCTTTTTCTTTTTCTTTTTTGCTTGCTCTTTTGGGTCACACCCGGTGATGCTCAGAGGTTATTTCTGGCTCTGCACTCGGGAATCACTCCTAGTGGTGCTTGGGGGACCATATGGGATGCTGGATATCGAACCTGGGTCGGCCACGTGCAAGGCAAACATCCTCCCCACTGTACTATGGCTCCGGCCACCTTCTTTTTCCTCTCTGACACATTGCATACAGAAATGTTACCAGATAATATATATTGATTATGCTTATATTTTGTTGAGAATTATTTATTTTATTTTGGGCCATACCCAGCAGTGCTCAGGGCTTACACTCCGGGCTCTGCGTTCAGGGAGCACTGCCGGTGGTGCTCGGGAGAGCCGAGTCAGTTGCATGCACGGCACTAGCCTTACCCTCTGTATGTCTCTCTGCCTCCTTGAGGAGAATATTTTTATCTGGACTCATCAGTAATATAAGACTTGATGCTGCCTGTGCTCCAGACTCCCCCCTCAACGCCCCCGAGGGCCTGCTCTGGATAAAGAAGTAATGAGGGGGCCCCAGGCATAGTACTGAGTAGGGCGAAGGCCTGGGATTGATTCATGGCACCCCAAATTCCTGGCCCCGCCAGGAGTGATCCCTGAGCAGAGCCAGGAGTAAGCCTTGAGCACTGCCAGGTGTGTCTCCCCACCCCGCCCCACCAAAAAAAATAAATAAATAAAAAGAATGAGGGCTAGAGAAATAGTACGGGAGTAAGGGGCTTGCCTTGCTCACAGTCAACACAGGTTCACCTGCATGCAAGTCGAAAGAGCTCGGCTAAGCCGGATTCCTGAGTGCAGAGCCAGGAGGACCCCCTGGGCGCAGCGGGTGGGCCCCTTCCCCCAACCCCAAAGGCATAAATGACTCACCAACCAGCAAGCAGCCTCCCCACCAGCCTTGCCCAGTGTTTTCAGAAATAAAGAATCAAGCCCCCCCTCGCTTCTCACCAACCCATTCCCCCCTATTGCCCCAGCCAGGCCCCTCCACCACGCTCTGCAGGGAAACCTTTCAGAAAGTAAAATCTTGCCGAGTTGCTTCCACCGACCTGGGGTCCCTTGGCCCACCGCTGTGCCCCAGGGTGCAGGTCACTCACTTTTCTTTGCGCCACCTCCTTCTGCTTTCAGTCACCTGTGTTTGTGGGTGTTACTGCCTGGGGGTAGAGAGCTTAGCAAGGTGGGGGAATTGCTTTGGCAAGACACTTCCTCTCCTGCCCCAGGTCTGAATGTGTCTGCTGGAGGAGAGGGGTAGAACTCCAACGGGAAAATGATGGTGGGGGACGTGGGGGGGGAGGGTCGTGCGCTGGTAAAAGCTATAAAACAATCCCTTGAAACGCAGCCCAGAGGGGAGAGCTCCTGGGGAGCCAGCCGGGAGTTCCTTTGCTCGTTCCTTTGCAGAGCAAGCCCTCCTTGCAGCGCCTAGGGCTCCCGGTGTGCCTAGAGCAGGGTAGCAAGGACTGTGGTTTTGTCCGGAAGCCAGACACCCCCAGGCATCTGTGGAGGCATCTGTCAGGGTTTGCACCACCCTCACCCCAACGCCAGCCTTCCCAGGCCGCAGAAGCAACAGAAAGAATGCTGGATGCAGAGGCCTGGCTAGCTGCGGCATGAGGCGCTCAGATGTAGATGTTCCCACGGGCAGGAAGGGGTGCCTGCTTCAGAGAGCAGAAGCTGGGAGATAGGGGCACTGGTCCGGCGGCTGGGGCCACAGAGGCCAGAGCACTGATTTTGGAGCACATCCCTGCTCACTGAGTCACCTTCACCATCTGGACAATGGGTGTGCGGCTCCCTCCCGTCCTCCCTAGCTCTCTCTCTCAAGCCCCTCCCTCTTGCCCCAATTTGGCCACTTCCCCACCACCTCTCCCATCACACCCACCCCACTGTAGAGACGACAGCACCCCCCAGGTTCACACCTCCAGGGCAGAGCACCGAGAGCAGCTGGAAGTGCTCAGAGCCGTCCTGGTGGACCCTGCACCGAAGAGGGCTGGGGGGAGACGAAGGATGCAGCTGGGGGGCTCTTCTGGCTATGCCAATCCGGAAGCCCTGCTGCAGAGTGTCGAGTGTCGAGGTGGTCCACTTTATTGGGGTGCCTGAGTCACAAAGCAGTGCCCCCTGGACCCCCGAGGTGCCGGGACGCGAGACCCCCGTCGCACTTGGCTTTGTTTTGCATTGCTTCCTAGACGTGTTTGCTCTTCACTAGGAAGATGCCCGCCACCTCCAACCCCAAATGCCTCCTTCTAGAGGAAATTCGGGACCACGCGCAGACTTGGGGAGAAAGGGGGTGAGCTCCAAGGCGGACACCCCAAGTCAGAGCAGCCCCTGGCAAGGGAGGTCACGGGCGTGAGTGGGATGGGGAGGCGCTGCGACCGAGGGCGTTATCAGAGGGGCGGGGGGAGGACCGACCAGCCCCCCTGGAAAATCTGGAAAGGCGCGTGGGAGCGCTCGGCAGGGACTGGTGCCTACCGCCCCCCTGGGCGTGCAGGGGCGTGCAGGGGAAGCCCCCCCCCCCAGGGGCGATACTGAGACTGTGGGGGCGGGGGTGTGATGCTGAGATGCTGAGATTGGGGGTCTCTGAGACTGCGAGGGAGCCCCAGGGGGGCTAGGGGTTGGAGAGGACAATGCTGAGACTGGGGGCCCCGGGAGGCAATGCTGAGACTTGGGGTGGGCGGAGGGGAGACGATGCAGAGACTGGGGGACCCGAGCAACGATGCTGGAACTGTGGGGACCTGAAGGGAGACGCTGAGACTGTGGGGATCTGGGGGAACAATGCTGAGATTGGGGGGACCCGAGGGCCGATACTGGGACTGTGGGGACCTGAGGGGCGATGCTGAGTCTGTGGGGATTCGGGGGGGTGGCGATGCTGAGACTGTGGGGACTCGGGGGGCGATGCTGAGTCTGTGGGGATTCGGGGGGGGGGGCGATGCTGAGACTGTGGGGACCCGGGGGGCGATGCTGAGACTGGGGGCCCCCGGGGGGCGATGCTGAGGCTATGGGGACTCGGGGGCGATGCTGAGACTGGGGGGACCCAGGGGAGCCAGCCCCGCGAGGAGCAGGCGGGCGGGCGCAGGGAGCCGAGGGAGGTGCAGCCGCGGACGCGGGGCGCGCAGGAGCGAAGGGGCGGCGGGGCGGCGCCTCCCTGGACGCCCCCACGGCCCGCCTCCCCTCTGGATTCCGTCTTTGCTCCGGGGGCTGCAGGACCAGCAGCTCGGCAGGCTGAGGGCCAGAAACCCGCGACGGGCCGGCCACACCGCTCGCGTCTTGCAGATCCGGGAGCACAAAGCGCGGCCCGCCGCGAGGCCCAGCCTCGCGCTTTATAGCGCAGCCCCGCCCACTTTATTGGGTTGTTTTTGTCAGATCCTGATCCTTCGGCGGGGGCGCGCCGTGGGGAGGCTGCAGGGCGGAGTCGACCTCGTGGCCCGAGTATTTGTAGCTCACCCTCCGCAGAGAAAGCTTGTCGCCCCCTGCTGGGCACAGCGTGGCAGCGCTGCGCCGGTGCGCGTGGGGCCACCTGGCAGGGGGGAGGGGGAGCTGAGGAAGGCTGCAGTGGGGAAGGGGGCCCAGGCGTTGAGCCTGGGAAAGGTGATGCTGGCTAAACAAAGGTTGTCCAGATAAAGGCGAAGGGGTGGGTGGATAAGGCGCTTAGCTTTACTGCAGTGATGAATAACTCCCTTTGATTAGCACTGGATTGAGAAAGATTCTGTCTGAACTAACTTCCTTGCTCAGTCTTGGAATTAACAGGATGGTTAGAGGCACAGAAATGAGTCCTCCCCCCTAGATTAACCAGTCTATTTTGGGGGGAGGGGAGCCCACATGGCGTTCTCAGGGGTTACTCCTGGCTCTGCACGCAGGAATTACTCCTGGCGGTGCTCCGGGGACCATATGGGATGCCGGGAATTGAATCCAAATCGGTCATGTGTGAGGCAAGCGCCCTCCCCGTGGCACTATCACTCTAGCCCCATAATGTGTCTATTTTTATGTCGTTGCTATACACACAGATGCTTGGCCGCTGGGCTTTCCCACCTGTGCAATCTGCTAGAAGATGCTCACCGGCTCTGAAGAATTTACTCGGGATCAGGGCTGCTTACTACTGAATGTTGCTCCTTGGTCTCCCTCTTGGTTGTGAGAAGTGGACGCTTGTCTGGGCCCCTGCCCAGGAACCCTGCCTGCATCCTGAAGGAGGAAATGGGGAGCTGAGTAGATGAAGAGGGGTGTGGGGAGGGGCGGGATTGGGGGCTCCAAGCCTCTGTCGGCTGCAGGAGGTTTGCCGGGCGGCTGGCCTGGACTGAGCTGGCACGAGGCCTGGAATGTGGAACGAAAGTCTGGATCTCACATAAACAAGCCCTTCCCCGGCCACCCCTGGGGACACAGCTGCTGTGCCCAGGGGAAATAGGGTGTTTGGCGACTTGAGAGCCAGCCCAGGGAGGAGGGAGGGCGGAGAAGGCGAAGCTAGTTAGAGTGGCGGCAAGGGACAGGGCTGGGGAGAGGACAGGAGGCAGGAAGAGAGGGTGGAAATATGGCCTCTGTGTGTGTGTGTGTGTGTGTGTGTGTGTGTGTGTGTGTGTGTGTGTGTGTGTGTTTGTGTGTGTGTTGGGGGGTCAGCCTAGGGCTGGGTGCAAAAGTGGCTGCAGGGGGCGCAGGTCTGAGGCATGGACCCAGCTGGATTCCACCTGCATTTTGTCTCCCCCCCAACTAGAAGCCTGGTGTCAGCCTGGAACCATCTCCAGCGGCAAGCGTGTGGCGGGCTCTGGGGTTGTTTGCAGAGGAGGAGAGAAGCGGAGGAATGTTCCTTCCCCGGCCCAGAGGGACAGACGGCCTTTGTGCTTCTCTCCTCGGAGGGAGAAGGCGGGATGGGGGGCCTGAATGTGAAGGGATTGTTCGTGTTTGTGTGTGTTCAGAGGCCGAGCAGATATGGGGGGGACCTGTGGGGAAGGACCTGGGCCTTGAGTACCCCCCAGTGGCCTCCCGAGCCCCCCAAGCCCCCCCTTTCCCCTGCCTGGTGGAAGTGCTTTGGATTTCATTTCCTCGAGAACAATGGTGTTTGCTTCCTTAACATTCCAGGGCCCAGGCTGGGAGTGACCCCCAAGCTGCAGCTGGGTGGAGCCCCTGAACCCCACTGTGGTCCCAAACAAACAAAAGAGGCAACTCACTGGGAAGAGGATGAGGAGGCATCCTCTGAACGTGGAGGTGTAGTATGGCATCTTGGGTTCCCCAAGAACCCAGCTGTCCCTGCTGCTCCGGTCCCTGCGTTTCCCCAGGCGTGGGCGATGGCCAGGGGTGGGCGCTGTGGAGCACCTAGTACGGGCCCGGCATAGAATCAGGAGTTTCCCCGCATTGGCTAATTCTCGCAACAGCCCCATTGCTTGTTCCTGCTCTGCTGATGTGGGACTGATGCCCAGAGAAGTTGAGTAACTTGCCCAAGGTCACAGAGCCTGTCCCAGCAAAGCCAGGCTTCTCTCCCTGCCGAGCAAAAGGGTCATCAGAAACCGGACAAACCCTCCCTCCTTTCCCAAAGTGCCTTTATGTTTTGCTTTGGGGTGGGGGCATACCCCACTGTGCTCGGGGCTTACTCCTGGCTCTGCAGTCCTGGTGGGCTCCTGAGGACTACATGGGGTGCCAGGGATGGAACCCGGGTTAGCTGTGTGCAAGCAAGTACCCTGCTGGCTGCACTATGGCTCCGGCCCATCCAGTGTCTCACGCTTGACACATCCCTTTCCACCCACTGCTTCCAGAGGGCCGGAGGAAGGCTAGCTGTGGTCCTGAGGCTCCAGGGAGTTGGGGTTTCCATGACGACCTCGCAGCTGGCTGCTCCCAGCCTGTGGAGACCCAGCAAGGGGAAACAGACCCGGCACACTGGGAATAGGGCAGGCTGGGGCCTGGGGGGCGTTTCTTTGGTAACCCTCCTCCTCTACAAGGGGGAGGCAGCAGTGAAAAGGAGGGGGGCACCCTCTGGCAGGGCTGGAGTAGGAGGGCAGACTGTCGTGTTTGTAGCTAACGTGGCCACAGTGCCTGGCCTGATCACACCCTGCACCCCTGAAAGTAGAGGGAAGATCTGGACCAGATCTGGATTTAAAGCCCACCTACAGGGCTGGGGGGAGCCCCCGTTTCTATGGCTGGGGCGCTAGACTTCACTGCCTGTCCCAGATCTCTGAAGGAGGCTGGGTGGTAGGAGAAAGGGTAGGCAGACAGGAAGGGGTGCGGCTGGGCCCAGGGGGCTGCTGGGAAGTGGCCAGGTGCGCCCCCTGGCTTCCAGTCCTGGAAGAGTACCCACAGAGCTAGGCCTATGGGGGGTGCGGGGGGCCGGGAGAGGCGGGGCTGTGCACCCAGATCAGAGCCTTAGCTCGCCCAGCCTGGAGACAGAGCTGGACAGACCAGTTGATCCCAGGACAGTTGGAATTGTTCTTTCTCTTTCCTCAAGAGGACAAGAGTTCCAGCTAGGGCCTCAGATTAGCTCCCCAGCACTTCCCAAAAGCTAAGAGGGCTGGGAGCTGGAAGAGAGACCTACAGTCTAGAAAACATTTGCCACTGAATCTATATCAAAATTTGGTATTGTTTGGAAATTGCACTAGTCTCAACCAATTTATTTTTAATTTTCTTTTTTAAATTTTGGGGCCACATCTGGCATTTACTCCAGGAATAAAATCCAGGAATTTACTCCTGGATTTGCACTCAGAAATTACTCCTGGCAGTGCTCAGAGATGTACGGGATGCCAGAGATTAAACCAGGGTTGGCAGCATGCAAGGCAAACACCTTACGGGCTGTTCTATCACTCCCACCCCTTAATCAACTTCTTTTCTTTCAAACTTAGTATTTTATTAACGCAGAGAGATGCTCTTACTGCTGAACTCTGAAAGTGCATTCCCAAAACCTCTTTGGAGATACAGAAGCAAGTTCTTCCATAGGCGTGAAAGTTTTATGTGTGAAAAGTTAGCAAAAGAAACGAGCAAAACTAGAGCCTGAGTGACAGTCCAGCGGGTAAGGCTTTTGCCTTGCACTTGGCTGGCCCCTGGTTCTATCCCTGGCACCCCATATAGTTCCCTGAGCACCGCCAGGAGTAATTCCTGAGTGCAGGACCCAGGAGTAACCCTTGAGCATCGCTGGGTATGGTCCCAAAACAAACAACAATAGCATCAAAAGAATAAAGAAATGAGCAAAACTAAAGAAGAAAAAGCTGGGCCAGAAGCAGTAAATCTCAAAAGCTTTGTAGAAAAAGATATGGCAGGACACAGTAAAGGAGAACTGGGAGTGAGCGAAGAATGAGGAGACAGGACAGACAAGAAAAATTCAAAATAATCACTTTTGCCCAAATGACTTAATATTTGTAATGTAGCACTGTCGTCCCCTTGTTCATCGATTTGCTCAAGTGGGCACCAGTAACGTCTCCATTGTGAGACTTGTTGTTAACTGTTTTTGGCATATTGAATACACCACGGTGAGCTTGCCAGGCTCTGCCGTGTGGGCGGGATACTCTCAGTAGCTTTCTGGGTTCTCCGAGTGGGACGGAGGAATCGAAACGGGTCAGCCACATGCAAGGCAAATGTCCTACTCACTGTGCTATCGCTCCAGCCTAAATATTTGTAATATTCTTTCATTTGTTTCTCTAAAAATAGCATCATGGATGTGTGTATGTGTGTGTGATGTGTGTGTGTGTTGTGTGTATGCACACACGGCATGACTTTCTTCTGTTTCTCTAGCTTCGGGGCTGGGTCTCCCAGGCAGTGCTCAGGGTTGAGTCTCAGTCAACAGACTTGGACGAATCGATGCCTGATGAGGTCCATGATGCATGCTATTGGGTCCATTGATGCTGGGGCCACCGGGGCTTCATTTGGGGGTTCCCAGTTGGGGTGGGATGGGCAGGCCTTGCAGACTTTCACTCACACACAAGGCAGGCACACTGGCTCAATCTATGTTAACCTAGGCCAAGAGAGAGCTTAATAAATTAACTATATCAATATATGCTTAGCATAATCCTCCTGTTTTTATTTCATTTTGTTCAAGTAGTCATATTACGATTTGATAGATTCTTTCATTTAATTTTTCTCCGCAATTAAGTCTTTACAGCTCCTTGATGACAATCTTTTTCTCAGTCCATTTCTTGGCTGATGGACACATGAAATTCTTATGTACAAACTCACAAGTGTAATTTCCTTCATGGATGATCCAGTTTACAATTAGATCGAGTTACAGAGGTTTATGGGTTTTATTTTGCTACATCCTGCGGTGCTTGGAGCTTACTCCTGGCTCTGTGCTCACGGTTCATTCCTAGCAGGGCTCAAAGGACCAGACAGGGTGCTGGAGATCGAATCTGGGTCGGCCACGTAAAGGCAAATAACCTACCAACTCTACTATCATTCCAGCCTGAATCCCAAATGGGATGAGAGGCATACCTCACAGAGAAGGCCTATGGTCATAAAATCCATTCCATGTATACTCCTTCTAGGATGCAGGGAGCTCAGCCAGCTCGCTGCACAGAGATTAAGATCTTGCATGCAGTAGCAGCTGTGACAATGGTTTGAATCCCAAACACCACATATGGTCCCCTGAGCACAGCCAAGAGTGACCCCTGGCCCCGGGGGGAGGAGTCAGCCCCAATGGGTGTGGCCCAAAAGACAAAACAAAATATGTGATATGTGTGACTTTAGGAGCCAGAAGGAGAGTACAGAGGTTGAAGCTTTTGCTTTGCACGCGGTCAACCCCATTCCATCATTGACCCGAGGCATCACATACGGTTCCCCAAGCACCACCAGAAGTGACCCCTGAGCACAGATTCGGGAGTAAGTGTGAATAGCCCTGAGTATTGTGAGGTGTGACCCAGCTCTCTCCCCGCCACAGCTATCGGTTTATAGGCTTCAGCTTTTTCTGTACTTAAACCCAGTACCCACTGAAAGGCAGACTTTCAATCAAGGGTAAAATGCTGAATAGTCACGACATGTAGTTAGTATTTGCTCATGTGTAGACAATTTCTTTTTTTTCCCCCTTTTGTTTTAGGATTTTCCCCGTTGGTTTATTCATAGAGATAATAAGAGGACCTAAAAGACATTTTAGAACAAACAGACATTTGTAGGAACTTTTCTCTAAACAATCAGTCCTCAGTGCGGGAGGGCTGGTGATCTTAGAAACGTGCCTGGGCTTCCATTTTTCTGTTCTCTAAATTTAATAATTTGGGGCCGGGACTGGGTCACACCTGGCCATGCTCAGGGCTTACTCCTGGCTCAGTGCTCAAGGATCATGCCTGGTGGTGGAGGGGAGATGTATTGGGTGTCAGCTATGGCTGTGTACGAGGCAAGTGCACTATCTTTATAGCCCTATATATATATATATGTATATATATATAATTATATATTGATGGGGATTTTATGAGAGCAAGCCTTGTGTGAAAGCAACTCAGGAAAAGTGCAGTTTCCAAATATACACTGAAGGGGCCGGAGAGATACTGATGTCGGTGGACTCCACAGGTGGCTCATGTGAAGTGGGGAGGAGAAAGACAGTCACTTTCTCCCAATCCGCCTCTGCCACCCGGGTCCCAGTGTTACCGGGTTCTTGTCTCACCTTGCTGAAAAGAACTTCAGGAGTAGAGGAGCAGTGAAATTACACAGTTTTTATTTGGAGGCTTTGAAGGGAAGGAGGGAGAGGAAGTGGGAGAGTGTGCAGAATAACCTGCTCAAGAGAGAGCCCGGGCTTCTCCAAGGGCGGAGAGAGCCCCTACACACATCCCAGCATTAGACACGAAAGCATGGAAGTACACATCTTAAGAGGGAAGACGTGGGTGACAATGTGCTCAGACACCGCATGTGCTCGGCCACATAGGCGCAGGCAGCACGTGGGCTCAGGCAGCATATACACGCCCTTCCTTTGCTTAAGGTGGCCTTTATAGGGTTTCTCCAACCTGCCCCAACATGGGGCTTCTACTAGGTCAAAGTCGGTTGCTAAGGAGGTTATCAAGGGGGTAGAGCTGGGAGTGGTGATGGTCTTCTTTGAAATTTCTTTCCTGGCCCTTTGTTCCTGATGGAGCTTCTGTCGAAAGGGGGTCCAGTCTCCTCAGGGTCTGTAGTGGACTGGCACCAGTTCTCCATGAGGTCAGGGCTGTTACTTCCCAGCAAATGTAGGGGCCTTCCCTACCTGCCTGCCTGCCTGCATCAATAGTACAGTGGGTAGGGCGCTTACCTTGAATGCAGCCCACCCAGGTTCCATCTCTGCCATCCCATGTTGTCTCCTAAGCACCGCCAGGACTGATCCTTGAGCACAGAGCCAGGAGTCAGCCCTGAGCATGTCTGGCTGTGATTCAAAAACAAAAACCAGACAAACAAAAAATAAAAATACACTTAAGCGCCAAAAAGACACTGAGGTACAGCAGAGATAGTAAAGCAGAGAGTGCAGCAGAGACGGGACAGCTGGTCAGGCACTTGCACATGGCCGGTCGGGTTTGAGCCCCATCACCCAATGTGGCCTCCCAGCTTGCCAGGAGTGATCTCTGAGCACTGCTGGGTGTGGCCCCAGAAGGAAAAAACAAAAACCACACACCAAAACAGGAATGAGTGTATTATTTGCATGGGGGAGGGCGTTCAGTCTCAAGCACCACTTGGTCCCCGAGGGCCACTAGAAGCGACTCCACCCCCACCTCCACTGAGCACAGAGTAGCCCCTGAGCATTTCCAGATATGTCCCCTCCCTGGAAAAAAAAAAAAACAAGGGGGACACAGGAGAGAGAGTGCAGCATGTAGGGCACTTGCCTTGCATGTGGTCAACCAGAGTCAGCTCCCAGCACACTTCTGGTCCTCAGGGCACCGCTGATGTTGGCAGGCAGGTAGATAGGGAAGGCCCCCTCCCCCAAGGCAATGACAATGAATTTCCTGGGAAATAGTAATATCAATAGTCCTGAAACTAAAAAAAAAAAAAAAAAAGGGCCAAAAAACCCACTAACTTTGCAGAAAATAGAAACTAAGGCCAGCAACAGACCCAGAGAAGGCTGGACCCCCCTGCGGCAGAAGCTCCAGCAGAAACATAAGGTGAGGAAAGGAATTTCAAAGAAGGCCAACACCACTCCCAACCCTCCCCCCCTTGGCAACCTTCCTAGCAATAGGCTTTACCTAGGTTGAAGCCCCATGTGGGGGCAGGTTGGGAAAACCCTGTAAAAGCCACCTGGAACAAAAGAAGGATGCACAAATGCCGCCCCAGCCCCTGGTGGCCCTCATCCCCCTTGAGACGTGTACGTGTACTTTCCTACCGAACGCTGGGATGTGTGTAGGAGCGTCTCCGCCTTTGGGGAAGCCCGGCTTCTCTCTGAGCGTTGTTCTCCACTCTCTCCCACACTCTTCCCCTCTCCTTCAAAAACCTCCAAATAAAAATCTGTTTTACTTCATTGCAGATGGACTCCTGGAATTCTTTTTTTGTGAGGCGGGACAAGAACCCAGTAATCCTGGGCCCCAGGTGGCAGAGGCAGATGGGGAGAAAGTGACCGTCTCTCTCCTCCCCTCCTCACTGATAGCACCTCCATGAGTGATCCCTGAGCTCAGAGCCAGGAGTAAACCCTGAGCTCCACAAGTATTACATCCCCCACACCCCCAAATAACTAATTAACACTGATGTTGTTGGGCCCCAGGGCTGGCTTATGTGAGGCGGGAAGGAGAGAGATGGTCACTTTCTCCTGATCCGCCTCAGCCACCTGGGACCCAGGGTTACCGAGTTCTTGTCTCACCTGGCAGAAAAGAAATTTCAGGAGTAGACGAGCAGTGAAGTAAAAACATTTTATTTGGAGGTTTTTAGGAAGAGGAAGGAGGAAGAGAAAGTGAGAGAGTAACGCACTGGAGACAGAACCCAGGCTTCTCCAGGGGCAGAGAGAAAACAAACCTACACAAACCCGGCATTAGATACAGAAGCATCAAAGTACAGAACGAGGGGAGATGAGAGGACACATGTGCTCGGCCACGTGGGCCCAGGCAGCACTTGAGTTCGGCAGCGTGTGCACGCCCATCCTTTGTCCAAGGTGGGTTTCATAAGGTTTTTCCAACCCACCTCCACGTGGGGCATCTATCTAGGTAAAAACCCATTGCTAGGGAGGTTGCCAAGGGGGGTAGATTTGGGAGTTGGAAATGGCGGTGGTTCAATCTAAGTTTGATAGATGGTCCTTGGAATTCCTGCTGGAGCTTCTCGGGGGTGGGAGGGTGGGGGGAGTGCCCAGCCTTCTCTGGTCTGTTACGGGGCACCAGGTGAAAAGCCTTATCAGGCCTTAGTTCCTATTGTTGCAATGTTGGCTTTTTTGCAACTTAAGGGCTATTGATATTCCCCAGGAAATTCATTGCCATTGCCTTGTGGAGGGAGAGGAGAAGGAGGGGTGGGGGACTTCCCTATCTACCTGTCTGCCACCTGTCCCTATCAACACCCCACCACACTGCTGTGGCGCTGCAGTCCTTATGGTGACAATCTGACATTCTGTAGACACACACACACACACACACACTCAAACACACGCGCACTCCTAACTTTCAGTAAGCAGAAATACTTTTCTGATGTCACATTAAAAATTCCCAACATGAAAGACTGTTCTCGAAGCTAGGAGGGACTCAGGGAAGGGAACTTGGTCCGTTTCTCCTCCGCCTGGACCTGCAGAGACAGCCGGGCGAGCTTTCGTCTCTGTTCTCTCCCCCTGAACCTCTCCCTTCCCACCTCCCTGGCCTGAAATCTCTCTCCACTTTGCTTCTAGCTTTTTGGTGAAACGCGGGTGAGCGTCTCCCCACGAGGTTGAAAAGAATAGTTAGTGGCCGGTGGCCGGTCACCTATTAAAATTGGGGCTGAAGGAGACGGACAGCAAGGCTGTAACGGAACAGGCCCTCTCGGAAAGACCTCGGCCCAATCCCGACGAGGGAAGACAGGTTCCCCACGAGCCCCTAGTGCGGAGCAGTGAGCCCCCCAGCACTAAGGGTTTGGATGGAACCACGCCCCGACTTCCTCTCCGCTGGCGCAGAAACACAGTCACGCTGCACCCCTTTCCTCCCAGAAGAGACCCCGCAAGGAAGCGGCAGGCGGCAAGACGAGGAGGCAGGAAGTGGGCTCCCCCTGGAGAGGTGAGTGGACAGGTGGGCGGCACGGAACGTTCCCAGAGCCCCACGTACGCCCCCAGGCGGTCATGCTTAGCCCTCCCGGCCGCGAAGGCGGCTCCGCTGAACTCAGCTCGGCTGGACTCGGCTCGGCCCGGCCGCGATCAGCTCAGTTCGGCTCGGCTCGGACGTAATCGGCTCTGCTCGGTTCGACTCGGACTCAATCGGCTTAGCTCGGTTCGGCTCGGCCGCGATCGGCTCAGCTCGGCTCGGCTCGGCCGCGATCGGATCGGCTCGACTCGGCTCGGCCGCGATCGGATCGGCTCGACTCGGCTCGGCCGCGATCAGCTCGGCAGAGTCGGACGCGATCTCGGCTCAGCTCGGAAGCGATCGGCTGGACTCGGCTTCAACGTGCCTGGTGTCTCCAGCCTCGCCGCTAGGGGGAGATGCTGGGCCGGGCTGGGGCGCTCCTGGCGCAGACGCCGGGCGGCTAATGTGGCCTCCCTTAGAGGACTGTGGGTTCCTGCTTGACCTCCCCTGCCCGGCTCCCTGCGCCTCTCGACCAACTGTAGCGGGACAGTTGAATTTCAGGTCGCATTATGTTGTGCCTTCCGACACACAGCCAAAGACACCCATTTCTCTCGCGCCAGGTGAGTTCTCCTGGGTGGAATGGCAGGTGAACGTTCAACTAGCGGGCAGCGCAGGTCTCTGCGGACTTCGCTGTCCCTCCTGGGGGTTCCTAAAGCAGATCAGTTCACGCCAAGTTTTCGTGCCTGGGGTAGGAAACAGTGTCCTATTTGGAGTTTTAAATTATTTGGGGGCTTGGGGCTGGAGTGATAGCACAGCGGGTAGGGCGTTTGCCTTGCACGCCGCCGACCCGGGTTCGATTCCCAGCATCTCATATGGTCTCTGAGCACTGCCAGGGATAATTCCTGAGTGCAGAGCCAGAAGTGACCCCTGAGTGCATCGCCGGGTGTAACCCCCCCCCAAAAAAAGCAATAAATAAATAAATTATTTGGGGCTTGAAATGTCCAGTTGGGCAGAAAATGCCCTGCTTTCCCCAAGGACTGTTTTTATACTCGCCCCCTTCTATTTCCCAAGTACTCGAGGAGTTGCCGAAACTCAAAAGGAACAACCTTCGATGGAGCAAGGGGGAAAGCACAGTCGGATCTTTGTTTCCATCGACTCTTTTCTTTGCAGGGCCGGGAAGGGGGGGGACACACCTGACAATGCTCTGTACTAACCCACTGTACTATGGTCCAAAGATACACATTTTTTAAGTTCACGCTCATGTACGCCGGGCCCCTATTCCAAAGAACTGTTCTGAAGTTGCCCACACACCTCTCTCCTTACCTCCAAACTCAAAACTCGCAAGTGGGCCCTGACCTTAACCCACCGGGCCAGCAGTGTACTATTGTCCCATTGTCCTTTGTCTTTAACGCTTTGGTGGGTGGGGGGCGGGGCAGGCGATCGTCTGTGGGAGAAATTCTAGCAGTGGTGCAGGAAGAAATCCGACCCCGAGCTTTTTGAGCTTTTTCCTTCCTTACTAGATTCACTCCCTGTTGCTGTTTCATAGCTTGTGAGCGCCTTGTCTTCAGGTGGCAAAGTCCCAGGAGATGCCGCAAGTTTCAAGTTTCAAAATATCCAGTTGGCCTCACTCCTTGAAAATTCTGGGAGTGCATTTAGCTGATTGGCATTAGGATCTTTACTCATGACTTACCAATATCCATTATTTTAAAAGGGATATGCAAACCAGTGTGATTATTAACTTAAAACATTTATTTTGTCAAGAAATGCAGATAAGGCATTTTGGCAAAATATATCATACTTGCTAAAAAAAATTGGGTGCCTGAAACATGCCAAGGCTTTATATAACAAACTGTAGGTACCAGTATCCTCAAGGTTGATGGAAAGACTACCACCTCTGAATCGAAAATCGGGAATGGATCAGAAAGAAAGTAGGTAAGGCACTTGCCTTGAAAGCAGTTGACCTGGGTTTGACCTGGTGGTACCCTGACTCCTGCCAGAGGTGATCCCCGAGCACAGAGCCAGGAGAAAGCCTGAGTGCAGTCAAGTGTGTCCCCCCCCAAATAAAAACTAAAACAGGAACAAGACAAGGGTTCCCACTCTTAATTAACTCAATACTTCAAAGTCCTAGGTAATTAACTCAATACTTCAAAGTCCTAGGTGAAGCAATGAGGCGAGACAAAGTAAAAGGCATTCCAATTGGGGGAAAAATCATAAAAAAAAATACAGATATCTAGGTTGGCAATATACCAACAAAATACCCAAAAAATAAATGAACTGTCAGACTCACAATAGCTTAAAAAATAAGATATTCCTAAAATACTTATGAATAAATCTAAGTGAAAGAAAGAAATCTGAAAGTGAAAGATGTATAATGAAAGGTCTAGAACCCAGCTACAGCCATGCTCAAGGTCCCTCTCCACACGTTTGGAGGAGCTTCACGCATGAAGGAACCAGCAGAAGAACCCAGGTGTGCAGGACCCAGAGCTGAGATCTCCAAGCCTGCTCGGATCGGGACTGGGCTTCTTCTGCCCAGATCTCCCATTTTTCAGTAGCTAGGCAGTCACCCCCAGAAACTGCCCCGGCGACGTGTAATCCCATCAATGCCCAACCTCCAGAGACCAAGCTCCCGGAAGCGACATCTAATAGCCTGGTTCTCCCTCTCCGAGAACCTGGCAAACTACTGAGTTTCCTGCCCGCATGGGAGAGCCTGGCGAGCTCCCTGTGGTGTATTCATATGCCAAAACCAGTAATGATGGGTATCATTCCCCTGACCCTGAAAGAGCCTCCAATGCAGTACCGTTGAGGAGGACAAGTAAAGAGAGACTGCTAAAATCTCAGGGCTAGGACAAATGAAGACATTAGAGACCGCTCAAGAAAATCAATGATCAACGGGATGATGATGATGATGATTATATATATGTATACACATGTGTGTATGTGTATATATGTATGGTTTTGGGCCACACCCAGTGGTGCTCAGGGCTTACTCCTGCCTCTGCAACTCAGGGATCTCTCCTGTAGGTGCTTGGGGCACATATGATGTGCCAGGAATCGAACCCAGGCCGGCTACATGTAAGGTGCTTTACTATGGCTTTGGTCCCCATAAATGCTTTGTCTTTGAAGCCAATTTGAATCCAAGTGGAGGCAGATGAATCAGACTCAACGAGATCTTGTGTTCAGAGTCTAAGTGGAGAAAAATGTTCATGGTCACGGCCAGGCTTGTGCCATGCTTCCTGATTAGCTTTTTGCTAACCTGCTTTTACTTTTGGGTAGATTTTACTTTCTGATTAGCTGCAGCTGGAGAGGAAATAGTGTTATCTAATTTAATGAGATGTTATTCATAAATTTAGTTGTGATTATAGAAAACCTTGGCTGTCCTCTGCTACACACCACAGAGAAAGAACAGCCAATAACCAAGATAAATTACATTTTTCTGCAAACTGCAACAACAGAATGTTAGAAACTCTGGAGGAAACCCCCCCTCACAATGTCTTAAGTTAATTAATTTGTTAATTTTGGGGGTTCATAGTCAAAGATGTTCAAGGATCATTCCTGGTAGTGCTCGGGCGCCATGTGGCATGCCAGGGGTTGAACCAGAGCCGGCTGTGTGCAAGGCAAGCACCCTACCTGATGTGCTGTCACTCTGGCCCCAAGAGGAAAATTTTTTTTTAATTTTAAAAATCTACTATGCTGTCAGATTATTCTTGGGTTATAGTTTTTTTGTTTGTTTGTTTGTTTGCTTTTTGGGTCACACCCTGCGATGCACAGGGGTTACTCCTGGCTTTGCACTCAGGAATTACCCCTGGCAGTGCTCAGGGGACCATATGGGATGCTGGGACTCGAACCTGGGTTGGCTGCGTGCAAGGCAAACGCCCTCCCCGCTGTGCTATCGCTCCAGCCCCCCTTGGGTTATAGTTTTTGAGTTCAAAAATATTGAATTGATGCCAGTGAGAGTGAGTTATGCATTCTCAGAAATAATAAATACATCTTACTCGAGAGTTTTTTCTTTCCTCAGCTGCCTGTAAGGCTTAGAGAAGTCAACAGTCTTCAGTACCCCGCTGGCTTAACCAGTTGAACTTGGGTCAATCCACATTATTCTGAACAAAGAATTTACTAAACCTCTTATTGTCCAGTTCTTCCTCTCAAGAGAACCCGGCAAGCTACCGAGAGCATCCTGCCCACATGGCAGAGCCTGGCAAGCTCCCCGTGGTGTATCTGATATGCCAAAAAAAAGTAACAATGATGGATCTCATTCCCCTGACCCTGAAAGAGCCTGCCTCCAATGTGGCACCATTGGGAAGGACGAGTAAAGAGAGGCTGCTAAAATCTCAGGGGTAGGATGAATGGAGACGTTACTGGCGCCTGCTCGAGCAACTCGACGAACAACGGGATGACAGTGATACAGTGATTACTTCAAAGGTAGGCTTGGTATAATTCTTCTTGTCTTTGTTTCATTTTAGTCCAAGAGTTTTGGAAGATTCTATCACTTAAAGCTTTTCTATTTTTTTTTTCCTTTAGAATTCATTCTTGCCTCTGAGAGAAAAGGCATATATTCCTATTTTGGCATTATCCTATTTACAATTTGGGGGAGGAAGGAAGGGGTACGCTCACACTCAGCAGTGCTCAAGATTTACTCCTGGCTCTGTGCTCAGGGATTACTCTTGGGGAGGGGGGAGGCTCAGGGTCTATATGGAGTGTTGGGAATCGATCCTGAGTTGTCCCTGTGCGAGACAACTGCCCTATCCACTGTCCTATTGCTCTGGTCTGACAGACACACTTACTTGATTTCATTATCTATTATTTTCATCACAACTACTTTTTAATAACACAGGTACTGCTGAACATTATAATGAGTTTATAATTTTAACTTCCAAGTATCAATACTAAAAATAGGTTTACTTCAGAAACATGTCTGGTGTGTTTTCATGTTTTACTTCAAGAACATACAGTATTTTCCAACCTATACACTCACGTATTAATTACTGTCAATTATTACTGAGTAAACAGACATACATGTTATGCTTTGCTCTGTCTTCACTAGTCTTTCTAAAACAGTCTTCATCCTTCCTCCCTTAGAATGAGGTTTTTTTAGAATGTAAATTAAGAATGCGAGAACAAGTGATGAACTATGAAATGTGTTCTCAGTGTGGAAACATATAGCTCACTTTCTTGTTCAAACTTTAATGGTGGAGGTGGAGGGGGTGGCTAGGAAACAATAGTCATCTTTTCCTTCTGAGTTTAGAAGCAAAGTAGGGCAGATGAACATACTGTTTTGTTTTGTGGCTATACCTGGATGTGTTCAGGAACCATTTGTGGTGCTGAGGCCTGAACCTGGGTCGGCTGCCATGTAAGACAAGCGCCTTATCTGCTGTACTATCCCTCAGGCCCTCAATTTACTAGCTTTATTACTAATGCATACTAACAACTCGAAGGATGTGGCTTAGGTATGCAGCCTAAACCATATCCTTCAATTTGTTAGTATGCATTACTAACACTGTATGCATTACATAGCACTGCACTGTAGCACTGTCAGCCCATCGTTCATCGATTTGCTCAAGAGCGCACCAGTAATGTCTCCATTGTGAGACTTGTTACTGTTTTTGGCATATCAAATATGCCACAGGTAGCTTGCCAGGCTCTGCCATGTGGGTGGGATACTCTCGGTAGCTTGCCGGGCTCTCCGAGAGGGACAGAGGAATCAAACCTGGGTTGGCCCCACTTAGGCAAATGGCCTACCCGCTGTGCTACCGCTCCAGTCCATATGCAGCCATAGTGGTTTATAAATACTTCATTCTAAATTGGGAGCCTTTCCATTAGATTGAGACACATTTAAAATTTATATACATTTATTTTCATTTATTTTGGTTTCTGGGCCACACCCAGCATTGCTCAATGGTTACTCCGGGCTCTGCAGTCAGGAATGACTTCTGGAAGTCCTTGGGGGACCATATGGGATGCTGAGGAACCTAGGTCTGCCACATGCAAGGCAAGCATCCTACCCACTGTAGTATCTCTCCAGCCTAATATTTATAATTTCTAACATCTTACCACCAATTATATTCTAAAATATATTTATGAAGTAATCGGAGATGTATAGCATATCGTTTTCCTCTTAGCATTCCTTAAAATTCCTAGGAACACAAACTCGTATCTTGGTATTTCTGGTTAATTGCTGTATCTCTTTGTGATGGAATGACTGTTGGAGGTGCCATAATACAGATGTTGACTTGAAAATATGCGCTTCAGTAGGCCATGATTTTTTTTTTTTAAAGTTTGGTTAATTATCTGCATTGACTAGACTCGTGTTTCAATAAAGAATACTAGAAAATCAGGGGTGGGAAAGGGAAGCAAGGCAGGCCGTCGGCCGGCAGAGGGCGCGCCACACCTGCCTTAGAGGGCTGCACCGCCAAGAGTTACCGCCAGGGGTCGTAGGAACGCTTTGGCCCGTTGGCACCCATCTCCATGTGCCTGCTGGCTGAGATCCGCAGAGGTCCCTCTGCACCAGAAGACTGGCACCCTCCTGGGGTCTCCATGGAGGACAGGGTTCTTTTTCCTGAAGCACACTTAGGGCCCACCAAAACAGACATTACTGTTGCCCGCTTGGCACTGGTACACATGAATAGTATTTTTTGAAAAGGGGCTGGAACAATAGCACAATGGGGAGGGTGCTTGCCTTGCACGTGGCTAAGCCAGGTTAGATCCCTAGCAACCCAAGTCCCCTGAGCCTTGTCAGGAGTGACCTTTGGACACTGAGCCAGGAGTCAGCCCTGAGCACCCCTAGATTTGGCTCCCCCACACATTGTCACTGTCACCCCGTTGCTCATCTATTTACTTGAGCAAGCTCCAGTAACATCTCCATTTTGAGACTTCTTGTTACTGTTTTAGTGTTGTCTATTACCCTTCAGCGCCTTTTATTTTGGTGTGTGTGGGGGGGACAGCTCGCCGTGTTCATGGCCTGGGAAGCAATCCTGGCTACTTAGGATCTGGAGCTCACCATCCTGGTCACAGCCACACTACCAAGAGCTTTAAGGGATCCAGCCTGTCCCGGAAGGAAACGAGGAGCAAGGCTAAGGTACGGAGGTGCGTGAGGAGACCCCAAGCTTTCCACAGACTGTCGGGAGACCGAGCAGCACCAGGGAGGATGCAGATTCCCCAAGCACTTCCTGGCACAGGGCTGCCAGCAGGAGACCCGCAGAGTGTTCGCAAGTCTTTAAAACTGAGTCTTGATCAGAATCATTCAAGCAGAATGGAAAACTCCTTTCCATAAACATCTTTTTTTTTTTTTTTGAAAGGGTGGAGGTAAATTAAAAGCAACTGGGAAAACACAAGTCTCCTTTTAAGTATTTCATCTTTTTATTTCAAAAGAAGTAACGATACCAAGATCAAAGAGAGAAGCAGTTAAAGCCAGCAAAGCTGCAGAGTGGGAAAGAAAGCAGGGAGGGAGATCAGAGTTCATGGTGCGGAGGCTGCACACAACGGGTCTGGGCACACACCTGCGCCCAAGGAGTCCAGTGACCTCAGCGGGCTCACCGGCTCCATGCTCAGGGCAAGGCCCCCTACCTGCACCTTAACTTTACACATTTTAGACACGTCATGCACATACAGGTTACACTTTATGGGTACATGGAACCGCATGCAATTCACACAGAGAATCGTGTTTGAAGGCACTGGATTGGGCAGCAGGAGCTGCTACTTTCTGGCAAGTTCTTCCCTGGCCGTCTTGCAAGTGGTCCTGAATTTGCTCCTATTTGAAACTCTGGTGCCAAGCCCTCTGCACTATCTCCAGCCCCAACCTTAGCTTTCACACTGCTCTTCCAGTTTGCGTTGCCGCAGAGGCTACTCCCAGATGGCAGTGCCTTAGATTGAGAAGCCACGTGTATCTACAGCAAACAGCTGCCCACCTCTTTTATGAATACACACATTCCTTAAGAAAAATCTATAGCAATGAAAATAACACGACTCATCTTTTTAGACCACAAGAATTTTATCTTATAGTGACCCTATTGTGCTATTCTAATATATGCTTTTGGTCTCAACCTGGTAAAACAAAGTGTACTTAGCACCCTACATCTCGTAGCGGAAACGGTGTGCTTCTTAAATAATACAGTGGTTCCCCTACTTCCTACCAAAAAACATTCCCCACAACCGCTGTCTCCCCCAATAGTTCACAGGAAGCTCAAAGGCACCTTTCCCAGTTTTTGTTTCAGTTTTGAAAACTTCCATAAGCAAAGCTTTAAACTACAACTTGCAAAGGTCCATCTGCCTAGAGTCCAGCACTGCTCTGAGCAGCCACAACTGACCTGCACCCACTTGCTCCCACCCTGCAGTGACAGATGATATAATTACAGATTGTAGGGTGCCTTTCTCAATCTGCCTTATCAAGAAAGCTCCCCCTCTTTTCCCCTATGAAAAAAAAAGATGTAAATACTGTAACTGACTATTGAGTATTTTGCATCAACCAGACTGTCTCAAAATGGAATCTCCTTTCTAGCTCATTCACTGGTTAGCAACACTTCATTTTCCCCACAAAAGAAAAACACATAATGAAAAGCATGTCTTATTGCTAACAACAAATGAATTCCAAAACATACTCAAGTGCACCAAGAACCAAATCAAAGAACATCACAGGGCTAGGGAGACAGCTCAAAGGGCTGGAGGTCCTAAGTTCGATCTCTAGCACCCCAAGGCCCTGAGCCCTAGGGGGATGGCCTCCAGCCATCCTGGGCCCAAGCAGCATTCAACTCTCTGTGCAGCTGGGCTATTATTGCTGGGAGTAGTTCCCAGCAACATTGCTGGTGGGCAGGGGGAGGCTGCTGAGGCAAGGAGAAGGTTGGGGGTGCCAGCAAAACAAGGACTCATACTTTTGGTTTTGGGGCCACAACGGGCAATGCTCAGTATTTACTCCTAATTCTGTGCTCAGGGGTCACTCCTGGTAGTGCTTGGAGAGTTGAATCTGGTTGGCTTTGTACACAGCAAGCTCCTTACCCATGGTACCATTTCCTAGCTCCCAAAGAGGACTCTTCTGTAATTCCAAACCTTTCACTTCCACCTCTAGCACAGAATTAAGATCTGTCTCTCCAAGAGTTCATTAAAGTCAAGCAAGCCTTCAGCACTAAGAGGAGACACAAGAGTCACCCACCTTCAACTAAGAGCTGTCTTTCTGGATTTAAAAAAAAAAAAAAAGGGAACTAGAAAGGAACAACCATTTGTATCCTTCTATGCATGCTGGAGGGGATGTGGGGAGGGGAACCTTCCTTGATCCTTGGGAAGGGGGGGGCCAAGGTGGAACAACCCAAAGCAGAAGGTTCAGGGCACATGAGAAGTCCAGCCTGCACCCGGGCGGGGTGGAAGAGTGGGTCTGTACCTCAAAATAGCCTCTGGGCCAGAAAGGGGAGTGGAACGGCCAGGAACTGCTCATCACAGCACAGTCACGAGTCTCCGGGGCTCCTGAAGGGCAAGAAAAGCGTTGAAAGAACAAAGCCAGCAGGGAAACTGAAGCTGCCAAGCAGACAGCTGAGATCCAGTATCCACATGCCACTGATGGCAAAGTCATCACTTGCACTTTTTCTTACTGTTCTCACTTAGGATGGACATTTTCCAAGGGTTAAGCTTTTTTTTTTTTTTTTTTTTTGGTCACACCCAGCGATGCTCAGGGGTCATTCCTGGCTCTGCACTCAGGAATTACCCCTGGCTGTGCTCAGGAGACCATATGGGATGCTGGGAATCAAACCAGGGTTGGCCGTGTGCAAGGCAAATGCCCTACCCGCTGTGCTATCGCTCCAGCCCCAGAGTTAAGCTTTAAAAACAATTAAAAGCTGCACTCCAGACTGGATAGAAAAACTCAGGTCTTTTTACATGAAAGTGTGTGTGGGGGGGGGAATGGTAGAAGGGGAGAGGACTGGGGAAAGAGAAGGAGGGAGGGAGCAGCTGTTATAGGGTATATATGGAATGACGAGCAGGAAGAGACGGAAGGGCCTTGGGTCTGGGCCCTGGCAGGAACCTGCCAGACCCAGTTCAGAGACCAGTCTCCAATTCCACACACAAAAGTAAGGGGACAGCAGCAGCAAAGCCAGAGCAGTTTCAAGGAGGCATCCTTTAATAATGTTAGCTTTCAGAACAAGGCTCCTGTATGTGAGGACCCAGCATGATCCCCTCCGCCTGCAATCCAACCTGACAGGAGGCCACTTCCAAATCCTCAACTCAGGCCGGAAACACCCACCACTTGGTATACAAGCAGAGAAGAAAAAGACGCTAACACAGCTTTCTTCAGAATGTCTAAACCCTCCCAGTACTTTCTTCAGGGGGAAATTATTGTACTCCCTGAATGTTTGAGTGACAAAGCCAGCGCCCAGTAGCAATGCTTCTGGGGTCCTTCTGAGATGCAAAACCAGCTTAGCTTGAATGGGGATTGATTGCAATTATACTGCAGCCAGTCCATCATCAAGAATTGTTGAACCTTAGACTTGAAGCTATGAGAAACTATGAAAACTCCACATTTAAAATGCATACAGCCACAGCACCACTGGATTTACACATTTAACCCGGTGATGACCATAAAAATCCTAAATTGGTATTCTCACTAAGATTTAAATGAAGCAAATTAGAAAACATTGGAAAATGCTTTTAATCTTTAGAAAAGAAACTTGACGTTCCATGGATGTGACTAAAGGCATGAACATTCAAAATTTTAAGATTCACATCTACAAAAAGCCTTCAGTGCCATATTTCTTTCGTAGAGTTACAATAGTATTTTATGTGCTACACCCAGTGGTGCTCAGGGCTTAGTCCTGGCTCTGTGTTCAGAGACCATTCATGGCAGGGCTAGGGACCATATGTGGTGACAGGGATCAAACCCAGGTCAGCTGTGTGGAAGGTAAGTGCCCTACATGCTGTACTATTACTCTGGCTCCTGACAGGATTATATTGTTTCTAGTGATGTAAATGGAAAATATTGAATGTGAAGAAGAATCCGTATTTCTGAATGTAAACACTTATCGTTGTCAATTTCCTTGGTTCCAAGTACCATTTCTGTAAGACCAACTAAAAAAAGTTTTCGTTGTTTTTTAAAAACATATTCTAAGACTTCTTGTAAGCACCATTTGTTAAAAGCCAAACAAACCCATGTAACATTATTAACTGCCCATCCTGGTGATTTTATATACTTTAAAATTCTAGTATCTACAACTAAAGAAACTTCTCAAACCAAAAAGAAAAATTTTAACATGACAAACTATGAGGTTTTCATTGATGCAGATTTTTTTTTAAGGAATATACACTTACTTGTCTCATGAAAGATGTGACCCTTTCTAGTAAAAGGAAGCTTATTCTTTCAGAATTTAACGTATGTACCATTCAAAGGCACACTTTTTCTATTTTTCTCAGCATTCTAAAATTTCTCCAAGTTTTAAAAAGGTACCCCAATATCTCCCTCCACTTAAGAATTTGAGGCTCTGAAGCTCAGTTTCTCTGAAAATAAATAAGCTTTCTACAAATGAGCTATAGCTCACTGACTGATCTTTCGGCTCAAACATTTAAGTGAAGTTTCACTTTACATTAGTCACCAATGATCTGAGGTTTACCTCAAGATTTATGATGCAATTTAGAGGTGTTGTCACTTATTGCATAATATAGCTATTATAATCTATAATAACGATAAAGAAAATTTTTTTTTTTTTTGCTTTTGGATCACACCTGGCGATGCACAGGGGTTACTCCTGGCTCTGCACTCAGGAATTACTCCTGGCGGTGCTCAGGGGACCATATGGGATGCTGGGGTAGCTTGCCGGGGTCTCCGAGAGGGGCAGAGGAATCGAACCCAGGTCGGCCGCGTGCAAGGCAAATGCCCTACCGATGTGCTACTGCTCCAGCCCCACGATAAAGAAATTTCAAGAAAGAACTACTTCCAGTGTAGTACTGTCAGTTTCCAAACATGTTTTGCTCAAATAACAACAAAAAATTGAAAGGGTCACTCTAAAAATTTTTATATTCACATATTTTGATTTCTTCATACTTAATAGAAGGAACCAATGAATGTGGCAGCAATTCTTTTAACATCCCATGTCACTGAGACCAAATCATTTATTTACTTATGATTGTTACTGTATAAAGAGAAAGTAGAAAAAAAGAAGTTTAATGGTCCATACTTGAGCAGTTTCCAACTGTTTTGCTTAACAAAAAGACTCAATTTGCCTCTTACATGAATTCACCGTTGTTATTCAAATGATTTAGCTAGAGCTTCATTTATATTGATGCTTAAGATCCCTAAAAATCCTAAATTCACTGTACTTTTTTTTTTTTGCTTTTTGGGTCACACCTGGAGATGCTCAGGGATTACTCTTGGCTCTGCACTCAGGAATTACTACTGACGGTGCTCAGGGGACCATATGGGATGCTGAAAATCAAACCCGGGTCGGCCGCGTGCTAGAAAAACGCCCTACCCACTGTGCTATTGCTACAGCCCCAATTCACTGTACTTATAATCTGCTTTTTGTTCTTACCAATTTTGAGTCTTCGATTATGAAGATTTTACTTTTCAAGTTATTAATAGATATAAAAATCTTGATTCTCAAAAATCAAACACAGACAACATCAAGTAACAACATGTTTGGATGTTGGGAACAGACAAGTGCTACATTACAGATATCCAACAGTATTTGGCTCACAAAAATGTCCCTTCATGAGGGGTTATCAACTTCAGCTGCTTAGTCAATTGTGCTTATAATCAAGAGAAAAACTACCCTTAAATGTAAATGTTCTTATGTAGCCAATGGTACTTAGAACAATTTGTTCACTCAGACTCACAAAGACTCCTTATATGTACTTCAAGTTTTAACTTCAAAAACATCTATGTATAAATAAGTATTGAATGGCTTTTCAGTGAAAAGTCAGAGGTATTAAGCATCAGTGACTTCAATAAACTTATTCTTGGGATCCCTTTCTCGTTCCTTTTAACTTTGAGGAAATATACAGACACCAAGCCATTTTTCTACCAAATACAAAAATGATACTACCAGGAACAGGTTTTAAGTTTTGAAATGAATGTTAGAGCAAATGACTTGAACAAAGTGAATATTGTAATAACTGCATAAAGGAATTAAGAGTTCCTGAAGAGTTCCTTCACACAGTATGATTTATATCAGCGCTCTTCAACCTTTTTATACCTGTTTACATTGTCCTATATTTAAGAAAAAATATTTTTTTTTCTTTTTGGGTCACACCTGGCAATGCACAGAGGTTACTCCTGGCTCTGCACTCAGGAATTACTCCTGGTGGTGCTCGGGGAACCATATGGGATGTTGGGAATCGAACCTGGGTGTGCAAGGCAAACGCCCTACCCGCTGTGCTATCTCTCCAGCCCCTACACTGTCCTATAAACTGTTCCAGAGACCAGTAGTTAGAACCAAGGAAGGAGGTCAGTGATTTCAACCTTTACACACCTAAGGACCAATAGTGGTCCTTACATCAGTGGTTCAAGAATGCTGTTTTATATGATGTCACTTTATAACCTATAAAATGAATAGGATTCAGAGAGGAATGAAGTTATAAAGCCATGATGACACAAAAGGGAATTAACAGAGATCCTGCAGCATATCTTGGTTTAAAACTGTGCTTCACAGAATAACACTGAGAATCTCAAGGCCAATTCTTTGTAATGGCACTAAAGTACAAACTCCATAAACAAGAAAGGTGTAGTTAGATAAACTTAAATGGTGATATGTTACTTAGTTTTGAATGGAAAAATGACTTTTTGTAGACAAAGATTTTGATTTTACATATTAAGGGACAGAAGAACCTGAGACAGAGAAGAAAAATAAGTTGAGAATTAGTAACTCTGGCCTCTGTTATGGTTGCAAATGTCAATGAATGAGAGGAACACACAGTTCATGAGAAGTGAAAGTGATAATGGGAGGGTAAACTGTGTTTGGTAAAAGAAAAAGGTCAAGAATGACTATCTTCATTTCTAATGGAGACCTTTGATTTTTAAAATGAAACCCTAATACTTTATGAGACATAAAAACTACTGCTATACTTTAAGAAATCAGCATAATGTATATAAATAACACTACAGATACACATTGTTATTGTACTTAAAATTCAGTACTTGATAAGGTCTTTTATCATACAATTATCCGTTAATTCTGTAAGCTATATAAAGGAACATTTCAACAGCACAGGTAAGTTTAACTGACTATATCATGGGGAAAAAAATGAAACAAAATCATGTTTTTCATTCTCCTGACTGTAAGACACATATCAAACTGGGCCAAAAGAAAGTATGGCTAGGAACAACCAACAGTTACCTCAAAGGAGTAACAGAAACACTACTGCATATTCCCTTTATACACATGACTTAGTGTTTAGGACTTTTTTTTTAAATATAAAACTTAAAGAATAGTGATATGACATGTAAACTTTAGTGAAGTCAAGGACCTTCATAAAGTCTTTTCCATATTCCATATAACTAATTTTAGAACCAACAGATTATTTGAGATTATCTTAAGTGTCACAAACAAGCAACATGTATATACTGCAATTTTATTTTCAATCACACAAATGAAGTTAGCGTGTAGGAAATTTAAATGAAACAGTACGGTAAAAATATAGAACTGAAAAAGTCTAAAAAGGAAGTACACCTAAAGCATGAGAATTCAACATTCATTAGTGTTTCATCTTCAGTTTTGATTGACACTTGATGCTTGCAAATTTCAAAACAAACTTTGAAATCATGATGACTATTCTGAAGAGATTTCAGCACCAGCACTAAGATTTGTACATTCAATTGGTTTGCAATAGACTTGTTAGCCATTTACATAGTGTATAGTACAGATTTGTCACAGGTCAGATCACAGTGTTGAGGAAAGAAGTACCTTCCTATAATAGAAAGGATCCCCTAAACTGTACTCAGCTTAAGACATCCCGTGTACAAGAGCACAAAACCATCATAATCATGTGGTTCCAAGGAACATAGTTTTGATAAGGAAAAAAACTTAAGCTTCTGTTTCCCATTTTAATTACTGAAATCTCTAACAATGACAAAATTGTCATGGATGACAGTAAACGTGTATATTAATTCAAACTTCTTGGAAAGAACAGTGAACAATCTGGGGTAATGCAAATGATGGAAACTAGAAGGTGATTCAACACTGGTTCTTTTTTTGTCATTTTACAGACATCAAGTTAATATTAGACCAAGGCACAAAACGTTTAGTGCATAAACCAGTTTCTTTAGCATTTTACTGTCGCCTTTTACCTTACTTTGGACCACTTGTCAGTACTCTATCCCACTAGAGACTACTTAACTTGACCAACAAAATCAAAAGTGATTTCTGACCAGATTTTATAGAGGACATAAACATTTATATCAAAGTGTTTGCATAACCAAAGTACAATAATAAAGATGAAAATGCCTCCAATTTCTTTTAAAAAATAGTTCTTTAAAAGCTTGCTGCATCTTTAATGCCTTTGCTACTATTGCATGACAATGAATAGTTGATAAAAAAAACCTGTAGAACTGAATTATGATAGCTCATTTTTCACAGGTTAATCTAAAAATGAATTTTCTAGAGAAATAGCAACTATTTTAACAAGGAAAAAAAATTCCCTCATTCAAACTTCTTTGAAATGGTAATGGCTGTGAATCTGTAGCAGTTAGAAAACTATGCTATCAACAAGCTCTGTCCTATGAACTGAGGAGTAAGAAATCTAGAAAGCAGATGAAAATGGATCATTTCTTCAAGATTTTAGTGAAACTTCTAAAATCAAAGATTTCAAAGCAAATATGGCACATAAAAACTTAAGCATAAAATCAAGATGGAGACTGGAAAAGTTTTGATTTCCTAAATTAAAAAAAAAACTACCATTGTAGGATTTCTCCCCAATTTTAATCTTAGGAGTTTCCTCCAAAAAGCAAGTAGATTACATCCATTCACACATGCATACATACTTAACGCACACATGCATGTGTGTACTTACTCACACACAACTCACAAGCAGTGGTAAGTTGAGTAATTCCTTCTTCCCAACACCTAAGTGTCTCTTTATATATTAAAAGGAAATTATGTAGAGCTCATTGTTTTCTATTTCTGATATTCTGTGACCTTAATGGCTGCCATCATTGTTACTTCTTCTATTTCAGCATAACAAATGTCAAAAGCAGCATTGTTGTGAGGAACGTGTGAGTGAACACCTATGTAACATCAGGGCCTAGGGAGTGACAACTGCCAAATTCAGGGATGACTTTTGAGTTCCAGAGTAAGATACAAGTCATGTGAAGCTCAGAATCATGTTTCAGGTCATTGAAATGACTCAAGTTAAGATACAAAGAGCTGAAGACATGGTAAAAGATTAAGTACTTGATTTTGTTAACATTTACCAATTAAAGTCACAAAATATTTCTAATTGTTATTCATGCAGGTAACTGAGGGGAAAAAAGATAATGCAGAAATTAACTTTAAATAAAAAAATTATTCCTTCCCTTCCTCCCACTCCCCTATAGTCTACAAAATCTTTTCCCTGGGACTAGGCCTTGAAAAGGACACTACATATTAGTGTGACATGCATTACTGCCTGCAATTAAAAAAGCTAATTTTGTGGTGGTTGTAATTACATTATAAAAATGTCCACATGCATAAATCTAAAAAAAGGTTGAAAACCTACAGTAAATCTACAATATATTGTTTTACATTTGACCACTGGTTTGTGTTATGTAGGAGTCATAGATTTGGTAAAGCATTGTAACAATTTAGGAAGGCATCTAGATCTTCATATTCTGGATGAATTTTATGTTTTAATCTACAAAATTGCATGAAGGCTAATTCAAGAGACTTCCTATCATTCTAAAATTCCTCAAGCCGGACAAAATCATATTTAGGGCACTTTCTTATAAATATCACCCTTTGAAAGCACATACAATTCCATCTGTTCCACATTTTATGATCTTAACCTACACAGGGCTGATCCCAATTACTCATGGAATATCAAATATGATAGGAAGACAAACCTGAGAGAAACAGTTACAATACAATAGCATAGCTTGCTAAGTTCTTTCATCAGCACTCTGAAAAAACTTCTTAAGCCTTTCTCCTCTTTATTTGAGCAATGGAATTGTGAAAAATGTGCAATTTTATCTTGACATGAAAATATTTCAATGCTTGATGATCTCGCCTGACGGGTTTAGTATGTTCTGCATAACAGTTATAGATACTCTTATAAGACTCTTTTCCATCCTGTTGGAAAGGTCAGAAAAAAGCAGCAAACGGGAGGGAAATAGCTTAATTGTCAGAGTAATATAATAATGTCTGAAGGCGTTCAAAATATGTTGTTTTTTTCCCTCTTTCCGACTGTTTGTCTTCATTTTCTTCTTACAGCTCACAAAATGTAGGAATTTTTTGTTGTTAACAGTTGTTTGTAGGTTGCTTTTTTCTCTAGATTAAAGTCCTATCTCTCTTAGTTTTTTTCTTTATGCAGTATTTGACTTGCTCAGTTCCTGCCTGATTGCTGGACAGAAAGAGAAAAATAGTTAATGTAAATATAATGAAATGGTCAAATAAATTCTTAAGGGTAGTGAACTGCTGTATCCAAAATCACAATTAGAGAAAGATGCTGATTTCACGTTTCTCACTGCATAAAGATCTGTTTTCTTATTACAAAGATACTAATTTCCATATATGCATTTTTATTTACCCCCCCACTTTTGTATGCAAAACGGAAACAGATTCTGTATACCCTCTCCCATCTTCACTCCCCCAATAACAGGGCAACAGGGTAAAATGGATGAGAAGTGGTAACCTAAAAAAAGATTCACTCTCCTCATTTTCCATTTAATACTAGTTGACACCTGGAATGTAGAGGGTCCTGTTTGTCCCCATTCCTACAAATAATTTCCATTCTATGAAGAAAAAAACCTTCTCTCTGACATTCTAAGCCAAGAGAAGAGCAGGATACTTTGTAAATGCATTAGTTTTATGCCCCCAAGGAGTATACTGAATGTTTACTTGTATTTTCTGAAAAATGAGTATTCTTTTTTTTTTTTTTTTGGTTTTGTTTGGAGCCACACCCTGGCTCTACATGCAGGGATCTCCTGGTGGGCTTGAGACTGCACGGGATGCCAGGGATCAAACCTGGGCTGGCTGCATGCAAGCCAAGTGCCTTTAACTGCTGTACTCTCGCTTTGGCCCCTCCCCTGGCACCTCCAAAAAAGGGTATTCTTAAGCATTATTCTAAGGAAAGGGTAGCACAAAATGTATTGAGACACTCACCATCAATGAGCTCTTCTTTTAGCTTTGTTAATTCTTTTCTCATTTCCTCTAAAATATCCTAAAAATATTAAGAGGAAAGACATCAGAAAACCAGAAACATTGCTAAAAGGTTCTTGTTCATATAAAAAGTTAAGGCTGCAGAAAAACATGTTTTTTTTTTCTTTCAAGAGTCATGATTTATGTCTTAGACATCTTAATTTTTCTTTAGTCTTCTCTTCCCAGTCTTTGCTATGTTATACTTGCAAGACATGAAACAGAATGCTTCCTAAATTTAAATACCTATCCTGTCAGCCAGTGAGAGATATGATTCAGTTTCTAGAAAAGATAACAGCTCTGCTTTGACTTGAGTCTCCTGGCAGCAGTCTAAAAGGTGATGAATAAACCTATTTCAAAGAGAAGGAAGGTGGACACTCAACTGGGGCCACATCTGTCATGAGATTTGAGTTATGAGGGCTCCTTAGAAATCACATCAGCCAAAAACTCGATTTCAATGAATCTAGGCTTCCCCTGGGGAACCCCTGCAGCTGCCCTAAGAGAAGGAACCAAGGAAGCTGGGGCTCTGCTGAACTCACACTGCTCACACAGCCACTGAGCATTTGCAATGGAACCTCTGAAAAGAGTTTAAGTGCAAAACATACACCAGATTTAAAAAAAACAGGAAAAAATAATGGACACTAGTGCAATGATTTTTAAAATTAGTGATGCATACTGAAATATTGCTTTGGAAATGTAGACTATATACTTTAAAACATTTCAGCTATTTTTTTCTGTACTTGATGGGGACACTAGAAATTTTATTTATGTAGTTAACTTATTTTTTTCTCACTTGATAATGATTCCCCTAGATCCGGGCAGAGAACTTTTTTTTCTGTCAAGGGCCACTGGGTATTTGTAACATCATTTGTGCATTATACAACACAGGTGGACTGCAGGCAGCCAATGAAAATCATGTGTGTCCATCCCATCATGTGCCAGGAACAAAGGACATGGTTTCATATATGGCCCACAGGCCAGATGGTCCCCACCCCTGCTCTAGAACTCTTTTCCTCGTGGAATCACTCTTACCTTTATACAGTATTTTACAAAATCACTAAAGTTCAATTTAACACTCCCAATTAAAATGATCAGCAATGATATTATGTGAAAGTTGACAGGAAGGACTATCATATAAATTTTGGTGGGCAAATATCGTCTGCAAGAATTAGCTTTGAATTATGTGACTTCCTTTATTATTGAACACTTGTAAAATTTAATTGTGCTGTGTTCATTACTTACTGATGTTTTGGGGCCACACCCAGCAGTGCTCAGAACTAACTCCGGGCAGTAACCATATGCTGTGCTAGTGACAAAAGCTGGATTTGCTATTTGCAAAGCAAACTCCTGACCCACTGTACTCTTGCTCTAGCCCCAAGATTCGTTGTTGTTGGTTTTTTTAATAGTATTTATTTATTTTTGTGTTTTGGGTCACATCCAGTGATGCTCAGTGGTTACTCCTGGCTCTGCACTCAGAAATTACACCTGGTGGTGCTTGGGGAACCATATGGAATGTTGGGGATTGAACCCGGGTCGACCACGTGCAAGGCAAATGCCCTATCCGCTGTTACTATCGCTCCGACCCCAAGGTTCATTTTTTTAAAAAGTTCATTTTTTAAAAAAGAGATAGTAAGGGAGGGGGAAGGGTGATGTGTGCTGAATGTAGACCAGAGACTAAACACAATGGCCACTCAACACCTTTATTGCAAACCACAACACCTAATTAGAGAGAGAGAGAGAACAAAAGGGAATGGCACAGTGGCAGAGTGGGGTGGGGGAGATGGGATTGGGGGAGTGGGAGGGATGCTGGGCTTATTTGTGGTGGAGAATGGGCACTAGTGAAGGGATGGGTTCTTGAACTTTGTATGAGGGAAACATGAGCACGAAAATGTATAAATCTGTAACTGTACACTCACTGTGACTCACTAATTAAAAACTAAATAAATTAAAAAAAAAGAGATAGTAAGGGAGTTTGATGAGTTTGATGTACTTGTGCGCATGCAGTTGAACCTCATTCAATCCCTGGCACCACTAAATATCACTCAGAGGCAGGAATAGCCCTCAAGCAACACTGGTGTGGCCAAACTCCCAATTGTCAAATAAAATTAAAAGCATTTCATTGGCAAGGTATGGGGCTCAGTGTTCAAGCTCTGTATAGATGAGGCCCTGGTTTGATTTTTCTTGTTTTGGGGCCACACCTGGCCATGCCCAGGGCTAACTGCTGGCTCTGTACTCAGGAATTAATTACTCTGGCCAGGGCTTAGGGGATCACATATATGGTGCTGGGGGGCGGGGGGACGACTAAACTTGGTTGACTGCTGCATGTAAGCCTTAGACTGGACTATCTCATTGGCCCTATGAGTCGCTGGTCTTGGGAAACACAAAAAAGAAAAAAAGCATGTTTAAAATAAAATGGAAAATTATCATGTGATTTAATTCCTTCCTCTATTTACCAATGAGGAAATGAAGACACAAAAGTTATAAATACGAACAGACTTCCTCATTTGCATTGATCAAAGTCAGGTACACTAATCTAATTTTTAAGATTATATTTCACTAATACGATCAAGAATTTATCATGCTTTGAAGTATGTCCAAATGTTCAATTAAAAAATATACTTTTGGGGGGCTGGAGTGATAGCACAGCGGGTAGGGCGTCTGTATTGGGGACAGAAAGATAGCTCAAAAAACTGAAACACATGTTTTGCATGTGGGAACCTTAGGTTCTGTGCCTGGCACCATATGGATTCCCATACGGTTTTGGGAGTGGCCCAAAAACAAACAAACAAAAAAAACATAGGAGTATATAAATAATTTTCAGGGAGAACTCAGTAGGCATTAAAAAATCATAATTGACAATCTATAAATTATGAGCAGTTATCTTGGCCTTATTCTTAAAAAGAAGGTGGTGCTATAGTAGTTTTGGATACACAAGCATTATATTTACTATGTATTACTGTATCACTGTCATCCTGTTGTTCATCAGTTTGCTCAAGCAGGCACGGTAATGTCTCTGTTGTGAGACTTGTTGTTACTGTTTTTGGCATATCGAATACGCCATGGGTAGCTTGCCAGGCTCCACCGCGTGGGCAGGATACTCTCGGTAGTTTGCCGGGCTCTCAGAGAGGGATGGAGGAATCGAACCTGGGCTTTAGTCCTTTGAGCTATCTTTCTGTTCCCAATACAATTTTCTTAGCATAAATTCCCAGAATTGAAACTTCTGAGATCAAAGATAAAGACTTTTATTGATCTGTTTCCCCAAACTACTCCCTATAAAGTATACCAGCCTACTTTCCTTATATTCTTGCCAATACTGGAAATATTTAGTTCATTTTTGGGGGGTGTGGGGAACATAATAATTAAGTGAAAAGTGGAAGCCTATGGATTCTTTTTTCACAACTATATACCATGCATTAACATTTAGTTTTACCATACTACTCAGCCACTGTTCGTATTCTCCATCACTGTTGAAACGTTGGGTTTTGTTTTATTTTTGGCAACACCCAGCACTGCTCAGGAGTTACACTGCACTCAGGAATTACTTATGGCGGGCTAGGGGTCATATGGGATGCTGTAGATCAAACTCAGGTTGGCTGCATGCAAGGCAAATGCCCTACCCACTGTACCATTACTTCGGCCCTCACTGTTGGAACTTGATGTTAACTCACTGAATCAAGAGACAAGAACTGATCATCCATCTAAAGCCACTGGTAAATTTGTATGAAGTTTATATTTTACCTCTATTCTTTTTAAGTACATTCATAATATATGCACAAGATATTAAAAAAGAAACACATACAAATACATGATAATTGCCTAAAGTGTTACCTGCTTCAACCTGTCGTAGTCTAGCCCCTCTGTCTGGACTCCGTTGGCACTGGGCTGTGAGGATGGTGCAGATTTTGGTCTGTACAAATAAAATTTCCGGCACAGGTAAACATCACGTACAATCTCCAATGAGTGCATAAGTAAGAGCTAACTGACCAACCCAATACCAGACTTAAAACCATTTCCTAAATAGAACACAGTGTTAATAAGTTGTCAAAGTTGTAGGAACAATTAAACAAAGTGATTTTTCACTTTTATCAGTATGTTTTAGTTATTTGCAGAAAAATTAGACAAAGGTATGACGAGATGACGAGATTTTTTTCAGTTAAGAATAGAAGTACATTCTTTGGCACAATGCAGGTAACCAGGTAACACATGGCGTGTTGATCAAGACAAGATGAAAGGCCAGCTAGAACACCTGAGGCCCAAGTAACGCACACCACTCTCTCCTTCCTTTGAAACTGACCTATTAAAAACAGGCCAGACCAATGATAGGGCAAATAGAAAGATGGAATATTTTACTTTCATGTGAACTAGTTCACAAAATCTATGACTTGGTTTATGGGAAAACATTTTAGTAAACTTGATTTCTTTGCGTGTCTTTGATTTCCATTGCAAACATCAAAATAAAAATGATTAGGCTAAAGCATATTCATATTCAGTTGCATCTGCTATTATTTCCCTATTTTCTGGCTCAATGCATCCAAATTATATAATTTTTTTTTTGTTTGTTTTTGGGCCACACCACAGCCTTACCCACTGTAGTAGCTCTCTGGCCCCTGTAAAACAAATTATTTTTATTTGTTTGTTTTGGGGGCCACATTCAGCAGTGCTTAGGACTTATTCCTGGCTTAGTGCTCAGGGATCATATGTGGTGCTAGGAATTGAACCTGGATCAGGTATCTAAGGCGAACACCCTATTCATTGCACTATCATGTTGGTCCCTAGAACAAGTATTTTTAAAAAGAAAAAGTCAGATTCAACAATCTCAATTATTACTCCCCTTTCAAGAGTTTCATTTTCATTAAAAATTGTACATGAAGAAGTCTATTTTAAGCAAAAATTTCAATATAAAATTTATCAGTTTGGTATTAAGAGAAAATCCTATGTGAAAAATCTAGAGTTAGGGGTCAAAGCAATAGTACAGTGGGTAGGGAGTTTGCCTTGCACATGGCTGACCCGGGTTCAACCCCCAGCACCCTATATGGTTGGTCTCCTGAGCACAGAGCCAGGAGTAAGATGAGCAATGCTGGGTGTGGTCCTTCAACATAATCTAAGGTTGTATTTGCTTTGCTTTTTGGTTTGGGGGCCATACCCGGTGGTGCTTAGTCTGCACTCCTGGCTCCACACCCAAGCAAGGATCACTCCCAGCAGTGACTGAGAGACCACGAGGTTCTGAGGGTGAAGACTGTGTAGGATGTGTGCAACGTAAGCACGCTACACACTGTACTATCTCTCTGGACTCCACAAAACCTACAGTTTTAAATGGGTATGCTTCCTCTATTTTCAAGTTAAGTGGCCACCTTTAAAGAGTCAAGAATTAATGCAAATTCATTACAACCATTAGTGAAGTTGCACCTTTCAGTTTTGTATAGAAGCAATGCTAGAAATCAGACCAAGAAGGTTTTAAGGGTAACTTTTCAAAGTTATTATATTTCAAAATTCTCAGAAGGCTTATAATATATATTTTATACTCAAAGGCACTGCCTGTGAAAATGAACTCCAGAGTAAATTTGCTTTATATCAAACCACATGACTGCTTAAGAAATTATGAAGCTAGTCAATCAACTTTATTAGATGTCTAAAGCTAAGCTTATATGAACAAGGAAAGTTTCATCCAGTAAGTACTGAGCAAGGTATCGTGGAGAATAAGAAGATTTCTCTAACAGATTTCCTTTTTTTTTTTTTTGAGGATATACCTTTCACTCTGCTGGGCAGACTACTGAAATTCACAGTCACTCAAGATTTACTGAACCCTGAAGTTCCTGTATTTTGTATACAATTCGATTTAATATTCCTGAACACTCAAAATGAGATGCTTGCTATGCCTCTCCTATAACCTATACTATGTGTTCTTGTCCTCAAAAAAACAAACAAACAAACAAACAAACAAAAAACCCAAAACAACAACAACAAAAAAACTGCCTTTCTTTTCATTTTTCTCATTTAGGTGATACAACTAGCTAATTCTTTCTCTGCTTATAATAACCTACAATACAAGTGAATAACTATGGTCTGCTTCGTAACTGGGCAGTATGCCCTATATCCATATTTATTATACATTGTAAAAAAGTATTGTTGTTACATAATAAACAATTGTGGTAACATGCAGTTTAAAAAAATAATTCATGCTGACATGCAATCCACCACCATCACCACCACCACCATGATAATTAACTAAAGGGGGGAACTTTTCATACTGAAGGAAATAAGTAATCACCACTTATTCAAAAAAAAAGTTTTAACAATGTCATCTCGGGAAAACTATGTATGAAAGCAGCAAGATAACTGGGAAGATTTAGAACAGAAAATGTCATTGCAAAAATATTTTTCTCCCTATGTGCTTGTAAATTTTCTAACTAAGTTTTTTGATCAGAACAGTTAAACCACCTAAAAAAATCCTATTAAAAAAGATATCGTTATTGTAATATAAGCATTTTATGGAGATTTAACTGGCAAAAAATATTTTAATAATCAGTGGCATAAAACTGATTTTAGCTAATGATCTGGCCAAATACAGTTTGATTACAGAACTTTTTACTGCCCTAGACAACCCTGCCATATACTAATTTATGCTTTCAATAGCTATGAAGCATATTAAGAAGAAAAGATATTTGTGAAAACATGGCTTTATTTCAGTTATTTCTAACTTACAGGTTAACTGATTAAAGCATAAAGGTGCCCAGAGATTTATATCAATTTAAGTGCTACTTCTAGATACCTGCCTATAAAGTAACTGTATACAACACTCAACACCCCAAATTTTAGAATTCTGCCCAATTAATTCTAAAAATATCCTAAGTGAGAATTTTTTGCTATCCTTTAGCTAAACTTAAAAATGAATAAATAAATAAATAAAAGATATACTAGAACTAATTCTGGGAAACAAACAGCTTAGGAAGTTAGGCATTAGATTGTGAGAATAAATGATCTACGATTGTGGCTAAAATGCTATCTCATATTCTAGTAACATACAGTATAGAACATTTTATCTTTTGAAAACTTTTGCCTCATATTTCATAAAGAGGCTTGTGGTTTTCTTTTTTAAAAACTAGAAGTAAATATCGGAGACCTTATATTTCTATTCTATTATTTCTGATGATCATTCTTAATATTTACCCTATTAAAATGAGAAGGAATGAGAAAAATGAGTATTATTGTATTTTTCTAGTTAAAAACTCAAGATTTTTAAAAAGTATTCTAAATAAAACTAAATATGAAAGATAGGACCTTTTTAAATATCTCCCTGTGGTGATTACCAATCCATGTAGAAAAAGCTCAGCCCTACCCTGAACATGTTATTTAAAAGTCTCAAATCACAAAGTCACAGCAGGATGATACCTGTGTAATGAATCATAGGACCTGTTGTCAAAAACAATCTGATTTCTCCTTGGAGAATCCCGTCTATGAAGGGGAAAAACCATTTAAAGGGGTATACAATAGAACTTGAAAATATGATTTTCATTATGTTATTGATATTTTATAGGTTTTTAATCACTGAAAATATAACAAGAATTAAAGGAGCCCATTAATCTTAAAATAGTATTTTTCTAATGAAAACAAAGATAATTAAATACTAATTCTAGTAATGCATGGATCAAGTAAATACTTCTATTTACTTGACAACTTCACAGATTACAGACAGTAAAACCTACCTACATCAAATTCACATAGTGCATCAAAATACAATCAAGGGTATTTCTTAATCAGCATGAACAGAAAACCACAGATTCAAATACAAAGCACAATAGAGATTATTGTAGCCTTAAGGACACACAAAATTAACTCTTGAGGAGGCACTTCCCCCCATTTTGAGTACAAGATCTGTAAACACTTAACAAAAACCTTAGGAAGAATTCAAAATCATTAAACACAATCATTTTTCAAAAAGTCAAGCTTTTCCAATGTTCTGTTTCAGTCTAGTTTAACCCATTTCAAATAGTAATATTCTTTTTCTCTAGTTTCTGACATATCAATGAATATGGCATTGTGCAATGGCATGTATTTTTTTAGGACACTAATCTATCTTATTACAATTTAATTTTGACATAATTAGAAGAGAAACTGGTTATTTTCACTATATTGCAAGGATGGGACAAACATAAAATCAAAATAACCATAAAAGCTTGCTTTCGAAACAATCAGAGGTAACTCAAAAGAAAAATTGTTCTAGTCCTTTAAACATATTTTTAAAACATTTTATAGCTCAAAACTGCTTGCAATAAAATCTTATACAGTTGGATCAGTCTGAAAAAAGATATATGAACGATCAACAAATAACTGGTCATTTTAGAATTTCTATTTTGGTAAAGATGAAGAAAATTATACAAGTCAAAACAAGATTGCATGCGTGACAGAAAATAAGAACCAGTAAATGGTGACCTTTAGAAATGTATTAAGGGATTAAATTTCATTTAAAAGTGTTAGAAATCTTTCAAAAACAATTTCCCCCCCCTTTACATGAACCTAAATACATTAAGGAACATAATTAATTTGGAGAATTTCCTCCACATCTCTTCTAAGATACAACTTTAGATTTAGATCCATGTAAGGTATATACAGAATTCCTAACAATGTGCAGAGATACAGGTCTTCTCCACCATAATTTACCATCTCCAAAAGACAATCAGTACATCAGAGTCTTGTTCTCTGATATACTTTATGAATCAGGCTTCATAATGTGCCTGATTATGAAGATAAACTAGCAACTATTAGGGATGCATTAAAAGGCAAGCTCAAACAGGTACCTAAGGAACAAATGCAATTCTCTACTGAAAAATCATATCCAAAAGTAATTCCTATATCTTCTTTTAAATTTTTCTTTTAAACTATACTTATCCCGAGGAACTAAACACTTCTGTGCAAAATTTTAAAAGGCCCAGTTTCTATTGGAGTTTAAATAACTATCACTACTTGATCTTTCCCATCAGCAGAAAGAAGCACGCAAAACACAAATCAAATTTTAGATTTAGGCTAATATACATAGTATAGATATGTGACAATATGCCTGTTCTTATGCGTATTTTTATTAGGTCCCCATAATTAAGAGTCAAGTTTGCTTTTTGTGAGTTGAAACAAAGAACAACAAAAAAAAAGACAAATAGCTCAAAATAAAAGAAATTTCTGAGCCTTCATATATGTACTTATTTATTTTCCTTAGAATATCAGTCCTTCTAAGGGTGGGGGGCTAGGGGTGTAGGGGGGTTAGGGGTGTGGGGGTGCGGGGTGGAGCTATACTGGGATTCTTGGGGGTGGAATATGTGCACTGGTGAAGGGATGGGTATTGTATAACTGAGATTTAAACCTGAAAACTTTGTAACTTTCCACATGGTGACTCAATTAAAAAAAAAAAATCAGTCCTTTAAACTGTCACATAAACCAAGAAAAAGTTTCATCTATGTTTAAAACCACGTTGATAGCCCCAGATTCTGTTCACAGCACTACCTGGTCCTCAAAAGCACAACTGGGAGTGATCCCTGAGTACTGTTAAATGTGACCCGAAAATCATCAACCAAACAAACCCAAAATAAATGAGCAAGTAAATAAAATTAAGTATATCTAGTTAAGGAGTGCTGAATTTGCCTGACAGAGCCCAAGCAATCGAGTTGGAGAATGGAGAATATTCTGGTTCTTCTGGGAAATGTTGAAATATTCAAGGTTTAACAAGGGCATATTTTCGAACTATTTTCTAACTCTTCAAAGAAAGGTGGACAATGTATACGGAAGAGTTCAAGGGCCTACAGAGAGTAATGGGTTAAGGAGCATGCCTCGCATGTAGTGACCCTTGTTCAATCCTAGGCACCACAAACTCCTCAGCATTGATAGGTTCGAGGTACTGCTGGTGTGACCTGGGTAATTCCCAGCACTGCAGGACCCAAGCAGTACCTTGGGCTCTTGACTTTAACTTTTAGCCTATTTTGGCTGAGAGTCTTACACTGAAGACCTGTATAGTAAAAAAAATCATTACTAATCTAGACGATGGGTTCACTGTGTTCATTGTACTATTCTTTCAACTTTCCTGTAGCTTGGAATAACTATTTCTTTTCTTTGTTTTGGTGGGGATCACACCTGGCTCTGCACAAGGGTTACTCCTGGCTCTGCACTCAGGAATTACCTCTGGCGGTGCTCAGGGGACCACATGAGATGCTGGGGATTGAACTCTGGCTCGCTGCGTGCAAGGCGAACACCCTACCCACTGTGCTACTGCTCCAGCCCAGGAATAAATAGTTCTTTAAAAAAAAAAAAAAAAAAAAAAAACGGGGCTGGAGCGACAGCACAGCGGGTAGGGCATTTGCCTTGCACGAGGCCGACCCGGGTTCGATTCCCAGCATCCCATATGGTCCCCTGAGCACCGCCAGGAGCAATTCCTGAGTGCAGAGCCAGGAGTAGCCCCTGTGCATCGCCAGGTGTGACCCAAAAAGCAAAAAAAACAAACAAACAACAACAACAAAAAAAAACCAAAACCTATAAGGAATATAAGCAATCTGAACATTTTGGACAAATTGGCTAATAATAAGAAGCATCAGGTGAAGACCTAAGGGGTTTGTGGCTGGCCAAAAGTAGTAGGATTATTTCCATTCTACTTGCTGCTTTGTACAATTTCAAAGCTAACTTTTGATTTTTCATGATAAAAAAAGTAGATGTCAATTTCTTTTGCAAACCAATGTAGTATAAAACTCAGAAAAAGAAGAAAATTGATACCTGGAGATAATAGGTGACTTGCTGCCATTCATTGTATTTGTTCTTTCCCAGGGTTTTCTTGTTGGTTCTTTAAAAAAAAACAAAACAACTTATTAATATAGCTATTGTTTCTGTAGTCATAAAAGAAACAAAAAGATATTACATGGTATTACATAATGAAACATAGACATGAAAAATCAAATTCTAAGTTAATTAAAACATTTAATTCTAGGGCAGGATCAGCACTGGACAGCGCCAGACTTCGCCACTTGCTGCTGCTCAGGCTCCAGTGCCCAGGCTGTGGGCTTTGAGTGGAGACACCTTGCAGGTGGAGTCATCTGCAGCCCATCTAGGGGGCCCCGCCATTTGGGCTGCTCTTCTGTGCTCCATCACATCCTCCCAAGAAGCATCCTGACTTATCTCAACACTTGCACACTGAAGCCACAAAAAACTTTTGTGACTAGGAATGTCACAAAAATCTCTCTGAATTTTTTTTGTCATTGCAATGATCTTGGTAGAGAAATGAGAAAATGCTTCAAGAAAGAGTACATGGAAAAGAGGATCAAGAGCAGGGAGCATGGTAATGCTATACAAAAGAGACTGTTTTATCCTCCAGAGGAATCTACTGGAAAAATCCTGTCTCATTTGGTCTCCAGAACCCGTTGAGTGGAAAGTGATGTGTAGAAACTAGCCATGAAAAGATCCGGAAACACAAGGATTCTGAACATGTTGGCGGGGCCTTGAGTTCTCCAATATGCTCGACTTCTCACATTTCCTCCCTTTACCCTGACCACTAACATTTGGATAACATCTCCCTCAATAAAATTACTGATTTCAATCATTAAAATATTAATTCTAAACTTTAAAAATGAACATAGCTGGGGACAGAGCAACAGTGCCATGGGTAGGGTGTTTGCCTTGCAAGTGGGTGGCCTGGGTTTGATCACCAGCACCCTGTAAGGTCCTTTGAGCCCACTGGCAGTGATCCCTAGTCACAGAATCAGGCTTACAAAATAATAGTGGCCCCAACATAAAAATAAACCAAAAAATCAACACAACTCTGATTTATTTACACAGTTAAAATGAGAAGAAATGAATAAGATCACAAAATTCTTAAAAAATATAAAACATGTCTTCTTGGAATGGGGTGGGCAGACTTCACTCTCTGCTGGATAGGCCCAGCAAGTCCCTACACTTGACATACTCAGGTGAAATGGCCCAGCTCCACAGCTTCTGGAGCATGTGGCCACATGCATATGCAGTCATGAGATACCTCCGCATTTCACAGTACAGACAGCTCAGGAGGAGCACAGCAAATTAGATAGGAAAGTTATATAGACGCTCAGTAAGCTAATGAGAAAATACGCTAAAAACCAGCACCAACCAGCTCAGTTGACTTTATTAATGCCATTGTGAGATAAGTTTTGACTTTCATTGGTCTATTTTCTAAGTCAGCCATTTTGCCGAAGCCAGCAATATGAAGTTAATTTGTTTGTGCCTACTAATGGGGCAGGCATGGGAGGTGGGTGGACAACAGGACATCAGTAGAGGGAAGTTCACACTGGTGGTGGGGTTGGTGTTGGAACACTAAATGCCTAAAAGCACTGTATTATGTGCTTTTAGACCAAATGAGACAACCCTGAGAATCATGTGTTTAAAAACAAAAGAACTCATGAAGGTCAGAGAGATGGTATAGTGGGCAAGGTGCTTGTCTTACGGCTGACCCAATTGGATCCTGGCGCTCCACATGGTCTACCAGAAACCCAAGCCCACTAGAGATCTCTAAGTGCAGAGCACGGAACAAGCCCTGAACATCACTGGTTGGAGACCCCCTCAAAACAAAAAGACAAACAAAAAATACTTATTGTATTTTTTCCCCAGTTATTGCAAAAATAAAATTAAGAAAATATTAAACACCACTGCATAATAAGTTCTTAACTTCAGTTCTGAACTTCAATTAAAATCATAAGGATTCTAACTTGCATAATTTCAAGCTTTAACACAACCTAGTAAACAATATGAAATTATTAAATCTAAAATATTATCATTTTATACGTCAGATAAGAAGTTTCTCTAATAAAGACAGGATTAAAAGAATAAGGATAGGGTAATTTTAATTAGTCAAAATGGAATCTTATGAATTGCTTTAAATAAGAACAACTTAGTACTAACTATACTACTATAAACTATTTTTTGTCAACAGTAAAAAAGTAGAATCTTTAATGTGCTCATATACTTGAACATTAATCTTAAGTTCTGATCATTCTCTTAATTCAGTATTTCAGAATCATGCACTTCAACTTGATTTTCAAAAAAAAAACAACTCTTGGAACTTGGCAGACAATTCCAGTTAAATGAAATGAGATCACGCTAAGCTTTTATCACAAACCACACTACACAGTGACTCACTGGTCAGCAGTCTATTGTTCTTTGTACTGTTTTCTAATTTGGGCTGACTCACTGCTATCATCATCACCCACTAGGATGGAATGATGTGTGAATTCTTATCATGAAAGTAAACATCTGGGCCACATGAAGATCAACTATGTGTAAATAAGAATTGGGATCAAACTGTAGTTTTAACTAGAAAATGCACTGGATTTTAATAAGGTTCCTTCAAATAGTTTCTGAACATTATTACTTAGCTTTCCCTCTCTTCAAGTTACATAACTTAACCTAAACTTTCCCCCAAAAAACTGCCTTGGTTCTGAATTTCCATTCCTCTTAGTCTTCTAGGTAAGAAACTTAAGGTTTCTTGCTAATTCATTTGAACTGACCATGCTAATTCATCAACTGCACCTTTCATGTTATTGCTTTAGAATTTTTTTTTTTTTTTTGCTTTTTGGGTCACACCCAGCCACGCTCAGGAGTTACTCCTGGCTCTGCACTCAGGAATTACTCCTGGTGATGCTTGGGATGAATGGGGATTGAACCCAGGTCAGCCATACGCAAAGCAATTGCTATACTATCATTCCAGTCCCACTATTTTGCTGTTTTTATTTGATCCCCCAAATCCCTCACATATGCAAAGCATGTATTCTACCATTTAAACTGCATCCTTGGCTAGAAATATAAAAATTTCTCATCTGTCCATCAGTAAGGAAAACAAAAGGACGTTTTCTAAAAAGTGGAATTTTTTTAAGCATCTAGAAATTTACAAATCAAAATATGCAACATTTTCTATAATAGCTTCCTAAGGATTATGCTTGATACTATAAATTCACCAAACCATCAACTTTATGTTACTTTATTATATTTGAGAGATGTCAATGTCAGTAATTTCAGTGAGTTCAAGATCATTTTTCAAAGGCTTCAGAGTTCAAACTTAGTAATTAGTAAACTTTTCTTGATTATTAATATTACTCAAATGAATTAAGATGACAGCATCGCAATTTGATAAATATTTTAAGGGACAACAATACTAGCTATATAATCACTTAATCTTTATCTTTAAGAATAAATTAAAAACAATCTCATTAATCTAACAAATTATTTTCCCTTGTTTTAGTGAATAATCTCAAATTATTAATAGTAATATACACAATATGTAAAATTAGTTTCAAATACGGTCACTAGAAAACTGGGTTTTAGTGAATCTCACAGTATGTGAAAGAAACTAACCGCTGCCTCTAGGCTCCAAAAAGGCAAGGCAGCAGGGAAAAAGGTCAGTATTAACATTTTAGTGACCAACCATAGAACTGATCAAAGTAAGGGGCAACAGATACTTTTAAATTAAGGACTATTAATATTTAGGGGAAGTTCATAAGGGTTAAAGCTTATCTCTTGAACTTACCAGGTGTACTTGTTGAAGACGTCTTAGAAGTAACAGGCTCTGAATCTTCCTAAAATATACAGAGATTATGTATTAATAATATCACAAGTACTGGATACCTGCCAAATATTTTAGTGTTCAGTTCCATTTCCAGCATTCTTCTCATTTCCCATTTTTCTCCTTATCAATCTTTTTCTCCCTTCTAGCTTAGTTCATTTTTCTTTACCTTCCTAGCACTTCCCTCCCCTAAATTCACTCTCTTCAAAGCTCCTTTCATCATGCATTCACACTGGAAAGGTAAATTGTTTCAAACATACATAAAACTGATAGAAGTAGTTTTCCCATCTGTACTGGATGGGGGAGGAAATGAAAATTACACCCTTAAGGGGCACACAGCTAAGTAACCTCAAGGTCTCTTAGGGGAAGCATGTGAAAATTGTTAAGTTTAACTACTTTATTTTAAGTGCAAGAACTTAAAAGATGAAACAAAACAAAACAAAAAAACCTTAACAAAACTAATAAAAGGCCACTACTCATTCTGTGGCACACTTTAACACTTTAGATACAGGTCTGAAATTCACTGCTTTCCCCCACCTCTACTTATTCAACCCATTTTACTAATGCCATCAAAAATTTATAAAATTGGGGCTGAAGAGATGCACAGGGGTTGAGGTACATGTCTTGTTTGATCCCCATCACCACATGGCAGCTCCTAACACAGCAGGGCCCCTGCAACACCCTTGCACTGACGCACTGGGTGGGTTAGCTGAGAATCACGGGGAGGAGGTGCCAGGCCTCCTGAACATCACTGGGATCCCTCACTCAGCAAAATAATGAAATAAAAAATAAATAATTAAAATTCCACTTAAGTTCAAACTATCTTTCACAGTGATTTCCTGAATCAGCAGTGCCTGTATTTCACACTGGAAGGTATAGGAGATATATTAACTTACATTTTTGTCCTCTTTTGGTTCTGTTTCTGTTGTTGATCCCTTTTCAGCAATTCTTCTCCTAAGAACGAGGCAAATCAAATTGTTTACGAAAAATGACCTCAGTATAAAAACTACTCCAAAAGTGATGAAAGGCATCCAATTACAATATTTAAAAGGAACGCAAATCCTCTTAATTTATAGCATCTCTCCATAATTTCTCACTTACCTCCTAGCCAGCAAAGCACTCATTTCTTCCATTAAACCACTACCCCCTAGAGGAAGGGGTCCATTGCCACGACCGCTATCTGTTTTAGAAGAGGCTGAATTCACACCAGTGGAATTTCCTCCGCTTGGGAAAGAGGCATCCTCCATCTTAATGAGAATATAATACATTATAAACTCTATGTTAAGACAAGTTTATGCTTATAAATAGAAAAATGTTATATTTAATCTAAAAAATACATTAAACAATATATGTGTGAGTATATATAAATGTGTATGTGTATATATATGTGTATATATATATACATATATATATATATAGGCTTTTTGGGTCACACCCAGCAATGCACAGGGGTTACTTCTGGATCATGCACTCAAGAATTACTCTTGGCGGTGCTCGGTGGACCTTATGGGATGCTGGGAATTGAACCTGGGTCGGTCACATGCAAGGCAAATGCCCTACCCGCTGTACTATCGCTCCAGCCCCTAAATAATATTTTTTAAACCTTAAGAACGAATGGAATAGAAAAGCATTGACTATTAGTGGAAGTTTAATCAAAGTTAATTAGTATCACCAGTAACCGAGTTGCTCATCGATTTGCTCGAGCGGCCACCAGTAACGTCTCCATTGTGACTTATTGTTACTGTTTTTGGCATATCGAATACGCTACAGGGAGCTTGCCAGGCTCTGCCGTGTGAGATACTCTCGGTAGTTTGCCGGGCTCTCCAAGAGGGACGGAGGAATGGAACCCAGGTCGGCCACGTGCAAGGCAAATACCCTACCTGCTATGCTATCGCTCAAGCCCGAATAAACAGTAACAAACATCTTATTCACCATACTGAGGGCCCATTACTTGGGTGATGAAAAAATACAGAACCTGTCTCCAAAATGTATAAACCGAATTTAATCTTGAGGAAAAAAACAGACAAACCAAAGAAAGGATATTCTAAAAATAATTGTGGTCTTCAAAAATGTTGATATGATTAAAGAAAAGACTAAAGAATCTAAAAGATGAAAGTAAAAGATACCATAAATAAAAGTAATGAATATTTAAAAAAATTAAAGTAATGGATGGTCTTAGACTTAAAAATGGTCCTAAAAATATTACTGGACAATTAACTGATAAAATCTGAATAAATTTTGTAGATTATAGTGTTATGTTTTCTGACTTTGATTATATCATTATACTGTAGTCATGTAGGTCACAAAATAGACACTGTAGAATTTATAGAAAAATGGTCTTTGACTCACTCTTCATTCAGATGTCCAGAGCAGATGTGTTTACATAGTAAACACATACCAAGAAAAACAATGCAAACATAGTCTGTAATATTAAAAGGTGAATTCGGTGATAAGTCAGAGGAAACAATATTACTTTTGTGACTTTTCCTCAAAGTTTAACTTACAATTGTTCTGAATCAATTAAGTTTACATAGCATTCATAAAAATTAGAACATAATATTTAAATACTGGAAAGATGGATTCAGATGTAAAGAGTAGAATGATTTGGAAATGCATTTACCCGTGACACTTTCCTAAGTTTTGCTCCAGCAATTGCAGCTGCAAGTCCAGTTAAAGGGCGATTGTCTTCTGACATGGATCCCACAAACAATCCAGATGCAGGGAGGGGAGGAGCAGGTGGTGGTGGAGGAGGGGGGGGTACTTGGCTGGGAAGAGGGGGTGGGGGAGGGGGTGGGGGAGGGCCTGCAGATGGAAGTGGAGGTGGTGGAGGAGGTCCAGGGGCAAGAGGGAGTGCTGCTGGAGCCTGGGAAGGACCTGGTGGGAGAGGAGGGGGTGGTGGAGGTGCAGGTGGTCCCAAGGCAATGCCTGAGAAGAAGAAACGTTAAATAAGACATAAACAAAAGAGCTTGGTGCATTTCTTATGTGGAAAGGGTTTGGAGGATGCCAAACAACATTATATTGGCTCATTTTCTACGTATTACTTTCAAATTTTATTGACATAACCATGTAACAGATCATCTAGGGTTTTTTTCTTGGGGGGGGGGTGGGAAGAGGTTGTAGGAATTTGATAAATAAGCAAAGAAGCACAATAAATGTTTATAAAATCGAGGAGGCATGCAGCATCCCTGAACAAAGTATATGATGGCAATTACTATTTGAAATAACAGATCTCAAAACAATCTTTGTAAATCTTAAGTGCTGAGACAGTACATTCTACTATAGTAAAATATGCATTTACTCGTTTGTAGGCAGCCAAAGTGGGTAGACAAAGCACTAAGAACTTGAAGGGGGTGATTCTTCAGATTCTTCTTTTTTCCCCTTTTGGTTTTGGGCTGTGCTTAGGGAACCATATGGGGTGCTGGGGATCAAACCCAGGTCAGCCACTGCAAGGCAAGCACTCTACCCATTGCTCTGGCCCAAGAACTAAGACTTTCTTTTCTTTTCTAAAAAAAAGAGGTACGCTTCAATCCAATCTGTGTCTTTGTAAGCACAGATTTGTAGTCATATTCTCTCCTGTTAATTACAGTGAATCTTATTTTCAAATAAACAGGGTAGCTAAAGAATTGTCTGGTCACCAGAGAACCAAACCCATCTCTACTTATAAATCACCCATACTTTGAAGTTCAAATGCCCCCCTCCCATTACCATGTCAGCAGGGATCAGGCATAGTGTGGGGTGGGGGTAACAGTTGTGGGACAACCCTCTCTTCTACTCCCACCAGCTGCTATTTGTCATTTGAACATGAAACTGTTCAGGGCACGTACAACAACTACCATCCTCTCCACCTGTTCTGCCAAGTCCAAAAGCTCTGCACACTTGAGGTCCCTGCAAGGACCCACCCCTGGAAGCATGAGATGCTAAATATAGAAGAGACCAATATGAAATCAGGCCCCAGATCAGAACTCTTCCAAAGGAAGCACTAGAATAACAGATCTTATGACTGCAAAACAGCACTAAGTTCTCCAGAAATTGTAGACAAGTTAGATCCTAATGTGTAGCTCAAATGAGTCAAGTAGTTTTCCTTGTGAAATTTATAAGGAAATTTATAAGGAAATGGGACCCTTTCAATCCTCAAAAACATCTTCAATTATGACGCTGCAGAAGATTTCTTGTTCAATACATAAACGCCTCACATTGATCTTCCAAATGCAAGGAACCCAAAGGAAAAATCTGTTTTGTCTTTTTAAATTGAAAGACAAAAAATGGTACAATGACATCAAGAATGTTCAACTATCAAAAATGATCCTCCCAATTCTCCTAGGCAACTCAAGTCAGTTGCTGCTAGGACCTATTTCCGAGCTGAGCTGTCAGTAGCAATAACAGAAGCCTTACCCTGTTGGGCTGGAGTCTCGGCCGGCTGAGAGGCTGCCTGCAAGCCTGGCTCAGAAGCAGAGGAGTCTCCCAGCACAGAGTTTAGAGGAGTCTCCACAGAGGCAGGGGCAGCTGCAGAGGGAGAAGGGAGAACACTAGGCTTGGATGAGGGAGTTGAGGCAATAGGGGTGCTTGGAGGAGAAGCTTGAGATCCACAGTGTGAGAGTGGTGCGAGGGGAGGCAGTGGCGGCGGCGGCGGCGGCGCTGTGGGCCCTGAGGTAGGCGGTGGAGACACTGGATATATTACAGAGTCAAGCAGCCCATTGGACGCTGTTGGTGATGGAGGCATTTGGGGCACAGGAGAAGAAACACAAACAGGGAGGACAGGCCTTGGACCAGTAGCTTTGCCTGGGGGGCTGCTAATCATTACTGGAGGAGATGGAGGGAGGGGCGAAAAATTGGAAGTAGACCAGGCACAGGGCTTCGTAGCTGGAGGCTGAGAAGAGGGTGTGTTCACAGGAGAAGAAGGTCGAGAGTTTTTGTTCAGAGGACGAGGAGCTGTAGCATAATGGGGAAGAACAGGGTGGAAGGCTGAACCTAAAGATGTTGCAAAACGTGTCGCAGAGTGTCGCAGTGGTGGTGTAGGGGGTGTGGAAGTAGGTGGCAAAGCGGTCACTACAGCATAATCAGGAGTGGCCTCTGACACTGGAGCTGAGATGACTTTAGCATATGATGGAGGAGGTGCTGAAGGAGGCTGGCAACTGGCATACTCAGGAAGTGGAGCATTATACAGGGAGCTGTCTGAAGATGAAGCTGGACAGAAGGTGGAAAGCAGCAGCAAAAGACAGGATAAAAAGGAGAGAGAAAAAGGGAGCTAGTAAAGCCACAAAACCAGCATTCAGACAAAATGTATAAATGTACAGAGAATTAGGCACATGTGCAAATAACTGATTTTACCCAAGGATACTTGAACTTTTAACAATACACTCTGGGATCCAGAAGAGGACGTGGTTCTTTTCTACCAAGCAAGCAGATCAATAAATTGATCAGCTTAACTTTTGTGAAAACATTAAAGGATCATTATTTAGTCCACAAAAGGGACATTTAAAATTATGTAGACAGGACCACAACAGAGTAAGAAATCCAGTTGACTTTTAAAAGTAACAAAAGGCAAAACTTACATTTATCATAAAGGGTTAAGGATCCCCTATTTAATGCTTACTTTGGGAAAATATTTGATGTGTTGGCTATAACCCCAGAAAATAGTTGAAAAAGGAATCTTAAGTCCTACAATGTCAAGACAGCAAGCTTTCGGTCAGATTTAAACTCTCTTTTATGTATTCCATCGTATTTAATAATTTTTGCAATACTGGAAAATATTTACATAACTAGAGGATAGTTTCACCAACCATTCTGATTTCCCCTTCAGACTTTAGAATATTTTCTACAGCAAATTTCTTGCTCAATAGTAATGCTACAGCATTCAAAAACAATTCAGGCAATCTCCAAAGAGGAATATATTTCAAGTTCATCAAGCAAAATATTTTTTTCCCATAAAACCAAACTTACACTTTATAGCCAACTATAGGGGTAGAAGAATTAGAATGCGAGAATAAACATTTCCAACAGCTTTCTTTAAGTCTCCAAGCAATACAGAGAGAAATAAAAAAGAAATTGTTAAAGTAGAAACTGCTTTGAATTTTCTCATAATTCCAAACTGTATTGCTTAATTCCAAGCATCTCAGATGCAAAGTATTCTAATAAACGGCTACACAAAGCATCATCCATTCTCTAAGCTCAAACAGAAAGAACACAACTTATAAAACTTCTTACCGGCACTTGATATTCTCCGTTCTCGCTCCCATTCCAGCTGTTCCCTTTCTAACTGCTCCTGCCGCTCTCTCTCTTGCCTTTCCCGGTCAAGTCTCTCCAGTCTCTCCCGTTCTTGCCTCTCCCTCTCCAGGCGGTCCTGGCGATCCAGACGGTCCCTTTCTTGCCTCTCTCTCTCCAGCTGCTCTTGTTCTAGCCGCTCCCTCTCGAGCCTCTCTCTTTCTAACCTCTCTCTCTCCAACCTCTCCCTTTCCATTCTTTCTCTCTCCAGCCTCTCCCGCTCCATCTCCTTTTGCCGTTGTTGTTCTTGCAGTTGCCTGAAAAAAAAAAGTTTTAAAAATCAAAGACCTATTTTTTTTAACAATAAACTAATGAGTCTTCTTTTTTACTCAAACTACAAATCAATGTAGAGAAAACATCTCTACTCCCATGTGTTTAGATAGAAAAAGGTTTCTCTTGAAAAAACAAAAGAAGGGGCCGGAGTGATAGCACAGCGGGTAGGGTGTTTGCCTTGCACGCGGCCGACCCGGGTTCGATCCCCGGCATCCCATATGGTCCCCCAAGTACTGCCAGGAGTAATTCCTGAGTGCAAAGCCAGGAGTAACCCCTGCGCATCACTGGGTGAGACCCCAAAAAGCAAAAAAAAAAAAAAAAAAAGAAAAAAAGAAAAATAAAGGAGGGGCTTATCAGTTTCACAGAGATAAAAACAAATTATTATTATTATTATTATTTTTTTGGTTACATTCCTCGATGTTCAGGGGTTTCTCCTGGCTCTGCCCTCAGGAATCACACCTGTTGGTGCTCGGGGAACCATATGGGATGCTGGGAATGGAACCTGGGTTGGCTGTGTGCAAGGCAAATGCTGTACCCACTGTACTATCACTCCAGCCCCCAAAATAAATTAATAAGAGAAGCAATTTGGGGTGCCTCCCTCCCTTTTTTGTTTCTGGACCATACCTGACTAGTGAGTGGTGCTTGGGAGACCTTATGAGCTGCTAGGGATCAACCTGGATCAGCATGCAAGCATTTTACCCATTGTACTATCTCTACACACCTTTGGGTGACTTTCCTGGCATATTTTGTACTAATACCTCATCCTGGTCTATACTTTTCTTGTTCTGGGGGCACATCTAGATGTTGCTCAGAAGTTATTCTTGGCTTGGTAGTTCTCAGGTACTGAACTGGGATTCCTGCAGGCAAAAGACGCACCCCAACCCATTTAAATATCTGTTTCTGACCCTTTAAGCTAACATTTTATTTTGGGGGCCCACCCAGCAGTGTTCAGTGATTCCTAGCAGGGGTTCAAAACCAGCCAAATGTAGGGGCCAAATGCAAAGTGTGTCTCAGCCCACTGAGCTACCTATGTCCATTGTCCACCGATTGTGTACTTTTCGTGAATGGAGTATTGTAAATAAATGAATCTCCAAGTAACTGAACCTACTACATTAATGATCAAGTCACTATTTTAATCACCAACTTAAAAAAAACCGCTAAAGCACAACATTTTTTCTTAAATATAGCATTCAGTTTTTAAAGCACCATACATGATCAATTTAGAAAAATTATAATTGCTTTCACCCAAGTAGCCTGATAAGCAGTGCTGAATTAAAAAAAAAAAAACTTTTAAACAATGAAGCCAGTGGAGAGAGAGTTCAACAGCAAGCACATGCCTTGCAAGTGTGAAGCTGCGTGTTGGATTTCCAAAGGACCCTGCTCCCCCTGGAAGGAGTGTGATCTTGGAGACAATGCAGCTTGGGATCCCCTGCACCCTATTCAAGTGTGGGAGCTCCAGCACACCACAACCAAGTGGATGAAAGAACTTCAACCAAAATGTTTGTGAGCACCACAAGTAGAAAGAGGAACCTCGGCAAGTACACTGCATGCCCCATCAAGTGCAGGGACCTCAAGCAATGAAGTGAATGTGAGCCCTGATAATAGCAACAATTTTAAAAAAGCGGGGGGGGGGGGGAGGAGGAGGAGGAGGAGGAGGAGGAGGAGGAGGAGGAGGAGGAGGAGGAGGAGAAAGAGGGAAAGAGAAACAGTTAAGCAACAACAAAAAAACCCTTTAAAAATCACCTGATGCCTCAGATGATGGGGGGAGGAGGAGGAGGAGGAGGAGGAAGAGGAGAAGTAAACACAAAGTAAGAACCAAAAAACCCTTTATGACTGAAACATAAGCATGAAAGTTTGTAAGTCTGTAAAGGTACCCCCACGGTGATTGACTGATAAAAAAAATTAAAAAAAGAAAACAAACAAACAAACAAAAAATCACCTGGCTCCTCAGATGATAGAGGTGACAGTTGGTAACCCTCTGTAACACTTTGACACACATACTTCCAGACTTAAAAATAGAAACCTACAATGCCCAGGGGGCTGGAGTGATAGCACAGAGGTAGGGCGTCTGCCTTTCATGCAGCCCGGCAAGCTACCGAGAGTATGGAGTCCGCATGGCAGAGCCTGGCAAGCTACCCGTGGCGTATTGGATATGCCAAAAACAGTAACAATAAGTCTCACATGGGGCTGGAGCGATAGCACAGCGGGTAGGGCCTTGCATGCGGCTGACCTGGGTTCAATTCCCAGCATCCCATATAGTCCCCCCGAGCACTGCCAGGAGTAATTCCCGAGTGCACGAGCCAGGAGTAACCCCTGTGCATTGCCAGGAGTGACCCAAAAAAATGAAAAATAAAAAAGGTCTCACAATGAGAGACGTTACTGGTGCCCTCTCAAACAAATCGGTGAGCAAATGGAAGCCAGTGACAGTGGCAATGCCCAGGAGATGGCTCAACAGGCTCCAGCGCATGCTTTGCATGCAAGAGGTGTGGGTGCTCCACCTGGTTCCCTGAGCAGGAATGAATGGGTGCTACCCTTGAGCAAAGAAACAGGAACGTGCCCTGAGCACTATAATAATTACTAGTTGGAAATTGCAAGTTGAGATGCCTTTTTCCTGAAATGACTAATGCACTGGTTGGTTCTGACAGAAAGTAGCACTAAGCACCAGAATGAGGATGCTGGCCTTTGCTCCCAGCAGCACTTACAAACCAGTAAGATCTTTCCAAAAACCTCCTCCCCTTCATGTTTCCTAAACTGACAATAAAACAAAAGGAAAAGCCCACATGATGAGTCAATCAGTCCCACTTCTGTGACAAAAACACAAAGTCTTTCTCTGGGATCTGTCACATGCTTAACAATAACCACAGGAGAACAGAAGAAATCTATGGTAGTGCTGGTTACAAGGAGAATTTGTTTAAGATGTGATTAAATAGGAGACAGAGAACTAGTACAAGGGTTAGGGCACTTGTATCACATGTGGATTACCCCAGTTCGATCCCCAACATCACAGAACAAAGAGTTAGAAGTGATTCCTGAGTACTACCAGGTGTGGCCCAAGCCCCCACCCCACAAAAAAGAATCAAATTTTTTTAAGTCCAGTATTCACTTCAAGACTCTGTGATAAACTATAAGCTGCCAAAATATCTATGGAAAAACAGTATCAATGCAGAAACAAATACAAGTAATCAGGTATCCTTATAAGATCATTTTAAATAATAGACTGAATTGACACTATTAAATTAAAAGATAAAAATTCATCCCCACATAGGACATTTTAAATGTAGTATTCTAAAAGCACTCTATTAGATTCAAAAAATGGAAGTTAGACCCATTTTGTTCTCATTAGGACATATTTGAATATGGAAGCTACGGGAAAATAGGAACTCTGTAGTATAAAAGCTATACTAGGAAATACACAAAAAGAATTAATTAGGTAATTTATAATTCTGTGCCACTTCTTTTTATTTATTTTTATCAAAGTAACCCCATTACTTAGTTTTATTAAGCTTACAACAAAGATCATCAGTTCATGACCGAACCATTCCTCGTGATTCCCACACAGAGGAGATAATTACTGTCAACTTTGTTAGCTGTTTTTTATGTTTCCACTTTATATCTCACCTACTCCTCTTCATTTAATAAGATGCTTCACCCCATCAAAAAATGGGGCGAGGAAATGAACAGAAACTTTCTCAAAGAAGAAATTCGAATGGCCAAAAGGCACATGAAAAAAATGCTCTTCCTCACTAATCATCAGGGAGATGCAGATCAAAAGAACAATGAAATATCATCTCACACTACAGATAACTGGTCCACATCCAAAAGAACAAAAGCAACTGGTGTTGGTGTGGATGTGGGAAGAATAGGACTCTCCTTCACTGCTGGTGGGAATGCCGACTGGTTCAGCCCTTTTGGAAAACAGTATGGACATTTCTCAAAAAATTAGAAAATTGAGCTCCCATTTGACCCAGCAATACCACTTCTGGGAATATATCCCGGCAATGCAAAGAAGTATAGTAGGAATGACATCTGCACTTGTATACTAATTGCAGCACAGTTTACAAGAGCAAGACTCTGGAAAAAACCTGAGTGCCCAAGAACAGATGACTAGCTAAAGAAACTTTGGTTACATCTACACAATGAAATATTATGCAGCTGTTAGAAAAGATGAAGTCATAAAATCTCCATGTCAGTGGATCAACATGGAGAGTTTCATGCTAAGTGAAATGAGTCAGAAAGAGAGGGACAGACATAAAAGGATTACACTCATTTGTGGAATATAAAGTAACAGAATGGGAGACTAAAACCCAAGAAGAGTAGAGATAAGGACCAGGAGGACTGCTCCACGGCTTGAAAGCTGGCCTCACATGCTGGGGGAAAAGGCAGCTGAGACAGAGAAGGGACCACCAAGTAAAGGATGCTTGGAGGATCCGCTCGGGATGGGAGATGTGTGCTGAAAGTGGACTATAGACCGAACATGATGGCTACTTAATACTTGCATTGCAGACCACAACACTCTAAAGGAGATACAGAGTAAAGGTAATGCGCCTGCCACAGAGGCTGGGGTGGGGTGGGAGGGATGGGGTGAGGGTGATGGCAGGGATACTGGGAACACTGGAGGTTGAGAACAGGCACTGGTTGAGGGATGGGTACTCAAACATTGTATGACTGATATGTAAGCAGGAAAGTTTTTAAGTCTGTAACTGTACCTCCCGGTGATTTATTAAAAAGTTAAAAAAAAAAAAGAAAATAACAAGATGCTTCTTGAAACTTGGGACACACAAATTCTTACCAGCATAGTCGTGAGAAAATTGTGGTTTCTGATTCCATCAAGACCCAAAGTACAGGGGCTAGAGAGAGTACAGGAAGAAGGGTGCTTGCCCTGCACACAGCTGACCCAGCTTTGCTCCTGGGACCCTATATAGTATTTCTGAGCCCTGCCAGGAGTGGTCCTTGAGAACAGAATCAGGAATAAGAGCTGAGTACTACTGGGTGTGGCCCCACAACAACAATAAGACTTAAAAGTTTGTTATTAATATTATAAATGCACATACTGTTCACAATGAAGCCATGTAACATTCTAAGAGTTGATGCATTTCTTATTAAAATTTCCAGGTTTTTTTTTTTAATTCCCAAATTAACAGCTGCTTCTCTGAGCACTACACCATGTTTTTAATACAAAAAATAAGACTAGGCCAGAGAGACTGGCTGACTTGGGTTCGATCCCCAGCATCTCATAGACCCCACCCCCAGCCCCTAGTACCTCCAGGACTAACCCCTGAGCATTGTCAGATGTTAATCAAAACCTTAAAAAAAATTAAGTCACAGGTGGAAGGCTAGGTATGAATGAAGTAAATCTGAAAAAATTAAGAAAAGCATTTACCACTAGGGTGTCCTGCCTCAGTATATATATGTATGTATATATATATATGTATATACATATATATATATTAACATTCTAAAGTTTTTTATGAGTAGATGTAGGAAAAAAGTATGGCACCAGGGACTTTTCTCAAGCTCATCAAAAGATTAGAGAAAAGAAGGCTAGGTAGGGGCATTCATATAACTATAGGAGAGTCTCCTATTTTCTTGATTTGGAGGTAAAAAAAGAAAAAGGTTAAAAGTTTTTACCTAAGGGGCTGGAGCGATAGCACAGCGGGTAGGGCATTTGCCTTGCACGCGGCCAACCCTGGTTCGAATCCCAGCATCCCATATGGTCCCCTGAGCACCGCCAGGGAAGATTCCTGAGTGCATGAGCCAGGAGTGATCCCTGTGCATCGCCGGGTGTGACCCAAAAAGCAAAAAAAAAAAAAAAGTTTTTACCTAATTTTGTATGTTTGGAGGCAATGCTTTCTTCAACTTCTGCCTCCTTTTTAAGCCAGATCATAGAAAAATAAAGCTCACTGAAACATATTTCTGAAAGTAATGTGTGAAATAGAAAATCTCAGCATATATATATATATATATATACATATATATATATATATTTTGCTTTTTGGGTCACACTCGGCATTGCATAGGGTTACTCCTGACTCTGCACTCAGGAATTACTCCTGGCGGTGCTGGGGGACCATATGGGATGCTGGGAATCGAAGCCGGGTCAGCCGTGTGCAAGGCAAACACCCTACTCGCTGTGCTATCACTCCAGCCCCCTCAGCATACATTTTTGTTTGTTTTTGAGCCACAGCTGATGGTGCTCAGGGCACGACCACATGGGGTGTTGAGGATTTTGCCATATGCAAGGCAAACGCCTAACCACTGTAGTCTCTCTCTAGCACCCCCTCAGCAACCCCTTCCCCAGCATATAAATCTTTACTAGAAGGAGCAATTCCTGCCTAGATTAGATGAATGACAAACAGGGCTGACGTTCTATTGAACTCTAGTACAACATATATACATATACATCTTTCTCAGAGAGGGATGTGCAAATTTACAAACTCTGATTTTCCTAAAAAATGCAATGCAACTTACATTCAGAATAAGCAAGACTCTTCACTTGAATTCTGCCTATAATGTTTCTTTTGTTCATTATTAGAACTATTTGGAGACCTTCTTCAAAGTTCAGGGAGGGGATGGGGTGCATTGTACATGGCAGGCCTGGGTTCAATCTCCAGCTTTCCATATGGTCCCCTGAGCACCTCCAAGAGTGATCCCTGAGGTGCTGGAGCAATAGCACTGTGAGTAGGGCATTTGCCTTGCACGCGGTCAACCCGGGTTCAATTCCTAGCATCCCATATGGCCCCCTGAGCACCGCCAAGGGTGGTTCCTGAGTGCAGAGCCAGGAATGACCCCTGTGCAGCGCCGGGTATGACTCAAAAAGAAAAAAAAAAAAGAGTGATCCCTGAGTATTGAGTCCAGAGTAAGCCCCAAGTATCACCAGGTGAGGCTCCCCAAACCAAAAGCCTCCACAAATAGGGGTGGGGGGAGTCCTAATTTTGAACTATAAAAGATTCTGAAACAATTAATTATTCCTTTTAATTAGGACATGTATTTCACAGTCATTTGACAGTTTCTGGAAAATGTACATTTTAGAACAATTAGAGAAAAGTTATTGTATAATTACAGAGTAGATAACTAACATCATAGCTACCAAGAACATTAAAAATGTATTTCTCCTCATTACCAGACTGGAGTGACAGCACAGCAGGTAGGGCATTTGCCTTGCACCTGGCTGACCCGGGCTCAATTCCTCTGTCCTTCTCAGAGAGCCCGGCAAACTACCTTGAGTATCCCACCCGCACGGCAGAGCCTGGCAAGCTCCCCGTGGCGTATTCAATAAGCCAAAAACAATAACAACAAGTCTCACAATGAAGATGTTACTTGTGCCCGCTCAAGCAAATCAATGAACAACGGAAGGACAGTGCTACAGACAGTGCTCCTCTTCACCAAAATACCTAAAAATTAGAGCTATCTTGAGATGTAAATAGAAATACAAAGTATGGACATTAATACAAAATGACATTAATAGAATTTGTTTTTGGTATATTAAAAAACAATTTATGGTGACTCAAAGGCTCCTTTTCTTGTACAAGTCCCCCCCTCCAACCAAAAAAAACCATTCATTCAGCCTATGGCAAACTGTACTTGTAAACAAATGTGATTTTAGTTTTTGACATAATGAAATGAGATAGACTAGGTGAAATGTTTCAAACTGATGTGTCATAGTACCTAAATTATAGGTATTTGTCAAGAAATTAAAACTATGCCAATGTTTCGATCACATATCACATAATATTAGCATTTCACTTCTTTATACAGAAAAAACTAAAAAGGCATTTAAATAATTTTTTACAGGGGGCCCTCTTCCAAGCCATGCTCAGGAACCCCAGGGGCCCAACCAAACTGGCCAGTGGTTAAAATATTAAGGCCTGAGAATATGCTGTTCCTTGGGCCCTGCAGTACTGGGAATACCCTGGACTCCCTGGTGATGACAGGGACCTGCCAGGGGTGCATTCAGTGGTGCCTGAGGGACCATATGGTGCCGAGAATCACCCACTGTACTACCACCTACCCCAAGATAACTAAGTTTTACAAAGCTTCCGAGATAAAAGCTAATACTTACAGAAGCAAGCGGTCCACTTTTGGTCCATCCTGTCTCTGAAGACGAATAGGAGGGCTGTACACTTTCATGGCTCTATCTCTCATGTTCTGTGCTAGAGAATCACTACTTCTCTTTTATAATTTTAGGTAGTAATGATGATCTGCAAACTATTTATAGGTATTAACTAAATTAAGTTCTACATTGAGACTAACACAGGACTGACTCATGCTTCTTAGAATACCTTTTTTCATCACAGTCAGACAAGGGAGCCAAATACGTATGAGTAGGAACCCCAAACTGACATTACCAAATGATATACACATATGAATAGAAAACTGTACTACTATCAGCATGTTACTAGGGCTAATAATAGTTGCCAACTAAACTTACTTTATCAACAATTTTTACTTATCAAAAAATTTAAAAATTAAACCTATTTAAGAACAAAGCTTAAAAGGGTTTGATATGATTCTGAAGCATCTAATTCTTCCCAATCCTTGACACTTCTGATTTTGCTTCCAAGAAGTAACAACTTTCAAGACTTCAGAATTTTTCTCACATATGCAGTTTTTTTAAATTGGCAATATAATGTGGTGGTTTTGAAGTTGCTGAGAGTCAAGTTTTCTCAGGGTAGGGCTGGCTTAGGATACTAATGGCTGACCATTGACCTCTGGTGGTGGTCATGGTGTAGCAACACTGCACACATGAAACAGCAATACTGGAATTTGTTAAAAAATAAGTAACAACAAAAAAATTCTCACCTAAAAAGAGAACTTCTATTACTTCTCCACTTCTCAGATTTATTTGTTTTTGAGCCACACCAGGCAGTGCTCATCCTTACTCCTGGTTCTGTGAACAGGGATAACTCCAGTGGATTCTGAGGACCATATGTGGTGCCAGGGTTCAAACCTGAAGTCAGTCATGTGCAAGGCCAGAGACCTACCCATTGTACTATCACTCCAGCCCACTTTTCAGATTTTGATGTAATCTAATGGTTTCCCACTATATATAAATGACCTAAATGACCTAATTCTTATAGCATGTAACAATAACTTTTCTTCTTCATTCTTACAATAAAATCTTCATACCACTTTAGCTATATCAATATTCATTTATGTTATTTATAGCATAATGATAATTTGCTTTTCAGAACAATTTCTGATTCTGGGTTCAAAACTTTATTTTTTTCATCTGTCTCCCTCTCTACGGATTCCCAATTCCTACTCTATCCCAAACAACTGAAATTGTAACTCCTTTAAATATGATCAGACATATCAGGTGTATTTTATTCTTGGCTGTTTTTTTTTCCCTCCACAAATCAGTATGTACAAATAAATGGAGAAAATATCTCCTAAAACAAAACTGTATCTTCAAAAAAACTCATCAGTGAGTTTAGTAAGGTGTAAAGATTCTAGAATGTGTGTGTGTGTGTGTGTGTGTGTGGCGCAGTGAGAGAGTGTGAGAAGACGACAATATTTGCTACCACTCACATACAAAGAGGATATATATTTTCTATAATGATAATTAAAGAAAGTAAATATGTAAATATATATATAAACGGCATGTTTGCCAATACCAGATAGTACAATGGAAGACGGGTGTTAGGAGGCCTACTGAACTATCACTCTCCTACTACAGATGGAGAGAATAAGAAAAATTCTCTAAAGAGAAGACAGAATCGATCTGAAAAAGAAACCAACATGGCTGAGCTGTCTGGGGCAACCTAGAGGCGGGCAGGTGAGCCCACATGGAGGCCGAGCAGCTGAAAACCTCCACACTCCACAATTGCCACCATGCTTCCAGTCAGACTCCACTGCTTGGACAAGCCTCATCTAGAAAGTAATTTGTTGAAAAACTTAAGCCTGTGGGTTAGTGACTGAAATCTCCAAGCTTTCACAGGGTCAGGGATGGGTTACCTCCCTCCATCTCCCTGTACTTTTGGAAGCCCCCCAGTCGTGCACATGCCCCAAAGCCACCACTCAGTTAAGAATTTAACTCTACCTGTATCACCTGGGAGGCTGAAGTTTCAGTCATGCAACATCTCAAACTTTGTAATACTGATGAACCAGGAGTAGCACACCAGATTGGATGGGACATAATGCAGAAGGCAACCAATCTCAATTAACAAAATATAAACAAAGAAGGCTTAACCTGTAACAACATCTTAGTAATCTCTTATACAAGGGCTTATGGCTCCATGGTGAGAAACAACAATCTTCAGTAACTTTCTTCTAAGGAAATAGTTTTTTTTTTTTTTTTTTTTTTTGCTTTTTGGGTCACACCTGGCGATTCACAGGGGTTACTCCTGGCTCTGCACTCAGGAATTACCCCTGGCCATGCTCAGGGGACCATATGGGATGCTGGGATTTGAACCTGGGTCGGCCGCGTGCAAGGCAAACGCCCTACCCGCTGTGCTATCTCTCCAGCCCCAGGAAATAGTTTTTGATAATCCTTTTAGCATATTATTTATAACAAGGAGTATAAAATAAATTATTGAGGGCCTGCTATGGGGGCAGGCTTAAGGGGTGGTTGGGAAAATTGGAAATAATGGTGGTGGGTAAACTATGACTTAATAACTTAATAAAGTCATTAAAAAAAACAAAAATGGAGCTAAAAATAGCAACTAAAATAGTAACAAATGAGAACTGTCAAAGGAAATAATTTCTCGTTTTTTATAGTGGTGAGTTAATTGTTACTATCTGCAAGTTGATTAACCAAGAAATAGGAATAAGACCATATTGGTTGTATAGGAGGAAGTCAAAAAACTAAGGAAGAAAGAATTTAAAATCATTAATTCTGAAAATTAGTATCAGGGAGAGAACATTATAATAACTGCCTCATCCCTTTTAGCCTTCAGATACTGTTTGAAATTTTCCTTCCCACATGCAAAAAAATGATCTAACAGTAATTAAGCAGGAATAAATGAAAGACATGTAGATTAAAGCATAAAATTAATAAATAATAGTTGCACTCAACTACTAGAGAAAACTAGCAGTAATCAGAATGTCAGAAAAAAAAATCCAAGATGCTTACAGAAATAGGATTGACAATTTATAGCTGAATAGAGATCGTAAGAAGTGGCCACTGGGTCTCTAAAATGTAAGCAGGTTTCAGTATTTAGCAGGATTCTGTATGTAGCAGTTTGTTTTTAACTGTGCATGCGCACATATACATATCACGAAGGAATAGACACATACGAAGGCTGGAGTTGGCTCTAAGAGAAAAAGTTCTCTAAAAAGATCCAAAACACTACATGTTTTACTATAAATATGAAAAGGGGAATGATGATGACAGCTGGAGTAGATGCTGAAAGTCATCAAGCGTTAAAATTAAGAAAAACCAAACTATACATCAAATTATCCATTTTTTGTTTGTTTTTGGGTCACACCCAGTGATGCACAGAGGTTACTCCTGGCTCATGCACTCAGGACTTACTCCTAGCAATGCTCGAGGGACCATATGGAATGCTGGGACTCGAACCCGGTTCGGCCGTGTATAAGGCAAACGCCCTACCCGCTGTGCTATCACTCCAGTCCCAATTTTTTCAGTAACATAATGTATACAAAAAGAAAAAGAGGGAAAACAAAGTATAAAGCCTTGTAAAAGAAAATGAAGAGGTGGGCTAGATAGTACAGCAGGTAGGGTATTTACCTGCACATAGCTGACCAGAGTTCAATCCCCAGCACTGTATGTGGCCTCCTGAGCCCACCAGAAGTAGCTCCAACCCTCCCATAACCCTCCCACAAGAAAAGAAAATGAAGAGGTACAGAAAAAAAACAGAAAGGGAGGGGCTGTGGGGACAGAATAGCGAGTAGAGTGCTTGCCTTGCACTCGGCCAACCTGGAGTGATCCTTGAGTGCAGAGCCAGGAGTAACAACTGAGCACAGCTTGTGTAGCCCAAAATAAAAATCCAAAGGGAAAAGATCCTGCAATTAAGACTGGAGTAGAGGTTCCCAAAGCGGGGAAGTAAGTAGGGAAGAGGGAGGCACCTTGGAACAATCCACGGACTGAATTAATTGGGGATGTGAGTGATTTTTTTCTGAACGATACTGATTTTTTTTTTCTTCTGTACTACAGATCAAATAAACTTGAGAACTTCTGTTCTAGAATAGGGTTTCTTAGACTTTCTTTCACTTGCTACCCATCCTGGGCAAATAAATTTCTATGCGACTTTGTGCGTACAGGTACACAAAATAGGTACACAAATCAAACATTTACTGGCAATACATCATTTAAAAATTATCTGAAAACAATCCTCACATTTAGTCATGCCTAAACTCAGTTAGGCTCTAAAGCATCAAAAGAGAAATGAGAGATATGAATAAAAAAAGGCATTACAAATAGAAGTCAGTCTACATAAGCAGTATGTCCAGTTTACAAAGAAACAGCAGATACCAAGAGACTTAAAGGAAATGAAGGGAGAGTGAAGAGTGGAGATACACTCTTCACTGAGGAGAAAAGTTGATATTTTCTCAATAAAAAGGGAAGGTTTACCAAAAACAAAAACAAAACCCATGTCTGACTGCTGACAGAAAACAATAAAAATACTATACCAATTTTTTAAAACCTTAGGTAATTGGCGGGGGTCGAGGGGGGAGTAGTACAAGGAAGGTTTTGATGCCTGGCGTTGCACAGCCTCCTGGCACATGATCCAATGTACACATGGAGTTCTCTGAGCACTGTAGCGGTGGCCTTGGTAGTCCCTGGCTCCACAGGGCCCGAGAAGCATCACATCCCTGGGTCCTAGCACTGAACTGCCAGCCTGTCAGCTGAGTAAGGGTGGTGCCAGGGCCCTACCACTTGGGGCCACACAAATTGGGTACCACCCTTCAAAATGGTTGGGATAAGGCCTTCACAGATAGTACAGTGAGTAAGGCGCTTGTTCTAAGGCTGACCCAATCTTCGACACCCTATATGGGCTGTCCACATTTTACCCTACCCACCCCACCAAGTTCCATCATGAGTGACCCCTGTGTGGATCTAGGAACAAACTCCAAGCACCGCTGAGTATCGCCCACAAATGAAAACAAAGACAAAGTCTTCAACTAAAATAATATGAAGAATAATCTTTATAAATTTATGAGTTTACTTCTTTATGGAGAAAAACCAAGTTTACACAAGCTCTTCTAGGGCTAGTAGTACATGTATATGAAAAATATGAAAGCAGCATGAAATTTTTTAGTTTTGCTTTTGGGTTTTGTGGGGTTTGGGGAGCAGAGTCAGTAGTGATCAAGAGAACAAAGATCCTTTGGGCACAGAAATGTTGCACATATGTTTTGTTTGTTCATTTCTTTAGAGTTCATACTTGATGTTGCTTAAGGGATCATGGGCTGCTGGGACCAAACCAGGGGAATCCTGTATGCAAAACACATGCTCCAGCCCACTGACTTATCTCCCTAACCTAAAATATCACACATATTTTAAGACTCCGCCTAGCATAATAAACATTCCAAGTGCACAGTTCAAATAGAAAGCCACAAAAGAAATGCTGGCATGCCATAGAGCAAATGCTTCTATATTGAAACACACATACAATCAATCTTGTACCAATTTGTGAAGACAAAACAGGGGTGACCTACTAGAGCTTGAACAGGTTCAAAACGGTTTCAATTATTTAAAAGGAAACATCTTAACTAACTAGCTCATTTTAATGACTAAATGAAAGTAACTTTTACAAAATGATTGTTAAAAAGTAGTTTATAATTTAGAGACTTGTATTATACTATTATAACCTACGGTAATATCTCAAGATAAATGCCTTACACCTAACCCACTAAACACTACAACTTAGCTAATGTTAAACATGTTCAGGACATAATATTCAGCTACAGTTAGGTTGATTATATCATTAAATAGTTTACAATTAAGTATTGAACAGCTCGTGTTATCTATTGACTACTGAACTGAAAGTGAGAAAGTCTGTATTGGACGCTTTCCCTGGTGATAACGTGGTGCATGAGCAACAGATGCAGTTCACTGCCAATTCCCAATATCAACAGGGGGTAAGGATCAAATCTCATTGAGCATCAAGGCTAATGTATGACTTTTACTGAATGTGTCTCTCTTTGCCCCATTGTAAAGTCAAAACATTCTAAGCTGAGGGGCTGGAGCAATAGCACAGCGGGTAGGGCGTTTGCCTTGCACGCAGCCGACCCGGGTTCGATTCCCAGCATCCCATATGGTCCCCTGAGCACCACCAGGGGTGATTCCTGAGTGCAGAGCCAGGAGTAACCCCTGTGCCTCGCTGGGTGTGACCCAAAAAGCAAAAAAAAAAAAAAAAACCCAAAACATTCTAAGCTGAGCTACCATAAGTCAGAGATTGCCTACATTTAAAACTTAAGTCTTTATATAATTTTTAAAAAACAGAAATACAATTTTATGGCACCATGTGTCCAAAACTACAAATATCTCTTCACTTACTAACAGCAATTCATAATTTAATAATCTAACAAATATTTAGCTTTCAAATTATTCATCTCCTTTCAAAACTAGGCTAAGTCACAATTCCAGCATCAGGAGAAAGAGTTCAGGTGAAAACAAGCAAAAACTTGTAAATTTACCTTCTTTGAATTTCCAATTCTTCTTGTGATGGGCCATTTTGAACTTGGGAAGGTAGTTGTGAATTTTGCCTAGGCAATGTTGGCCCTAAAAAGGGAAGAAATATTATAGATGAAAATTACCTTTATATTTTGCTGGATAGAGGAGATAAAATCATGAGAATAACACAAAACCATCACATATTTACAAATGTGTCTTCTTTTTATTTAGCAAAATAAAATATAAGCTTTACACAACACAGAGCAAATGAAAGACTGCAACATAATACTGTCATCATCTTCAGAAGGCTTACTTGAAATAAATGGAGAACATCAACAATAAAGAAAAAATAAACACTTATATATGAAGAGCTTGAGTAAAGCAAGTGTTCAATGAGCATCCGTATAGGCACCTAAGCTTGACATTTTCTAAGACAATGAAACATTCTTGTTGGGCACTTATTCATGAAGTGGAGAAGGAGAACTTAAATGAAAAAATCAGAATTCAAAAACTCACCTAAATAGAACACTGGAAATGAAAAACAGGAGAGAGAGAGCATGAGAACCTTATTACTAGACTGACGTATGCTAATGCATTCATCAAATTTGCCTAATTTAACTGCCATTCTTATATTTCCAACACTGGTGAAAACAAACATTTGCTAAACTTTGATTTAAGTTTAATTTGATTTAAGATAAGCAAGTTATCTAAAATTGTAATGTTAACAAAGATAATCTTAATAATAATTTTTATTGGGTGTAAAAAAGGAAAATAAAACTTTCATTCACACCAACATGGTTTTATCATAAGAAACTACTTATGGCATCTACTGCCACTATCATAGACAAAAAACCCCACTCCGACCCCTTTCAGCATCCTATAAGGAACGCCACTAAATTATGGGAGATTTTAATTAAATGTATAATAAAATGAGAGAAATACAATGTCTAGGGTTAAAGCAGAACCACCTTCAAATCTAACTCAGGAAACAGAATGAGGGAATAGTAATTTTTCATTCTTGGAGAGAAATACAAGAGTAGTAGTATGGTGTACATATCTGTGAATGCTAATGTACCAGCAAATGCCCCAAGTAGTGATTCTGAAAGTACTCACTGTATGCCACTAGTATAAAAAATATTAATAAATTATCCTGCATACTAAGGCAAACTCCTATAATCTATAATTAAAAGTATGAAATGTTTTGTACTAGTGGAACAGACTTCACAACTAGAAGGATATGGCTCATTAGACCAGAATACAGTATTAGTATATCCCAAGTGTAGAAAAGCAAGCAATCTGATCTGAACTTACCTACTAATATTTTTCCTCATCTCTTTACACATGTCTTTAGACTAATCATTTAATTTGTCCCCTTAAGACAAATTAGATGACAATTGCAGTGATATATTTCATTAGATTTCCTAAAGAGCTTGCTATTTTGAGAACCCCATAAAGGAAATATGAAAATATATTAATCTCATATAATCAGTAATAACAACAACAACAAAAAATCCAGAAAGCTTTTCAAATAAAAAATGCACTTAAATGTTTACATAAATAAAAAGGTATAGCTTGTCTAGTAAACAGACTAGAATTAACTATTTGAGGGAGCATGTTATGGATCCAAAGTTATATTTACACAAAAATGAAAGATGAATATTTATCATGGGAAACTCACAAGACCATTACGGTTTAATTTTGTTTTTTGCCACACTTAGTGGTGCTCAGGGCTTACTCCTGGGGATCATTCACTCAGGGATCATTCAGGGATCATTCCTGAGGGGATTGGGGGACCTTGAGGGGTGTCAGGGATTGTACCCAGGTTGGTCACATGTAAGGCAAACACCTACCTGCTGTACCCCATCTCTATAGCCCAGGTTTAACTTCAAAACAAAACAAAACATGTATGCATACTTAAATAAGCATCTAGAGGTCAGAGTAGATAAGATCTGTTTGTATCTAAAAGAAAAATATACTATAAATATCTAGTAAAGACCTTGTACCTCAATGACTACATTAATAGATTGTATTAACCAAAAAATTTTGCCAATACAAGTTTTAGTTATATAAATCTAAGAAAATGATGTCAAAAGTTTAACTCAGTCTTATGTAGTAAATAAATTCTTTGAATGAAAGCTAATAGCTTGAAACAATTCAAACAATATGAATGAGACAAGTTTTTTTTTTTAGCATTTTACAGAGACTATTTTGAATTTTCTTCAAGTTAAAGTTTATCCAGCAAATTTCTTTAAAATAAAAAATTTAAATGTAGGGCCAGAGCGGTCGTACAGTGGGTAGGGCATTTGCCTTGCACATGGCTGACCTAGGTTTGAACCCTGGCATCCCATATGGTCCCTCAGCACTGGCAGGAGTGATTCCTGAGTGCTGAGGCAGGAGAACCCCTGACCACCGATGGCTGTGACCCCCCAAAAGAAAGCCAAAAAAATTTTTAATGTGGGCAATATTTCTTTGCTGCTACCATTAGTTATTAGTTATAAAAGTTATTTATCAAAAATCGTGAAAATTTTACATGCAGCTGAGAAGCAAAGAAAAACTTCTATGAAGATCCTTTGTAAGTGAGAAGTTAAGACTTTTGATCTGAAAATAACAGGGGTCAAGAGATAATACAGTGGGTAAGGCCTTGCTGTGCACACTGCCTACCGGGGTTTGATCCCCGGCATCGCATATGGTTCCCCAAGTACTACCAGGAGTGATTCCTAATTGTAGAGCCAGGAGTAACCCCTGAGCACTGCGGAATGTAGCCCCCCAACAAACAAAAAAATAAAAACAGCACATAATTAGAAATCTCTTCCCTATGGCTGATAGTGATCACTGAGTATTTTGTCTTTCCATAGACAAACTTAAAAGAGGAGGGATAAGGGGATTAGGGGGTGAGAGGAAAAGATTTTCCTTTAATATTTTCTCATATCTTAACCAGGTTGCTTGGTTTCTTCAATACTGTCAAGTCACAATAAAGAGCACAATAAAATTCATGTGCCTATGAAAGATAAGCATGCAAGCATTAAACAAAAGAATTCTAGGAAAATGAGGAACTTCAAGTATACAATATGTTTTTCCCTTTTTGTCAAAGACTCCACTAGGTTATAGGATTGGTCAATTATACCAAAGGATCACACACAACAGGAAGCAGCAATGAAAACCAGGCAAGGTTGTGAGCTGCAGTGTATTTTCCAGAATCTACCTATTACTGCATACGGTCAGATTCCTAAAGCAGTATCTATTTTCTTCTAGAATGTATAATAGTTAACTAGTGAGCAGCTGACAGTATTTTATGAACATTGAGAGGGAGTTAACTGTTTATTTGGGGGTGGGGGCAGGAAGAGAAGAAACCATCTCTGCTTTGTTCATACTACGTGATATCACATAGACTTTTTTTGTCACCATAGCCAAAGATAGTGAGATATTAATTTGTCTGGCTAGAAATCTTTCAATAAAGAATGTTAACTGCTGCTCTAAAAAAGAAAATATGTCCATGTCACTGCTATGGTTTCCTATATAGGAGGGAAATCAGTAAAATCTCTCTCCTAATCAATAATGAATGGCACGTTAGACAACTTCAAAACTGAGTTTTGGCTAAAGCACATTTTGGCTAAGACACTTATTGTCACATTTTAATTTTCACAAATCTAGTAACATGTAGCCACAGACTATTTGAAAACACAGAACTAAAAGACAAATTGGTGTTATTATACCCAATACAATCATGTGTAAACTTAGTAATGTGGAAATTATATTGTTTGTACACAGTTAAATCAACTAAAGTGAATAATGGGGGGAGGGGGAGAACCTGTTTTTAAAGATATTTATTTTCAACTTAGAATGAGCTCAACTCTATCATTAAACTCTTCTTTGCAACTGGGCAAACTGTATCTTACATGTGGAACTGAACATGTAAGTAGTAGAATATGTAACCATTAAGGAGGTTTTCAGAGAGAACTGAAAAGTCCTAGTATCACAAACACAAATAATTACTCATTAGTTCAACAGATGGTCTTGAAGAACCCAGGAGGAGGCAGAAAAATAGGAAAAATACCAATTAAACACAATCTACAGAGACTGTGGATTCCTGTAAGAGGAAGAATTCGGAGGTGGGGTGGGTGGTTACAGAGTCATATAACAGGCTCACTGTTGTGTGCCTGGAGCTGTGTTGCTTGGGGCAATCATAAAATAGAATTTTGGGTGATTATGAAATAATACTGAAATGTTCATTTTTGGAAATCTGCAGCACATGATCCTTTGCCTAAACGAGCAAGTACATAAATTTCAAAATAACTCTATACGTAGAGAAACACGATCAATAATACTTAACACTGAAAATTTAGCCACATGTATAAAGTACATATTTGTAGCTGAAAATGTTAATTAAAAACTTAGCAACTTATCATTTTATAATTTTAAGTTTTAAAAATCTGGTGAGAAAGGTACAGAGGACCCACAAAAAACCATATATGGTGGAAAAACTCAGAATCAAGTCACTCTTTTTGGTTTTGTTTTGGGGCCAAACCTAGTAGTGTTCAAGGCTTACTCCTAGCTCTGGACTCAGGGATCACTCCTGCTGGGCTGGGGACCATATGAAATGCTGGGGATTGAACCTGGGTTGGCGGCGTGCAAGGTAAATGCCCTATTGGCTATGCTATTGCTTTGATCCCCTCAAGTCATTTTTTAAACATGGGTTTTCAAAACACAAAGTTTCAAAATCAAGCAATAATAAGACTAAAGGAGTTCAGACAAGGGTATATGCGTATATACAGATATCGATATATCCTATGTAAGGATAAGGATATGCATATACCAGATTAACTGCAATTTGAAGTGACTAAGCAGCATATCTGATTGTCCATGCAAACAGTACAGGTAGGTGCACATGTGTGTATAAGAATGAGAGTGAAAGAAAATACTCTGTACACCTAGATTCACTCCTAACCCACAGATAGCTAATCTATTGAATAAAGTAGGCTGTTATTCAGAAATCAACCTTTCAAAGCAAATAATAGGCTACATTTGCCTCACCACATGTACATCTAAAAATAAATTTAAGTTTAGCAAAGGCTTTCTTCCAATAAAGCACACTTATAGTCCCCAAATAATAATAATATGGATATACTTTTTTCTCTTTGAATTCTAAAAGACTGCTTACCAAAAAAATTTTTTTAAATAAAATAAAAAAAGAAAATGCACAAACAAAACCTCCTCCCATTCACTGAAAAAAAGTGAAAGAGTACAACTTTTAAGGTCGTATTCTAACTAAAAACTAAGAAAGCCAATTCAAAAGCTGACCAGATTAACCTATATGACCCACACAAATATCACAACATGAAACAGTAGCTTGCTGTAAATCCCAAATACCACAAAAACCAGACTATGGCCTAAGGAAACAAAAGTTATGGAAATGTGCAAGTAGTATGTACCACAGCTTGAAAAAGTAATGTAAACATAATAATGTTGCTTACCACAGAAAATACATCGCAAATTAGTGCTGTCCTGGGAAGCAGTAACCTTGCTCTGGGCTGCAACAGACACCTTGGTGTTAGAAGCTTCAAAGGACAACGGGGCCATCTGAAGAACTTCAATAAACTAAAAGGTGTTTTGAAAGGTTCAAAACGTATTTATACATACGTCCTAGCTAGATCCTCATTCTGGAAGCGCTGCAATTTAACAAAAAGTATCTTCTTTACATAAGCTTTAAAAAAAAATTATGTGTACTCCTGTTTGTGGAAAACCCCCTACAAGAAGCCACAGATCAAGTGATGTACTTCTAGCTTAATTATTTCCTGAGTAACACAACCAGAGAGTGTGATAGAATTAGGTTTATATATTTTTAACTGTAAAGGAAGTCAAGATCTATGGCAATTAATTTCATGATATCTCTATCTTCTTTTACTATAGGCTCATTTAGGAGAATTGGCAGCTAAAAAGTTTAAGGGAAAATATTTAGGATTAATATGAGATGAACTCATTTCTACTAGCTGAAAAAAGATCAGTCATTTAAGCTTACAGAAAATGAAGTGTTTATGTTCACTGACATAAAATAAGAATATCTAATTGTTTTTACATTTTAAAAAAACATAAAAATTTTTATGATTTTACCATGCCACATTCTATTGTTCCTTTATTCTTCATGTGTATTTTGACAAAATAGCTTATTAAAAATGTGACCACATTGAACAACCATTTAATAAGTAGACTGAATTAAAATTTATCTCAAATATTCATGAAATAAATTCTTTAACATAAAATACTCAATGAGACGGAGATAATTTATGAAAATAAGGGCTTATCTAATCAATGTGACACTCAAAACTGGAATGATAAAAACAATAAAAACTCTTTCATTATATTAGTGACATTCAAAATTTTACACCAATGATTTTCTATAAAATCCTAAATAAATTCTTTTCAACCTGGGTTTGCTTTTCCAATAGTGCTAACCAAGAAACAATAAACAGGCTTTAATATACTGACTTCAAAAAGACTACAAAAGAGCAAACAAGACAGTACTTTAGATTTCCTCCCAAATTGTACTCTTTAAACAATGTAACTTAAACTAAAAAGTTTTCATAGAATCACAGCCAACCAAATCATGACATACGAAATATATTTATATATATACATTGAAAAAGCTGTAATGTTTTACATTTTAAAACATTTTAGAAATTAAATGTAATATAATTTAAATAAACTTGTCTTGCTTAAAAGAAAAGATATTTTCAAGCAGAAAAAAAGTAAATGTCATTCTTGCTAAATACTTCCAACCACCCAAGCTGTCATTAAGTCACATGCACAGTTATCACAGTAATGACACAGGACCACAGGCATACATATAAAATGTCTATCAAGCTTTAGGTCATCCCAAAATAGATAATTAAACTTTTTAATAATTATATTTTAAATTAAAACTTTCCAAAATGTCTTACCAATGATTATAAATTACTACTTCTATAAAACCCTTGGTAAAAATTTAAAAAAACATGCCTAATCTTCAAATATTTACCCTTCTGCTCCTTTAATCCATATTTAAGGAGAAAAAAAATATAAGGAAAATATAAACACTTGCAAGAAAAACCTGAGAAGTTATCTCTGACAATAAAGAAACTGCCATACCCAATTAGCAATCGTTCTGGCAAAAAGTGACCTGACAATTATCAATTCTTACTACGTAACGCAAAACATTTTCAACCCCAAACTCCCAACCCTGTCACAATTTAAACTATTATGCAGCATTCCTATACTTAATATTTCTAAGCATCTCATTTCTACTATCATGTAGAATACAGATCTAAGGCCTGATAATGTTGCTTCTACTGTGTTTGCATTTCCCAGACACTAAACTACTTATTGTTATGCATAAAGCTAACAGTTTTTCTACTTACTATAATGCTATTAACTTTTCCTTTGTTGGGACAGGAGTCGGGGATATGGAGGGGAACACTCAAGTGTCTAGGTAAACTCACTAATATGTTAATTGCAGCAGAATTAATTTTAAGGACTAGAATCAAGAGTCCATATAAGCTTAAATTTTAATGGCAAGAAGACATTTCCCTTTAAGTTAGCCATCTTAAAATAGGCTGAGGGCTGGGGAGTTGTTAGCATTCCCCTAAAGAAAGCATGAATAGAAGATATATTCACACAAAAAAGCATAATTTTATATCTATATTAGACTTAACAGGGAAGAAAAATGACCAGTACTATATTAGTTCTTCTAACCTTAAAATAGTCCTGTCATGACTATTTTTTTACTTGTGTCGTCTGTAGAATAGCTATCTCCTCCATCTTTTAACATTTTTAAAAGTACGTTAGGTGATTAGAAGCAGAAAAATACAGAAAACTTAGAAGAGTAATATTAGCAGGAGGAAAGGGCAGGCTGTTTAGATTTGATCAGAATTACTATGTTTTACTGTTACACAAATTACTAGAGCAGACTGGCCTTAGACTTTAGAGGTTTACACTATTAGTTGTTAGTCCCAAGGCAATTCTGATGATTAAATAAGATGGTTACTTAAAAACTGGTGTAATTTGATTTGCACTCTCTGGCTGAATGAGTACCCAAATTAGTCAAGTCCATACTTTTGACCAATAACCCTGCAGTTATTACTCTCATAATGTTCAAGTTTCTACTACATACATTTTTGAGAGGATATATAAGCAATATATTTGTGTTCCTAAGGTACCTATACAGAATGAATGAAGATCCTGCAGTGATACAGATGGATTAAAAAGCAGTTACCATGGAAATGTAAATTGGTGCAGCCAATGAAGGAAAGCAGGCAGTATGCAGATTTGTCCAAAAATTAAAAATAGAACTGCCATATGATCCAGTTATCCCTTTCTGGGTATTTATCTAAGCAAATAAAAACAGGACACCAAAGAAATACCTGCAATCCCCATGTTCCTTGCAGTATCATTCATAACTGCCAGGACATGGAAACTGTCTGTCAAAAGACGAATGGGTGAAACAGCAGTATTGTATGTAGATAGAACGGAATATTACTTGACCGTAAGAAAGCAGGAAATCCTGTGTTTGCAATAATATACACAGACCTCCATGAATTAGACCAAGTGAAATAAGTCAAAGACTGACAGATATCTCTGTCTGTGGAATCTAAAAAGCCAAAGTAGTTATAGAAAAGAAAAGTGAGTAGAAAAAATAAAAGAGGAGAGAAGTGGTTGTCAGGGTATGAGCAGTGGGGGAAATAGGAAGATATTATTTAAAGGGGACCATGATTTTAACCAAAGTTGATAACACTGCACTGGATAATTGAAATGTGCTTAGAGGATAACGTAAATGTTCTCTGTCTGTCTGTCTGTCTGTCTGTCTGTCTGTCTGTCTGTCTGTCTGTCTGTCTGTCTCTCTCTCTCTCTCTCTCACACACACACACACACACACACACACACACACACACACACGCGCAACCCAACAACAACAAATGGGGAGATACACAGAGGTCCTGGCTTGAGCCTCACAACAATACAAGGTCAGAAACACAGGGTAGCACTGCATCCTGGGCCCTCACACTGAGCTACTTGGCTGAGAATCTCTGGGAATGATCCTTAGATCCCTGAAGCATCATGTGAGGAGCCCCTGCCCCCAAAAAGAAAAAAAATGTGAGGCGATGGATGTGTTAATTTAGATGAAAGGAACCCTATCAAAATATCTATACATATCAAACCACCATCATATAGACTTTAAGTATCTTACAATATCAATTACATCTCAAAAAATGTAGGGTGGGGAATCAGGTACATACTAGGGCAAGGTGCCAGAAGTGAGAATTAAGTTGTTTTAAAAGAGATGGCATTTTAAAGCAAATAATCTGTATACAGTGTAAGCAGAGCAGCACGCAACATCTAGAGTCACATAGGCAAAAAATACCAGTTTACAGAACTTTTAAATCTTTACTGTTATTTGTTTGTTTCTGGGCTACCAACAGTGATGCTCAGGGGTAATTTCTGACTCTGTGCTCAAGAATCACTTCTGGCAGTGCTCAGGGGACTATATAGGATGCCAGGGATTGAACGTGGGTCAGCTGCATGTAAGGCAAGTGCCCTATCCATTGTTACTCTTGCTCCAGACTCCTGATTTTAAAAATCTTAAGCAAAATATTTTATTTGATTAGGCACCCCTTCCCCTAGTCATTTCTTCAATTCTCTAGGGTAAGGCCTGAAAACAGCTTCCCGCTTGGTAATTTATCAGGCTTGACTGACAATAGTCTCAAGCTGTTCCTCTGTCCAGCATCTGTTTTGTAAGCCATTTATTTTTAGTTGTGTACTCAATTACTCCAGTAAGGAAACTTGGAAGCGTTAAACCAAAGCTTAGGGGGTCTATAATTTACCAGTGTTGTCATATCCTAACATTTCTCAAGGCAAGAGTAATCCCTGCCCCACATTTTGTTTCCCTGCTGCTTCCTCTTGGCATAGCAAGATCTGTCCATCAAACCCCTGGACTGCCCACCACCCTGCCATCTGCTGTTAAAGACATTCTATAGCACATGCTCTGACAAAACTACGCATTCAGGGCACATATTCAAAAGGCTACTTCATCAATCAAAATTAGCTTATTACCTAGAATATCTGTTAACTCTTATGAGTGCTGTTGTCCCGGTTATGCAAACCAGAAGTTGAGGGCTTCCTCACTTGCGCCTATTTTATTACCGGTATGTAACCAAATCTCACAGTCTTATTAACACAAACTCCAAATTTCTCTCTTCAAATACTCTCCAGTGTCACTGTTCATTTTCCAAGATCTTATTCACACCACGAATGAGACATATATTCCAGAATACTAAAAATACACAGGGGTAGAAAAGAAAATAGTAATGCTTATTTTTCTGTGAATTTTTTTACACTTTTTGTTTTGTTTTGTTTTGTTTTTGGGCTAGTCCTGGCTGTAGGCAGGGCTTACTCCTGGCTCTGTGCTCAGGGATCACTCCTGATGAGCTTGGGGGACCATATGGAGTGCCAGGAATCAAACCTGGGGAACGTGGATGCAAGGAGAGCGCATTACCCACTATACTGTTTTTCTGCCCCTTTGTTTTCATTTTTTGCTTTATAATATATAGAATGCCTATACCAAGAGACATTTATACACATAAACGATAAACACATGTGTTAAGGGGTAAGTTAAACAATTGAGTCCACATGACTAAATGATCAAAATATAACCATATCACCTATTTATTTAGGCTGTCCATGTGAATAATCATGATACCTCTTTCCCTTCCCCACAGCAGCCAGTGACATTTTACTAACTAAACCAGATTTTTAAAAATTCCTTAGTAAAATCACTTCAACAATTCCCTGCTGCTCTTAACATCAATACCAAGTCAGTGTCTGTCCCCCATGTGATGGTGGGGCGTGTGACAATCACTACCCACGTCATCCAATTCATACTATGCTCCAAGTACACTGGTCTTTCTGTTTTTCAAATGTGCTATATTTGATTTTCCTCTGCACAGCCTTTTAAAAACAACAACAAACCCCCAAACATATGTACATTCCTTCTGTCTATGTTGTTATTCTCTTGGTCAACAGGTATGCATACTTTTGCTAATGAGAAACTTTCTGGTACTCTTAGTACCGAGAGTGATAAACATAACTACTGCCTCCTTCCCAAGTTATTTAGTCTATAAGTCACTTCAAAATAATTTAAAGGAAATGATAAAAATAAAACTTGTCAAATGGTCAAATGGTTTAACTGAAGAAGAAAGTGGGAGACAAGAAAATAAAACTGGAGGAGCTGGAGTAATAGTATAGTGGGTAGAGCGTTTGCCTTGTTCGTGGCCTACTGGGTTCAATCTCCAGCATTCCATGTGGTCCCCAAGCACCACCAAGAATAATTCCTGAGTATAGAGCCAGGAGTAACCCCCGAGCATAGCCAGGTGTGACCTAAGAAGCCAAAAAAAAAACAAATAAAAACTGGAATCATCTACTAAACTGAAGCTTAATGATGGCGGTGCCCAAATCCCGGGCTATTTGGAGTAAGAGGGCATTCAGGCATTCAATTATAGAAGGAGGACGCTCTGGGTTAGCCTTCTAAGGAAAATCATGCCATTTCACTTCCTCATGTAAAGAACTGAAACGTTTAAAAGCACTCTGAGTGGTTTTTCATTCACAAAGTTCAATAGAGACTTTTAAAGTTCATGCTTATATTGTCCTACAGTAAGAGGAAAAAAAGTTGGGTATAAAATAAGAAGTTTCCGTGCTCCTGTGTGTGCAATATAATGGTATTGCTAGCAGAGCAATTCTGGGCAAGAAAATTGAGTCTGGGGATTAAATTTCAGAGTCACAAAATGATCAGGCACTATCTCTATTCATACCCAATTTGAAATAGGAAATTACTACACAATTTTGTAGTATTCTATAATACTCTGCTCCAAACAGTATTTTTTCCTTTTGATTTTGGGGACATACGGTGGTGCCCAGAGCTCATTCCTGACTCTGTCCTCAGGGATCACTCCTGGCGTGCTTGGGAGAACCATAGTGGTGCCAAGGACTGAACCTAGATAAGCCACATGAAAGACAAGTGCCCTATCTACTGTACTATTGCTCAGGCTGGAAGAACCACATGGGGTGCTGGGAATTGAATCCAGGTAGGGAGCTTGCCTTGCATATGGCTGTCCCAAGTTGGATTCCCTCTGACCTATTTTCCCTGGCCCGAGTTGTACACTTTAAATGGGTTCGTTCACAAATGGTACACAAAAGCAAGACCAGTAAAAAATGGGGGAGAATGAAGTACCACATTATAGTTCTTCATCTCAAAATGGTTTAAATCATAAAGCTGCAAAGTATGTTACTGCCTATCATTTTTCCATCATGGAAAGATATGCTATCCTCTGGGTGGTGGGATTTTAGGCTTTAATTATGGGTTTCAGAGTTTGCTTTCCCCTTTAATGCTTTACTGAGCTGCTCAAGTTTTTATAATAAGCACATCTCCCTCTCGGAGAGCCTGGCAAGCTACCAAGAGTATCCTGCCCTCACAGCAGAGCCTGGTAAGCTCCCTGTAGTGTATTCAATATGCCAAAAACAGTAACAAGTATTAAAATGGAGATGTTACTGGTGCCCGCTCGAGCAAATCGTTGAACAACGAGATGACAGTGCTACAGTGCTACATGACTCTTTAAGAAGCAGAGGGAAATTGTGTTTTCACCTAAAAAACAGGTAGCAGTGTTGGAAACTGGGAATTCTGTTACCCGAGAGCAATGGTTGTCAGGTGAAATTTTCTAACTGTCTCTGGTTCCAGACAAGAAAGTGGAGGCCGTAGATTCTGTCATTACCACCAACGGATCCAGATGAGCCAGTGAGGACCTGATGCCCTTTACAAATACAACTGCTAGTCTGGGGAGACCCACAGCAGATCTTCTGCCATCGGGGCACTTAGCAGCAAGCATCCAATCCAAAGACACTTCTCAAGCTTTGACTCTGAAAATGCGTCCATTCAGGACTATTCAAGGAAAATGAGGACAGCTGTCTCCTCTTCACAGGAACTCTACTTCCTAGGCCCTTCTCATTTTTTCTGCACACTTATTAATGATATATTGTGACATGTACATGAAACAACATAGGACAATACCTAATACCCTAACAGATGGGTCCAAATTTACTTTTGAAATTTAAAACTATGTGAAATTTTATTTCAAAAAACCATTTTGTTCAGGATGTAAAAACAAAGTTTGTTCACTGTGGAGTTTACTACACAGAATTAAACGTACTAATTACTTATGGGCTATCAACAGCACAGAAAAATTTGTCCCACAAACTGGACATTATTAACTTCAATTTCTAAAATGTAATTATACAGATAATACATATCTTTATTGCACTATTCTTTAAAAGATACATTTCATTGTCAGTAGTCCGTACGTTTTGCTATGCCATTTAAACATGACCAACGAAGTAATAGGACAATGACAGATAAAGAAAATGTAAGATCATTACATATACTGCCAAACTTAGAAAACAGAAGAAAACTTTAAATTAGGAGGGTTATGCCCTCCCCACCAAGAATCAAAGCCCAAAGGCAACAGAAATTAACAACTGGTCTCCAGTAGGAAACTTACACAGTGGAAGGATGGGAGGTAGGACTGGGATAGAGGGATATGATACTAGGACAATTGGAGGTAAGTGGACACTCTGGGGGAGGGTGTGGTGCTGGAATGTGTTATCCATGAAACACTACCATTAACAGTGCTGTAAACCACAGTGCCTAAAACAAAAGTTAAAAATTTTTAAAAAGAATGTTTCCCAATAAGGTAGAAATATAATTCAGGAAAAAGTACACCAAATACTTATTACCAATTTTGTTTTTTGTACTTAGTTCAATCTAGAGGTTTGCTATTCTATTCCTTCAGTAGACATGTTAAATTTCTGTTTACTCTTCACCCTCTACAAATAAGCTGGATAGGGAAAATAGCTTAAGGGGTAGAACATACCTAGTAGTGCAAAACCTGACTGAGTTCAATCCGCAACACTCTATGGCCCTGAGATCCCTACCAGACATGGATGCCAAGCAACACTTGCCCATGCAGGGCCACCTCAGCACAGCCCAGAATAGGTCCTATTTTAAAAACAAAACACAAATAGAGATAAAAATAAGCTATGAAAATGAAACTGCTATTTAAAAAGCAAAATGAAAAATGGGGATGAGGGAAATCATTCAACAGCAGCAAAAGTCCAGAGGGAAACACATTACAAAACCCCAATTATCAAGTGGCAGAGCTGAAAGTCTTTCCAATTTATCAAGTGGACACTGAATCATTACTCCACATATCTGTTTAGAGCCAGCTCTCTGCCTCAGTAGATAATAAGATACCCAAAGGAAATTTTCTATGCCATATTCATTTTCCCAGTACCTGGAACTAGGACATGGAAATATGTGATCATTTAAGTAAAAATTTTTTTTTTGAGAATGCATGCGACTTAATTTGAATTAGTTCAAGTTTTACTACGTGCTGGCCATAGTCTAGGTATAAATGTCACAAATGGAGAAGGAATAAGTGAGAATGAATCTACATAATTCTATGATAAAAAATAGAAAAAAATACAAGATAAGAAATATTTAAGTAAGTCATAGAAATAACAATATTTAATTTATTTATTTTTGCTTTTTGGGTCACACCCAGCGATGCACAGGGGTTACTCCTGGCTCTGCACTCAGGAATTATTCCTGGCAGAGCTCGGGGGACGATATGAGACGCTGGGAATCAGACCCTGGTCGGCCGTGTGCAAGGCAAACACCCTACCCGCTGTGCTATCGCTCCATTATTTTTAAATTTAAAAAACAACCTTTATATGGATAGGTAAACTCCATATACCAAAAAATAATCCAGAAAATTTATCTTTGACATACTGTAAGATTAGATCCCAAGTTTCCAGGAAAACCTCACTTTTTAGGAAGGAAGAGGGCCTGATATAGATAAAACAGGGGTTAAGGTGCTTGCCTTGAAGGACCACAACCCTTTTTGATCTTTGGCACCACATGGTTTGCCACTTTCCCTCCCTCCCTCCCTCCCTCCCTCCCTCCCTCCCTCCCTCCCTCCCTCCCTCCCTCCCTCCCTCCCTCCCTCCCTCCCTCCCTCCCTCCCTCCCTCCCAGCAGCACTGGTTGTAACCCCAAGACCAAATACCCCCTAACCTACCCAACTCCCCCAAAAGGGGAAAGAGACCTGGTTCCATGTCACTTCCCAAAGTGAAGAAATTCAGGTGAAGGCAAATTCTTTCTCTATGAGTTCTAATAAGACCATGAGATGGCAGGACACAAGAACAGTACCAGAGAAAGGTGGAGAGACAGGTGGTAGGTATCTTCAGAAAAAGCAACCTTGTGTGTTCCTCTGGCAATATCCTTATGATAAACATGCTTTTAAATAAGTGAAAATTCAGGGCTGGAGTGGTAGTACAGCAAGTAAGGTCTTGAACACTGCTGAACGGATTTCGATAACTGGCATCCCTTGAGCCTGCCACCAGGAGTGATCCCTGCATACTGCCTGATGTGGCCCAAAAACTAAAGAAAAAGTAAGTAAAAATTCTACATATAGATGGTAGCAATAGTATCTATTCATAGATGCAATTTGAAATATATCTCTATGTTACTATTTGAAGAAGAAATGCACAAGAAACATTGGTAGACAGTTTTTAAGGAACTCAAAATTTCAAACTTCATTATAATGAACAAATGGGTAAAACTGGGCAGGGAAAAAAAACCTCCTGGACTACTTAAAAATGTAGAAATATCAGAGTTCTAAAAACCTAACCTGTGTTTAGGACACATGTGACATACAAGATAAAACTGCATTCTCCAAACTAAGACAAAAATTTCTACTCATGAGGGAAAATATGCAATTCAAACTGACTTTTCAAAAGAAAACTATCCATTTGCAGCAGTAAAAGAATTGTGGCTTTCAAAAGCAAACTTCTAAACATGAGATCCAAGCTGAAACCACTAAATTTTGAAATGTGCCTGTCAAGGCAGGGGTGCAGAGGGTGCATGGGAACACTCACTGAGGGACAGCATGGGTACTGAAACATTGCATGCCTACAAGTCAACTAACACTAATTTAATAAATCACAGTTCTTTAATTCAATAAAAATAAATCAACTTTAGCATCAAGAAGGGAAAAAACAAAGTTCTGGACACAAGCATCCAATTCGTATAGATACTATTACAATTATGAATGTAAGTATATATATATATAGACATATTACCTGAGGTTGTTTATGTATCATATTTTAGTACAGATTAATAAAACTGTAAGGCTATAGTTTAAAAATGTCTACATGTAATTAAAAAAGATATGCATAATATTAAATGCTCTATTTATGATACCAAGTCATGGAAACTATCCAAGTACCTACAACAGATGAGCAGATAAAAAAATTTACACACACACACACACACACACACACACACACACACACTGCTCAGCTAATAGAAAAGATAAAAATCTTGTACTCTTCAACAACATAGATGGCACTGGAAGGAAAAAAATAAGCAAAGTCATTAGGAGAAAGACACACCTGATGGTCTTTCTCATATGTGAGCTACAGAGAAGCAAAGTAAGGAAGCAGACAAAGTCTAAAAGGCAAGCCCTGGCCTCTGACCACAGAAGGAGGCCACCAGAGGCAAGAGAACGGGATTGGAAAGAGATAGTGATGCAATGTACTACAGGCATTTGGTGGCAGGGAGGGTGGTGGGGGGAGTAGATGGTGGTAATTATATTTAGAAGGTAAGTAAGAGTGTAGAAAAGAAGTCACTATTTAAGGACAGAGATAAGGACACAGGAAATGAAAACACATTCATGTTCATGGAGTGGAGGAATTAACATTATCAAAATGACCCAATGCACTATGTAGATTCACTGCAATCTTTATAAAAATTTCATGTAATTCTTTTAAGACTTAGAAAAAAACTCCTCAAATTTGTATGGAATCATAAAACTCCTAAATAGCAAAAACAATTTTGAGAAAAAAAATAAGATGGGCATTATGTCCCCAGGTTTTAAACTACATTATAAAATTATAGTAATCAAAACAGTGTGGTACTGGGGACATTGGTAATGGGACTGGTGTTCAAACACTGTATGATTAAAATAACTATATTATGAACAATTTTGTAAATCATGGGATATTAATAAAAATTAAAAGGTAACATAAAATACTTTCAGACCAACAAATAGAACTGAGAGCTTGATGTAAAACCTCATATATATGAAGTTAATCTCAATGACAAAATAGAACTGAGAGCCTGGAAGTAAAACTTCAGATGTACCAAGTTAATCTCAATGACAGAGGAGCCAAGCACCTCAACAAATGGTTCTGAGAAAATGAAACAATCCCATGCAAATGAAATTGGATTCTTATCTCACACCTACACAAAAGTTAATTCAAAATAATTAAAGACCTTGGTATTAGACCATAATTCATAAAATACACTGAAGAAAGCAGGAAGAACCTTTGAGGTTATCCACTTTCAATGAGTCCACTGGCAAAGGAACAAAAGCAAACAAAATTAAAAATCCCAAACCAAAAAATCCCAGAGTTACATGAAAATAAAAAAGATCTGTGTGGCAAAAGAAACTCAGCTAAAATTAAGACACCCTAGTGGATGGAAGAAAACATTTGCATACCATACATCAGGTTAAAGGATACTATTCAAGATATATAAAACACTCATGAAGTTTAACAGCAACAAAAATGAGATAAACAGACACCCTCAAAGAAGACATGCAGATGTTAACAGGAATTGAAAAACTGTTCATCACCAATCATGATCAAAGAAATGCAATGTGATGTCACTCCACACACAACAGTGAGAATGTCTATATCAAATTAAAAAAAAATTACAGTGTGGTGAAAAGATACCCTCATTCACTGTTGATGAATATGCATGGTGCAGCCTCTATGAAAAAAAAACAGAATGGCAACCTCTCAAATTAAAAACTGAACACCCGAACTCACAAATAAATCTCAGAAGAAAAAGTGAGCAACACGGCACAGAGATGCCTCCAAACCAGTGCCAGGCTCTCTCATCAAGGGCATCCTGGACGGGGGCTGGGTGAGTCCCTCTGCCTGCCCCACGAGAGCCCCGGCAGCTGAAAACCTCCAAAACCCAATTGCCATCATGCTCACAGGCAGACCTGAACAGGCTCAGGACGAACTTGATCCATGAGAATGAATCTGCTGAAAAACTCAGGTACGCAGGTTTTCTGACTGAAATCTCCAGGCTCTCATGGAGTCAGGAATTGGTGACCTCCTCCATCTCCCTGTGCTTCCCAGAGCCTGGTAGTGATGCCCATAAACTGCCTCTGGGCATCATATATATACATACATATACATATATATATATACATATATATATATATGTCAGCACACAAGGGGCAACCTGTAACAACATGTTAGTAATCTCTTACATAAGGGCTTAATGGCTCCAGGATGAGATACAACATTCTTCACACACTTTCCTCTAAGGAAGTTTTTTTGGATCATTTTAAAGCAAATTATTCATAATAAGCTATACAAAATAATTTATTTAGTATGTGCTTTTGGGGCAGGTCTGGGTGGTAGTGGGAAAATTAGAATGGTGGTGGGATGGGGTAATGGTGTCGGGAATGGTGTTGGTATATTGAATGTAATAAACTATTGTGAACAACTTAAAAAAATTAAATTAAATTAAAAACTAAATTAACAAAAATTAAAATTGAACACCCATAGAACCCAGCACTTTCTACTCCTTGGCATCTATCCAAAGAACACAAAAACATTAATTTGAAAAGATAATATACACACATATATTTATTATCTGCTATGTATAATAGCCAAGATACAAAAACAACTCAAATGTTCAAAACAATGGATAAGTGAATTACATTATCTTAAATAAAATACTGCTCAGTCATAAAGAAAGCTGAACGCTTGCCTTCTGCTGTATTGTAGATGGAGTGGGTGTCATGCTAATTTAAGTCAGAGAAAGAACAAATAACCAAATGATTGCACTCATATATGTAGCATATAAAGAAACCAAGCAAGAGAATAGGTTTAAAATAAACCCTCCAATTTTTGACTACAAGTTTTGAAATTACCAAGAGGTGGGGAGCAGGAGAGAAGAGGTGGATAAGAAATGATATCAGGATAGTGGTGGTGTCTTTGGCACTTATTTGATGGTGACAGTCTAGTAACTTTATATACCAAAAGTATAAATGTTAACACTCCTGTAACCATGCTACTTCAACACACCCACAATGACTGGATCTCAGAAAAGGGAAAGGAGAAAAAAAAAAAAAGGCAACGGTTCAACATGTTCTGAAAATAGTTAAGTCCTGGGTGGTGAAAGCAGAAGCTGCTGCAAAGGCCTACCACAAGGCAATGAAGAATATCTTTACTTCATACAAAGTCAAGAGGGGACAGTTCTTAAAGGAAAAAAAAAAAAAGTCATGTTAAGGAATTTGCATTTTACCCTAAAAGGTAAAGTCATTGCAAGATTATTTGGAATAGAGAATAACTGGTAAGCAAAATTCCACCTTTGTCCCACTTTGTATTAATTAAAGACCAATCCTAAGAAGCATCATCAGAAGAGACTAATGATGCATTTCCCAGGAATTACATCACTCATTGAGACAAATACTCACCTACTTCTTTTTGGCCTACACCTCGTAGTGTGCTAGAAGGTTATGCTTGCCTCAGTACTTGGGAGACTGGGGGACTATGATAAGAGTAGGGACTGAACCCAGAGTTCTAGAGAATGAGCCAGCATTTTGAACTACTCCTCCACACACCCAGCCAATATCTTCAAATTGGAAGTGCATTAAGTTCGTGGAGACTAATGACTCTAAATCTGAAAAGAAAATATAATTTGGAGCCAGGGTGAAAGTACAGAGGGCAGTGCGCTTGTCCCGCACACAGCAGTTTCAAGTTTGATCCTCTGCATTTATTTGGTCCCTTGAGCCTGTCAGGAGTGATGCCTGAGTGCAGTCAGGAGTAAGCACTGCTTACTCCTAAGCACTGCTGGATGTACCCCCACAAAAGAAAGAAAACAAAACTTGTGTTTAGTATAGTAACACAACAGTTAGGATTTGGATAGTATTTGTAAAGGGAAATCTGTAATAAAAATTTTTTCTCTCTACAAAAAAAAAGGCATTATATTCACCCAAGTGAACCCTGAAAATTTACTGAGAAAGTCACTTGTTTTCCAATATGAATCATCTCAGAAATTACCAATTCCAAGGAAGTAGCAAGTCTGAGTTTTTGCTGTTTTGGTTTGTTTGGCTTATTAGTCACATTCAGTGGTTCTCAGGACATACTCCTGGCTCTGCATGCAGGGATCACTCCTAGCAAGGTTCAGAGATGGGATGTCAGGTATGGAGCCCAAGTAGGCCACATGTAAGGCAAGCACCCTACTCACTGTACTATTGTGTCAGCCCCCAAATCTGCTTTTTAAGAATGATTCTGGTCATATGAATAGCCTTCATATATTAATATTACTTGTTCCACTTCCTAATCATCATCCCTAATCATACCCACTCAGGGTACTTGAAATTGCTTTGCAGATATTTATGGTCCTTTCTTATCTTCTCTACATAATTAATAGCCACTGAATGAAGGTCAACAATTTTCAATCACCCAATGCTGCTTCTCTCATACCATGGAATACAGTATCTAAAACAATGTGTAAACCAATTCGTTGAGGCATTTCTTCTTTCAGACTATGAGACTAGTTGCCTCTTAGGGAAGTTTTTATGGATTAATGAAATAATGATACATACTGACTGCAAAGATACCATCTCAAAAAGGCTGATTGGAAACTTTTCTTTCTTGACCAGATAAAACAGGAACACAAATGCCAATTTAGTGGCACTGTACTAATGTGCATACGCTGTTTGCTCAATACAAACATGTAAAATCTAATGGTACCACCATCACCATTATGGACTGATGAAGGTGACCAAAATTAAGCTCTAAGAACTGTGGCCAAGACTTGCTGCCACTGAATTCATAACCAGTTCCACAAGCGTAAAAGAAATTCCAGCAAGTCTTATTTTGGGGGGATAAAGGGGAGCGGCTCCCATGCAGTGCTCAGAAGACCTGGGGATTACACTTGGCTCCCCTGGCCAGTAGTTCACTGCCACAGTCCAAAGATGCTGTTTCCCAGACCCTATACTGGTGCTGGGGACCATTAGGTAGACACTTAGTAGTGACTGGGACCTTCCAAGACTATAATCAGCAAGGTCTGGGAGTTCATGTAGTATGCACTCTAACACCTGGCACTATCTGTATGGCCTCCCTGAAACTCATTTTTTAGCATCAATACAAAAGAGAGATTCTACTAAAGTATCTCCCTATTTATTTCCAGAATCCCTGTTTAAAGAAATGGTCTCATACATACAAAGCATGCACTCTACCACTGAGTTTCATCTTCAGCTCCAGAGTATCTGACTGCTTAAATCCAACATCTGATCAAGAAATACAATTAAAATTCAGAAACACAAGTATTTTTTAAAACAGATCATTATTCTCATGAAGAAAAACATGCAAATAATCATGAGTAACAATCTTTGGATCAATGCAGCACCAGTGATTCAATTTCTATTATAAATAAGTCTGAAGAGAACTGACGTCACTAGCTAGACTTGTACCAGTTAATACACGGGAAGATGCCTATCAAGAATGAGAGGGAGGGGCTGGAGCAATAATGCAGTGGGTAGGGCTTGCCTTGCATGCAACTGACCAGGGCTCAATCAGCATCCCAGAAGATCCCCTTAACAACTCCAAGAGTGATCCCTGAGCAAGAGAGCCAGATTTAAACCCTGAGCACAGCTGGGAGTAGGCCTGCCCTCTGCCCCAAAATGAAGCAAACATAAAAAGATGAATGGCAGACAGAATACAGTAGCATATGACAACACAATTCAAGAAAAACAATTTTTAAAAATATGATACTTAGCTATATCACAAAAGTTCTCTCTTTCAGTCATCGAATATTTCTATTTTGGAACAGGACAAACTATCCCAAGTCCCACAACGAAAGTTTTCATAAAGTCATGATTGTAAAAATGCAACATTAGACGTAAGTTATAATCACGCTAAAGCAGCTTCCAAGTGATCAAAATCATAAATACATTAAATATATAAGATATACTTAATATATAAAAATGTTTTTAGGGGCTGGAGCGATAGTACAGCAGGTAGGGCATTTGCCTTGCATGCAGCCGACCCGGGTTCGAATCCCAGCATCTCATATGGTCCCCTGAGCATCGCCAGGTGTAATTCCTGAGTGCAGAGCCAGGAGTAACCCCTGTGCATTGCTGGATGTGACCCCAAAAGCAAAAATAAATAAATAAAAATTTAAAAAAAATGTTTTTAAATTAAATTTTTGGTTTGGGGGAACACATGTGGCTGTGCTTAAGGTTTACTCTAGTTCTGTGTTCAGGGATCACTCTTGGTGGTACCTGGGAAACCATGTTGTGCAAGGTATGTACCTTAACCCCTACTGTACTCTTCCAGCCATAAAAATATTTTTGTGTACTTTTTTTTTTGTGTGTGTGTACTGTTTATATACTGGACTGGAGAGATAGTACAGCGGTTAGGGCGTTTGCCTTGCATGCAGCTGACCCGGGTTAGATTCCTCTGTCCCTCTTGGAGAGCCCGGCAAGCTACCAAGAGTATCCCACCCGCATGGAAGAGCCTGGCAAGCTACCTGTGGCATATTCGATATGCCAAAAACAGTAACAAGTCTCACAATGGAGACGTTACTGGTGCCCACTCAAGCAAATCGATGAGCAACGGGATGACAGTGATACAGTTCATATACTACATAAACATATAGCAATTCACAATGAATATGTAAAAATTATTGAGATGTGTCAATCTGGTAAATGTGCACAGTGAAGACAGTGCTACAAACCAGAGATAGGGTAAGAATGGTAAAGTTGGGCAGAACAATACACTGATTCTCTACATGCTGCATTTGGGACACTTCATTAGAATGTTCATAATATCATACACAGGACTTGGGAAGGTATCCTAAAGATAATTTTGGATAGCATTTTTTACCTTTAGATTTCTTAAATCAACTAATTCTATTTAAGAAAGTAACATTTTGTACAGATGAAACCTTCACTGTTTATCGAGTCAACAGGTAACAGGTTTGAAAGATGGCTGGGCAGGTGCATCAAGCACTGCTCCAGTCTCATACTTCTTCAGTCTCTCCCCTTTCTTTTTTGATTTTGTTTTGTTCTTATTTTTTGGGCCATACCTGACTGTGCTCAGGGCTAACGCCTGGCGGGGAATGGGAAGCCCATTCAGGGTGCCAGGAATTGACCCAAGACAGCTGTGTGAAAGTGCCTTACCCGTGTAGTCTCTCTCCAATCCCAACAGTCTTCCCCTTCTGTAAGTCAACAAGACAATTATGTGAGGTTGATCTGTGGGCACTGTTATTTCCAATTGCCAGTTAGGAAGACTATATGGAGATAATACTCCTTCCTTGAAGTCATACTTAAAGTCCTTTACTGTGATTAAGTGGAAAGAAATTCTTTAGGTTGAGTTTTTATTTCATTTAGGGGACACACCCATTTGTGCTCAGGGAGTACTCCTGTCTCTGTGCTCAGGGATCACTCCTGGTAGGCTCTGGGGACCATATGAGATGCCAGGGATCAAACTTGGGTTGGCATGCAAGCCAAGTAGTCTATCTTCTTTGCACCTAGGTCAAAAGTCTTGTCTTTGTGGCAGACTGCCTTCCTTTAAGAAGTAACTCCTATGCATGGTTATTTCTTTACATGTAAAATGTGATCATGAGAATACTTGTGTTATGATATCATAATAGAAATTATATGAGATTAAAACATTAGTATTATTAAAGTATGTTATTTTTGACTGTTAGCATTTAAAAATTCATGGAACATTCCAAGTGGCATAATGTACATTAAGAGAAATTAAAAAATGGTAGAGAGACTGTAATTTTCTCCAACCTTTTAACTGTCTTTGCTGCCTGGCAAAAACTTCTGTTTTTTCCCCAACAGAAAACTAATTTTAAAAATTCATCAAGACCAGGAAAATAGCTTCAGGGGCCTAAGTGGCATATTCTGCATGTTAGAGGCCTGGGTTCGATTTCCAGTCCACGTGGTTCCAGCAGTGCCAGGAGAGTTCCAAAACCAAAAATACACAAATAATGGATTCTCATTTCAACACATTCACCTTGAAAGGGGAAAGTTAAATTTAAATCATACTCTCAAGAATTTTTTGACTCGTGTATGGGGATAAAATACAACTGTAATTCAAAAGACAAGATCATCCCTGAAGTATAATGACGTCCTACATAAGAAGCAATGAAGGGCTCCTCTGGAGCAATGGTTCAGCAGGGTAGGGCACTTGCCTTGCACATGGCCGAACTGGGTTAGATCCGTGGCATCACATGTTGTCCCTTGAGCACTTCCAGGAGTAATTCCTGGGTGCAGAGCCAGAAGTAACCCGAGAGTCACTGGGTGAGGTCCAAAAACAAATAAACAACAAAAGAGAGAGAGATACAGACAGAGAAAGAGAGAGAGAGAGAGGAGGAGGAGGAAGCAGAGGCTCTAACCCATCCCCACCATCTAATTAGTTCTCCAGTTCTTACTCCCTATGCATTATACCCTTATATACCTTGTAGTCTATTTTTTTGTTTGTTTGCTTGTTTAGAGGCCCCATCTGGATCGAGGTGCTCAGGGTTTACTCCTGTCTACATTCAGGGATCACTTCTGCTGGGTCTCAGGGACCATTTGCAGTGCTGGGGATCCAACCTGGGTTAGCAGTGTGCAAGGTAAGCATTCTACGCACTATACTACTCTTCTGGACTGAGACCTACAGACTGAGAATAGAATTTCTAATGTCTATCTTTTCTAGAAAGACTCACAAATAAATCTTTGTTGTTTACAATTATCTACATGATGATTACTCATTCTTCAAACCAAAGCTCAGATACTCTTCAAGACCTTTCTTAAGCCCTAGAAATTTCTTTAGGATTTCAAAGACCTTTCTGCATATGATACTGACTATAGCTTCTCAAACTATATTTGAGAAACTTGTATCTCAGTTTATCAACAAATGGATATAAATATTTTAGACAAAGAAACCGTATTTCTCTACTTTTGCTGACCTTCTGAACTCTGAAAGGCAAGGGACCCATATACCTGGAATAAAACCTATGCTCAAAACATGTTAAGTGGATTCTGGGATACTGCTCCCATGAATACCATATGGAAAAATTTAACCATAAAACATACTTCGAGAAATTTCTTGAGAACTTTAAAATCCAATTAACTCTAAAATATCACAATGGGAATTTAGAATGCTGAGATAAAATCCATACAAATGCTCAAATTGAGAGGTGCATCATATCACAAAAATCAACAAGAAAAAATAAAAGGAATAAACATTTATTTTAGAAATCTAAAGAAAATTTCAAACATAAAGGTATCTATGTTCTCACAACAAAAGCAGCCTTAATGGTAAAATATTTTAATACATTCTCTTTAAAAAGGTACACCTAATTTTGGCTGATTAAAAAAAAAGAATAAGGCCTTTGCAAGAGCTCAAGGGGGTAGAATACACATACACTTCTATGTGCAAGACTGGAACGTCCCTTTCAACTGGCGGTGGGAGGGTGGGGCATCGGTAGCCCAAGAACACCTAACCATCAGATCCTCCACCTGCAGATCCTCAAGCAGTAGAATAATTTTAACAGCCATAGGATGTTTTTCCTTTTTAATAAACCAGATTTTAAAGGTATTTCCTAATTTCAAATAATGTTAACCTTTACCTAAGTAAAACACCATGCAAATTTACCTGATGAGTTAATCAGCAATCATCATGTGTAAAGATCTTTTATTTTATATAGGGCATAATTATTATCAACAAAACTAGCAAAAACATACTTGATTAAAAAAAATCAGAAATAAGAAATGTAAGCCTAGACAGTATGTTTGAATCTACTTCATTTAAACCAAGTCGATTTCCATTAGACAAAAGAAACAGACAAATTAGCATCTGGTGTAAGAGGAAGAGCACTAATTCGATTCTTTTTCAAAATGTTAAAACATGTGATCTGTGTTTTTAAAATTCCAAATATAACTCACTGTATTTAGCACCTCCTGTACTTTCCAGTATATTAGATAATTGCACACCAAGCTAAAAACAAAATAAAGGAAAACATTCCTACCACCCACACTTTTCATAAAAGAAATGGAAATATTAAACACACACAAGAGCACCTTGTAAAGGTCAGTATGACTAGCCACAAAAAAATTTTTCCTTAATTAAAAAATTTGCTTTAAAACTTAAGAGGGCTTGGAAAACAAAGGAGAAAAGGAAGAAATTCTGTGACTACTAATTTTGGATAAAAATATGGGTAAATAATTTTCCAATCCTGCTCTGGAGAACAACATGGGTTTTTTTAGTGGCTAGGGGCTCAAGCTACAAGTTTTCTGGTTTCTTTTTTCTTTTTTCTGTTTAAGCACCCAGCTTCCATGAAAGGTTTTCTTTGAATAAAAGTACTCATGCCTTTAAAAGAGTCTGAAAGCCACAAAGAAAAAGACATCTTATTAATAGGTAATATTGATATTAACACTTGTTGACCATCCACAAAAAAACATAAATAGAAGTAGCTAACACTAAACAATGGTTTCCAAAAGTGGCAAAAATTAAAAAGAAACACTAATATCTGTCCATGCTTTACCCTTTATGAGAAGTTTGGAGGTTTTTTTGTTTGTTTTTTGCTTCTAATCAGGTTTCCTGGGTGTACTATTTGTTTAAGGAAGAGACACGCAGTAGGCTTCTAAAACTTGGTTTGGCAGGAAAACAGAAAATGGAAGGAACTGGCTGTGAATCCAGAACACACAGCTATAAAAAGGGAAGATTTGTTCAAGATGAGAGGCAGCATTATTGAACAGGTTTCTTTCAATAGATCAGAGGGGTGCATAAAACAATACTAACATACAAATCTATCCTATTTGGGGATCTATAGAAAAAAGTAGTCTTTCCTTAAGTCCTTTTGATTGTTAGCATCTGACTTTCTTCCAGGACTAAACCTCCAAGCCAATAGTCATCAAAATCAGAAATTAATGTTCAATCACAGTGATTTATTCAAATAGTCATTTCCTAGAAATTCAGACTATAAACAATATCAACTATTTTTATAACCTAGGATGAAAAGACCTCTCTGCCAATGGTATAGGCTATGCATGATGAAGCAAAGTGATGGCGAACACTAATGAACTTCTTTGTCCTTTCTCTCCTCAGCATATAGTAGTACCAGTTAAGATTGCAACAAAGTTTTGAAATCATCTAAGAAGAATCAATTAAAATATGTTTGCTTTACCAAAATGCTTGTGCAGCTAGTGAAGCAATGAGCAATTTTCCCATTTGCCAAACTTTCCATAATGTGGAAACTACAAGAGAACATAACTGAATCTCTCTCCACATTGAGACTCATTAATTCCAAAAGATAAAGATCCAGAAGAAAAAACATTAATTAGCATTTGCATTATGAAAGAAAAGTACTTGACTACACTCTGATGTAAACAATCTTTTCCATTTGGCTGGAAAAAAAGTTGGTGACAAGATGAATAACAATTATTTTAATTATTTCAAATCCAGCGGCCGAGCCTGGCAAGCTACCTGTGGTGTATTCGATATGCCAAAAACAGTAACAAGTCTCACAATGGAGACGTTACTGGTGCCTGCTCAAGCAAATCAATGAACAACAGGACTACAGTGCTACATTGCTATTTCTATCTGCAAAATTTAGTTCCTATTATCAATATTTACTTCTGAAGTGTTTAGAAATGAAATGAGAGGCTGTAGATAGGGCTCTTACCTTATATGAGACCAAACCGGGCATGATCTCTACTACCACATATGGTGCCCTCACATGGGGACTATTCCTGAGTCCCACCAGGATAATCCTTGGTCAGAGTCAGGAGTAAGCCCTGAGCACAGCCACATGCACCCTTTTCCTCCTCCCCTCCCGCCCCGCACACACAAAAAGAAGAAAAGGAAAAAAACAGAAATGTTAACCTGGGGCCAGGGAGATAGTTCAAAAGGCTAGGCACATTTTTTTGCATGCAGGAGGTCTGGGGTTCAATCCTCAGCACACCAAGGTCCTGAGCACTGCTCAGAGATACCCCTAAAAACCATCAAGTATGGCCCCCACACCAAAAATAAAAGAAAAGAGTTTGTTTCACCGGGTTTGATTCCCAGCATCCCATATGGTCCCCTGAACACGGCCAGGAGTAATTCCTTAGTGCATGAACCAGGAGTAACCCCTGTGTATCACCAGGTGTGACCCAAAAACAAACAAACAAACAAACGAAAGTTTGTTTCAGACACCAAGAAATCAAATGCTATAATCAGAATGATTATAAGCATCTAATAGTTTAACAGACTCTTTAAACTATTTTTTATGTAGCTGACTTATTTAATAAAATATTAAGAAGCAATATTCTAGTTTCTTCCTTTTGGTTAAACAATGGTGACATAAAATAATTCAATACCTGCAACAGAATGTTGATCGATGCCTACAAGCAAAGTACAGATGATCTACATACCAGCTGGCATACAGGGATATTTTTCTATGCTATATCCTGGGCTTACAAACAAATAGGAAAAATTTCAATGATTTATTTTCTCAAAAAGAGGACATGAGAACTGCATATAAATTCTTTGCAGCGATACTAATTTTCTGTTTTTTTATACTAATTTTCTTAAAGGAAAACCTAACATGAAGAATCAATAAGCAAAATCAGTGTTTAAGATCCCAAATGTCTTCTTGTTCTGAAACTGGTATTTTGAAACAGTCCTTTGCAGATTAAGACAAGGCATAAATAAAATTAAGCTTGACATTGTGATTTAAAACAAAACATTTTAAATTATTTCTTTAGCATATTATAAAATTTTAACGACTATATTCAAGATGACCATATACAAGCCATTCCTTTTAAAATACATAAAATTCCATTTATATTACATTTATACAATATCAATCTGCCTTCCCACAGTGGTAACTACACAGCCATTTCTCAATTTTTAAATCAAAACAAAAACCAGATCATCTCTGACACTTTCACATTTTTTAAATCTTTTGTTTGAGCGAATGATTTCTATATTTTTCTAACCATCATGCAGTATTATAGGGGATGCAATTCATAGCTTGGACCACCTGAGGGCACTTCTAAAATCTTTATAAACAACTTTTAGAATAAAAATTTTCATCTACTAGGATGATGAAAACTAATCCTATTTGAAGTTCATCGGCTCAGTAGTAGCTTTAAAGACCAATTTCAGAAAACAAGTTTTTTTCATAAAAAGTGAAGTATGGTAAACGTGCACAATTTCTGTAACTGCATATTCTCTAGGTTTCATTTCCTTGCAATAAAAGTTTAATTTCTAGAGATAGATGAACCTAACTAAATAATTTCAAATGAAAGGGCATAAAAACTACTACTGGTGTCTTAAAAGTATCCTCCTAGGCTTATGTTTAAGACATAGTATTTTTATCAACAAACTGTTATTTGTATAAAATAATGAAATGTCAACAATTACTTCAAATACAAAGTATGATTTAAGTCAGCCAGAAAAGACTTGCTTTATCATATACATGGCACTTTAGTTAAGGGAAAAAAGTAAACCATGGCCACTCTACCTGTTTCCTGTGAATTCAACACTTCTAAGGCATGCATCATGGCACTTGCGAAGACATTGGCATCCTCTTTGCTGCCAAAGTTGAGACCATACACCTGTCTAGCATCTCGCCATTGGTGGAAGGTCTGTGTAGCTTGATTGTATTTCAACCCTTTCGGAATGGCACAATTTATCACCACCTAAAAGACAATAATTCTTTATAAACGCCAAGCTAACAGCAAAATAAGAAAACAATAAATCCTGATCAGATATCTTATTTATAAACACATGGCTTGAGAATATTTATAGCCATCCTCCTACCCCTTTTTTAATGAAGTTGTCTTTTTCTCATTATTTAAGAGTATTTATATATTTGGGACATTATTTCAATGTTATTTGTTACAAATAACTTCTTCATTTTGAGATGACTTTTCCACTCTCTAAACAGTACTGTTTTTTGCACATTTCAGTGTCCCCTTGTTACATGCATGTGTCGATGGCTTTGTATCTTATTGATGGACTGACACCTTGTCACAGTTCATACTTTTTTGTAGTCTGCTTCTCCATCATGAAAATACTTAAGCCATGAAAAGAGTAGCACTGTAGCACTGTTGTCCCGTTGTTCATTGATTTGCTCGAGCAGGCACAAGTAAAGTCTCCATTGTGAGACTTGTTACTGGTTTTGGCATATCGAAGACACCACAGGTAGCTTGCCAGGCTCTGCCGTGCGGGTGAGATACTCTCAATAGCTTGCTGGGCTCTCCGAGAGGGACGAATAATCGAACCCGGGTCAGCTGCATGCATCCCATATTATCTTATGGAAGGTTTTACTATTTTTAACATTCATGTTTTCACCCCCCTATTCAAATGGAATAAAAGCTCACATTTCCTTTTGTTACATTATCACTGTCCAATTAATCGAGCACTATCTATAATTGTGCTGCAGGTGTAGCCTGTCTTATAAACCAAGAGTCTCAATAACTCTACTTTGTGCTACGAGCTAATAAACCTATCTGTGAGCCAACAACACAGTGTCTAAGTGAAGCAGTTGTATAACCAAGTGTTCATAACGACCAGAAAATGTCCTCCTGTTTGGTTGTTCTCCAGCATTGCTTTTGCTATTCTCAGTCCTTAGAGTGCAGCTACAAGTTTACAGTCAAATTGTGAATTTTATTTAGTAAATCTACCGGGCTCCACATTCAGCTGTACTGTTCAGTCCATTGAATTTGATATAAAATATACATAATTCTGATGCATACAATTATCAGTGAATAAGGTTAGCACTGTTTCCTCCTTTTCAATCCATTTATCTTCTATTTCTTCAACTTCAATGCACGACATCTCTTTAGCAATACTAAATGAAAAATTCTAAAATTTTCGTTTGGTTCTTTCTTCCCCCCAAGTTTCTAGTTTTTTGCTGATATTCTCAATCTTGTATTTCCTTGAATATATTAAGCAAAGTTATTTGAAAGCCAATTTCTGATAATTTCATTAACTGGATTCCCAGCTGGTCTATTAACTATTCCTATCGTCTCCTTGAATGGCTTATTACAACTGTCACACAAGTGCTATGCAACTGTTTATGGATAATACTATGGAAATGTTGAGGCCTAAGATGACATTATATTTTTCCAGTGATGATTTACATTTATTTCTGTCAAGCCATTTAAATCACCTTAATTTGAGAGGCTGAAATTATGTAAAGCTGGCATTCAGTTCTAAACGCTAGTATAATTCTGAATCAAAATTCTTCACAGAGTATACAAGAAAATGAATAAGATAATTCTCCCTTCATTATTTTTCAACTTCTAATTTTTATTCTTCTAACCCTATGAGGCTTTGTTCAGCTTCTTAGTCCCCACTTTTAAAACTGATTCATGGGGGACTGGAGTGACAGTACATTAAGAAGGGTGCTTGCTTGCCTTGCATATGGATAACTTGGATTTAATCCCCAGTACCCCAGAGTGTAGTGATATGAAGATAAAGAAATAGAAGTTAAAAGTATTGAAAGGAAGGAAACAGAACTGACCTTATTCACTTACAATTTAATCCCCCAAGTTCCACCAGGAGTGATCCCTAAGCACAGAACCAGAATTAAGCTCTGAGTACCACCAGATGTGACTTCCCTCCCCACCCAAATAAATAAATACAACTGATCCATGTCTCTAGGTCAGTATTTCCTGAAGTGGGTGCATTCCCCCAGACTTGCTAGGTAATTCAAGGAGCAGTGGTAGTAGCTTTGGGTATAATAGGGGTTAGGGGGTAGTGCTTTCTGTTTGTTGGCTTGAAGAAGACATATGTCCAGGGGGACAGGAAGTTTGGAAATCTCTGTGCTAAGTAAACAGAAGTTCAAAGCTGGGCTCACTTCTTTTTTCTTTCTTTTAGCTCATGGGCCTACAATGTTCCACTGTCATGTAAACACTGAATACATTTTTTTTCTCTTTAAAAATTCTACCTAATTAAGTCTCAGAAAGAGGCTCTACCCTTTATCAATATCCAAAATTGAAACTGCATTTAAAATATAATGACTTCTTAGAGGCATTATGCTACATAAAATTATTCACATACAAAAAAGATAAATGTTTTGCTTTCACTTAAATGAAATGCTTGGAATGGTCAAACTGCTAAAAACATAAAACAGAATGAAGGTTGCTAGGCTGAGTTAAGGGAAAATAAAATGGTAAAGTTTCTTTTAAAGGATTCTGAGTTTAAGTTTTGAAATATTTAAAAGCTCTAGTGATAAACATCCAACATGAATGTTTTTAATACCAGTGATTGTGCATTAAAATATATAAATAATTAAAGCTGTAAAATTTTGTTAAATAATCACAATTAAAGTGTAATCTGTGATCATGTATTTCTATATATACTGGAAAAGAGGTCACAAATTCTCAGCTACTTGAAACCAAGGGTCACCAGATTTTAACATTATCAGAAAATTGCAAACCTCATCTGGTAAAGCTATATCCCTAATTCAATAATACTAAAAGCAAAGCCCCTCAATTATTTTTCTTTTTTCTTTTTTTCACTTTTTAATGTTTAAATAGCTTTGAATAGGAAAGGTTAAAAAATATCATTAGCATCAACATTATATAAATGACTGGATCACTTTTCCAATACATAAAAATTTAAATTTTGAATCATTTTATTCATTTTTAACTTAAGACTAGACAATAATGGGAATAATATCAAAATTCCTCATAACTTTTTAAAAATTATTTTATTGAATCATTGTGAGATACGGTCACAAAGCACTCATGTTTGAGTTTCAGTCACAGAATGATCAAACACCCATCCCTCCACCAGTATACATTTTCCACCACCAATGTCCCCAGTATCCCCCCACCCACCTCCCGCCACATCCCACCCCTCCCCCCTGCCTCCATGGCAGACTTTTTTTTTCCTTTTTGGGTCACACCCAGCGATGCACAAGGATTACTCCTGGCTCAAGCATTCAGGAATTCCTCCTGGCGGTGCTCAGGAGACCATATGGGATGCTGGGAATCAAACCCAGGTCGGCTGCGTGCAAGGCAAATGCCCTACCCACTGTGCTATCACTCCAGCCCCTATTGCAGACAATTTTCCCCATACTCTCTCTCTTCTTTGAGCATTATGGTTTGCCATACAGATACTGAGAGGCTATCACGTTTGGTCCTTTATCTACTTTCAGCACATACCTCCTATTCAGAACTATCCCTCCAACCGTCATTGACTTAGTGCGCTCTTGTCTATTCCAGCTGCCTTCTCCCCTAGCTCATGGGGCAGGCTTCCAACCATGGAGCAATCTTCCTGGCCCTGTCTCTACTGTCCTTGGGTATCAGTCTCATATTATGGTGTTTTAATTCCACAAATGAGTGCAATCATTCTATGTCTGTCCCTCTCTTTCTGACTCATTTCACTTAGCATAATACTTTCCATGTCCATGCACTTATATGCAAATTTCATGATTTCATCATGAAATACTACAGCTGCATAGTATTCCATTGCATAGATGTACCAGTTTCTTTGACCAGTCATCTATTTTCGGGTACTTGTTTTTTTCACCCAGATTCTGGCTATTGTGAACAGTGCTGCAATAAACAACAAGTGCAGATGTCATTTCTGCTGTGTGTTTTTGCATCTCCAGGACATATTCCCAGGAGTGGTATTGCTGGGTCATATGAAAACCCAATTTCTAGTTTTTGGAGAAATGTCCATATTGTTTTCCAAAAAGGCTGGTCCAGTCGGCATTCCCACCAACAATGAATGAGAGTCCCTTTCTCCCTGCATCCATGCCAGCACTGGTTGTTCTTGTTGTTACTGAATACCTTATAATTAAGGAAGATGCTTACATAGTATATTCACTAGTTATTAGATGCCCGATAAGCATATTTTCAGGTTTAGACTTTACCACAATCCTATATTCTGTACTCCAGACCCAGTGAGCTTGAGTCCACATTAGTGGTAATGATCCAACCTAAACATACTTTTTATGTTTAAGTTTTATGCTACAAACTTACCCATTGGTAGTCTCATTCAGCAGAGTAAATCAAATAGTAAACTTTTCTTATGTCTTACCTAAACATCTTACTTTGTCTAGAAAGTCATCCACAGCTCCTTCCCTATATTCTCAACAAAGTGTTAATTCTTGTAGGTTCTTTTTTGTGCTGTGATGTACATTTTTCATAACTAAAAAAACTTACTGCACTTCTTTCCTCACATGCTTAACATCCCCTTTCTTTTATCTGCATTTGTTTTGGGGTCACAGCTGGCATTGCTCAGGTTACTCCTGATTCTGCACTCAGGAAATCACTCCTGATTGTGCTCGGGACCATTAAGGGATGCCAGGAATTGAACCTGGGCCAGCCATGCAAGGCAAGAAGCAATATCCCATTCTTTACTTGATCTTTCTTCCATAGTCAGGAACTTTATTACCTATATGAGATCAAAGCACACAGTGCCTAGAATAAAACAGCCACTTATTAAATGGGAGGCAGAAAATGAAATTTATTAATATACACTAAATTTGGCCATATTAAAATTTAAAATGTAAGGTGGGTGGCTTTTTTAATGGCTCTACCACAGAAAGTTTAGATGTTTAATAAATTATAACATGCATCCACTTAAAGAACATTAAGAGGATAACCATTATAAGGGTAACAAGGAACTCTGAGAATTGAAGTAAATTTTATTAAATTTATTCTTAGGTACAAAATAATTTTTTGTTAGTTTAAATAGTACCTTTGTGAAACTATATATTCTATTTCTTTCTTTTGGATCTGGGTCAGCCGCATGCAAGGCAAGCACCCTACTCAATGTACTACTGCTCTGGCCCTGAAACAAGAGGTGGTAGTTTAAAATGTTATGGATTTTTTAATACTCATCTTACATTCAGAAACCCTGCTAAACATTATTATTCATTAATACTTTATCTGCACATATGCTCAGGATTTTTTTATGCAATAGCATTAGCAATGAGTAAGGTCACTTCTGCTTCTTCCCTTTTGCTTCTTTGAATTTCTACTTTTCCATCTTCATATCAAAGATTACCACCTCTGGCAATGCTAAAATGATTAAACCTGAAACCTTCAATTTAAACCTAAGTTTAACAAAAATGCTCCTGTCACACTAACTGGCAAGATGTCTGTGCTGGGGTTGGAGAAGTTTAATCAGGACCGAAAAGGGACTACTATGATAATGATAGCTAGAAAAGATGACTCTGGATGAAAACTGAGCGCTAACAGGATGTAAAGTGATATATGCATGCAAAACAGATGAAGAGATGGGTGTTGGACATTGTATGACTGAAACTCAATCATAAACAATTTTGTAACTGTATATCTCATGGTAATTCAATTTAAAAAATTTAATAAAAAGAGATGTTTGTGCTATGTATTATTCTCCACATCAGATTAATGAGCTGGGAATTTTTATGAATGCTAATTTTAATCAAATGATTTCCTTGAATAATTTTATTTTATTATAGGTTTTTCTCTGGTAAATTATGCACAGCTTATCTAATGTAAAACTATGCCTACATTAAAATAAAGACATGAACCTTACTTGGTCAAGAACTTCATATGACGTCACAGTATTTTACTGAGAAATCATATCGGTGTTAATGTTTATAATTAAAACTGGCATATACTTTTCCTCTAAAATTATTTCTCTAAGTTTTAAATAGAAAAATTATATTAGTCTCATCAAACACTATGATTTAGAACAAACAGTTTCCTGGGCTGGAGCAACAGTACAGTGGAAAAGGTGCTTGCCTTGCACACAGCTGACCATAGCTTGGTCCTGTATGGTCCCTCAATCCCTAACAGAAGGGATTCTTGTGCATTGAACCAGGAGTAAGTACTGAGCACAGAATCAGAAGTAAACAAGCAATTTCTTTTATTTTTTCACTTTTTGGTTTCTGGGCTACACCCTGTGGTGCTCATGCAAGGCAAGTGCCCTAGACATTAAAGTGTAGCTCCAGCCCTCAACAAATAATTTCTTAAAGGGTCACTTTTGTTTGTTAATGCTCTAGACTCCCTTCCAATGTAAACAGGGGTAAATTAATAACAGTTCTGTTTTATTTTTCTACTTTTCTGCCAGGCTTAGTAAAACACGTTTTTCTACAAAATAGCTCCCTGATTGGCATAGTTGTTCATACTATCTTATAACTTATTTCCTTAGTGTAAGTATATGTTTGTTACACTAGATGTTCATATAGTTTATGTAAACTACCGAATGATATGTGATGTTTATATTTCTAACATGGTTTGTGTGCATCTTTTCCAATCTGACACCACATTTTTCTATTCAATGAAGTAGCTTTTAATAATTTCTACTTTTCAAATTAATCTCTTCTTACATTTTTAGCACTTTCTTCTGCATGTCACTCAGATTTGTCCAAGGACAGATCAGCTATCCCCACAGGTTTATTTCTGTATGTAGTATTGATCATTTGGATCTAGTATTTCTGTATTTCCTTTTTCTTTTCTTTTTCTGCTTTTTGGGTCACACCCAGCAATGTTCAGGGCTTACTCCTGGCTCTGCATTTAGGAATTACTACTGGCAGTCCGTGGGGGAGCATATGAGCTGCCAGGGATTGAACCTAGGTCGGCCACGTGCAAAGCAAACACCCTACCCGCTGTACCATTGCTTAGGCCCCTACTTCTGTATTTTCCAATCTTCATAATGAGTCCTGTGGTGGAGGAGGGGTTTCACACCTGGTAGTGCCCCTGCAATTCCTGGCATGGTACTTGGGAGTCACTCCCAGTGGTCTCAAGGGTATATGCAGTGCTGGAAATGGATCCCAGGCTTCCCATATACAAAGCAATTAATCCAATGAACTGTCTGTCTCTCTAGCCCCACAATGATTTTGAGTGTCACAGATTATTCACACGTGTTTTCGAATTTCCAAGTATTTTAATAAGCACTTCATTTTTTAAAAGCTAGAAGTCTGGGGCTGGAGTGATAGCACAGCGGGTAGGGCGTTTGCCTTGCACGCGCCCGACCCGGGTTCGATTCCCAGCATCCCATATGGTCCCCTGAGCACCGCCAGGAGTAATTCCTGAGTGCAGAGCCAGGAGTAACCCCTGTGCATCGCCAGGTGTGACCCAAAAAGCAAAAAAAAAAAAAAAAAAAAAGCTAGAAGTCATGATGTAGCATATGAATAAAACTTTGAGTATGAATGAAATTTTAGCATTTCATAAAAAATTGAATGCTAAAATTTTTTTCTAATTATTTTAGAATATTTTATTTTTAGATAACATTTAGATACTTTGAGGGTTGTTCAACCGCACTATCAATGATCAATTAACCAAACTTACCAGATACTTATTTATTATATGACTACTAGCTTGGAGTATTGTGCAAAAAATGCCTAGCATTATCTATAAAAATTTTAATTCATTTCCCATGGTTTCTCCACAATAGTATCTTAGGAAATATGTGATTTACCTCTTACATCAACAGCTGGACACTTTATTGGTGGAAAAACAAAAAGGAGAGTAAAGATTGGGCGCAATCTGACCTACCATCAAGGGATTTTTGGTACTGAGACTGGGATGGATCAAGGAAAAGCACAAAGAGCAAAAAAGGGGAGAAGAGGGAGAGAAAAAACAGCCCAGAGAGAAATTTAAAAGGTAGTCTGAGAGGGCAGAAAGAGGCATAAGTTTACCAGTAAATAGGTATATAAATAGATATATTTACTAAATACAACAAATTCCTCTTTCTGAAGACCACTGCAGGTATAAGATGTGAAAGTTTCTCTCCAAGACTGGACAGCACATCTTTTTGTCAGGTACCCTGGAATTTCCCTAACCTGCAACCGGTGCTTGTTAATAACTTGACTAGAGCTGTGCAAGTAACACTGGAAGTTCCTACTTCTCATTAGAGCTCCTAAACCAGCTTAAATAGAGGAAACATACTTCTCCATTTGCCTGTCTGCCCATTAGAGGATTTTTCTTGGCTCTCTTCTTATTTTTTTAATGTGGTGTTGCTGCTCTGAGTCCCAGATTTATGAAGAGACTATCACTTTAATCCCTTAGAGGTCCACAGTAAAATAAACAAATTTGCACATAGACAAATCTAATTCATATTACTGCTCCAAGTCCCCACTCTGAAACAGAAGACAGACACAGCATCTGTTTACACTTGACACCAGAGCTTCCTAGTGGAAATCTAGAGATTCACCTTCCTTTTGTAACAGCTCAGGTAGAAATGTAATTACATTTGTCCTACACATGTTTAACATCAATTGTCTCCACTGTTTTACCAAAACCATATACTTTATAAAAGATCCTGCTGCTGGGCTCGAGAGATAGTACAGCGGGTAGAGCATTTGCCTCACACACGGCCAACACAGGTTCAATCCTCAGCATCCCATATGATCTCCTAGAGTCATTCCTAAATGCAGAGGCAAAAGAAACTCCTGAGCATCACCAGAAGTGGACCCAAAACAAAGAGTTTCTGCTGCTAAGATAGTTTTTCCTCTATCTAACATTCCTGACGTGTCTGGATCTAAAGAAACTGAGCAATTAGAAAAACTAGCCATCTTTCTAAGCATAATTGTCACTTCAGAAAATGAATTATAAAGTTAACTATTCTGGAAACCTTAATACCTACCATATATGAAGTTAACTATTTTCTAAAACTATTTACATATTAAATTCCTCTAGCTTCAGACTCCATTCCTTTAGCAGCAAATTAATTCTTTAAACATAAAATCTGCTGTATAATCTCCACGCGACCAGGGAGGCCTGGTGGTTCTCTCCCTCACCGCCTGGGTTCGTGGACCTCAAGCAGCTCACCCAGCTGGAGCGGCCCAGGCCATGGGGCAGACGGAGGAGGAAACAAAGGCCAAGTCAGTAGGTTGATCAGTTGCCATTTATTACACTCTCCCCATGTGCCAGTTCCAGTCTCTCTGAGCCTCCCCATTCTAGTCTCACACTACCCCTCATTCCCGTCTCCTCCTGTCTCTCCCGTTCATCTCTCCATGCTCCATTTTGCTGCCCAGCTCTCTCTCTCTTTCTTCAACTTCTAGTCTCTCCACGCCTCATCTCTCCACCCTAGCAGTCTGGGCCAACCCAGTCCACAGCAAAATCAACATAAGAAAGCCCTTCCTGACTGTCCATCATGTTTAAGGGCAGAGATACCACCTAGGGGTGTTCCTTTTTTCCCTAGTCCAATAAGTTAATTAACATCTTAGTATTAGTTATTTTTATATGGGCATAGTAAGAGATACACTGAGGCTTGTAGGGCAGCACTCCTGGGAGCATCTTGCCACACACTCAGACCATAGTGCTCAGGCCAAATTAATCTTTCCTAATCCTAGGTGGGTCCAAATCCAGTTATTACTTTTTGGACCGTGACAGAATTTGTCCAGGACCATGCTCTTAACTTATAGTTAAGCATTATAGCACTTTGGCCAGGCCCATTTCGATGCCAGGGTAGCACATAGCTCATCACTTGCCCTGGGTCCATCCAGTCCCTCATCGAGACCCTGCTTTTGGGGTGCTAGGAAGTAAGGGCAACTGAGGCTTAAGTCGAGAGAACAGATGTCCAGGAGGTAAATATCATTCAGAGTCATTAACTCCCAAGTTACAAAAGCATAGCATTAACTGTCTCCTTGTGTCCATACAAAAAGGACATTGCTCTGAATTAACTATGCAAAGGACTTAAGGAGAAGAGAAAAACATTATTTACTAGTTAACAGAGCACAAAGAAGTTACAAATAAATACAGAGGAATGGGAGCACTGTGATGGGAGTAACCCAAGAAACCTAAGCTCCCTGCGGCAAGACAGAAAGGACAAACCAATGTTATTCTACATCTCCCCCTTTTCTTTTTATAAAAACACAACATGTGAAATAGAGGAACAATTCCAAATCACCATACAGTCTTATTAGTTGTACTAAGATTTCAGTCCAACCCTGGACCCAGAGCAGTGCTTGTTGTAAAGCGTCCAATTGTCCTGCTATTCAAATGGTGTTTTATATCTGTTTGTCCTAAATTGCTTCAGAAAAATCAGATGGTTAGATGGTCTTATGAACATTCAAAATTGCAAAACCTGTATTCATTTTTGTACAATTAATTCTGTATCGTCATCTAAATTAAAGCTTTATAAAAGGAGAAAAGAATGGGAAGGGAAACATATATACAATTTTTCCCACAGAGACTATTTTAACTATCACTTGTATCACTTGTCTTCCTGGTGATCTTCTATTTGCTCGAGCGGGCACCAGTAATGTCTGCATTTGTTCCTGTCACGTGCTAGTGTAGCCCAATGATATCTGCTCGCTATATTTTAACTATAAATTATTTTTTAATTTAAAAAAGTTTTTGGCATTCGGGCCACACCTAGCTGTTTTAGGAGTTTATTTCTGGCTCTACATCCAGGGTTCATTCTTGGAGGGCTTGGTGGACCATATAAGGTTCCCAGGATTGAACCCAGGTCAGTTGCATGCAAGGCAAGCATCTTACCCAATGTATTATGTCTCTGGCCCCATTGACTATGTTTCTTTTTGTTAAAGTTTTTAAATTTTACAGACTATCAAATCCTTTTATAATAGTAAGAAACTTTAAATAAGAATTTAATAGGGGCCAGGAAGATAGCTCAAAGGGCCAGAGCACACACTGGGCAAACTCAAGGCCCAGAGCTCAATCCTCAGTACCACACGGGCACCCCCACCCCCACCCAAAAGCACTGTCAGGTATAGTCCTGATAGACCACAGCATCAATGAGCCCAGGCACCAAACCATGCAGTCCACACAACCAAACTGAGCACCATCCTCTGGCCCCCAATCACTTCTTGGGTGTACATCCCCCCCGACCCATGTCAATGAAAGAACAGAATAGAAGCCATACCTGATGGTCCTGAATCTTCCTGCCCACCACTCTGAAGGTATTGTTGCCTGTATGGTGATATATGTGAACTCTGCTGAAGCCAGTTGAGCCACCAGCTGGTACCCACTTCTTATTGGCATCATCGTAAACCATCACAGCAGCCCTTGCCTGACAGATACTCTGTTCACTGTATGGGAGGAAAAAAAAGCCTATTTCAGATATTTAAATACATAAAATCTTTCTCATACAGCCAAATTAACCAGAATTATCAACCTGGTAGGCATTAAACAGTGTTTTACTGGGTGCTAGGAAAGAGCAGTGAACAAGACAGGGGATTCCTGTACTCTTATGGAAACAGCCCAATGGGAAAGATAGATCAAAACTGAAGTTCAGTGAAGAACTAGAAGCAGATCAGAATCCAGGAAAGGTACTAAGATACAAGAAATACTTTATTCTAAATTCAAATATCTTCTATAGTTATTAAATGAAAAGCACTTACAAGTTGTACTGCATTTGCTTCTAATATAAGTGACCTGTTACTTTCATCAGGATTACTTCAAAGACTATATAACACATTAAAGGATTACACAACACTTATTACATAACCCCCTGAGATACAGCAGGTCTACTAACAATCAACGAAGGACAATTGTTACCTACCACTTGGCAAGGTAACATCCTATGTTTTAAATTTCTTCATTTACAAACAAAAAAACTAAACAAAATTTACAGTTCTATGTTTTCAATTCCAATCTTAACAGGTAAACATAAAAAAAAGAAATGACATTAGTTTTAAATCTCAGCCTCATCTCAACTGTGAATATATGAATAAATAAGATATAAAAATAATATAAATTTACTATAAGCAAGTTTCATTTTCAAAGATGCTATAATAGTTGGAGAAAGAATTGATTCAAAATGTACTTTATTTCATAACTTACTTAAAAAAATCAAACACAATAGTAAGCAAGAGAAGAAAACAAGTACATGAATACAATGCTGACTGTTAACCCAAATAGCTCAATATCTACATAAAAGATAGGCCTGGAAATGGAGAGGATCCTAAGGAACCCATCTTGAATGAAAGCAGCACTGTTTATCCCATCCATACTGATCTCAAAGATTTTAAGCAGTACATCATGTGAGCTCTTTCTCACTATCCTCAAAAACAAAGTCACTTTCACACCCTTCCCTCTTCCTCACAGCTGGGTGTTACTCAACTAGAGCTGCAACTTGAGGCAGAAGCTCAAGGGAGACCTGACAGAAGGTACAGCACAAAGCAACAAAGTCACTCCGAGCAGAGGAACTATAACTGTTTATAATTTTCCACTAGAGAAATTTTACAAAAACTCAGCTGCAGCAAAGTTTGTGCAGTACAAATACGGAAATAAACCCTATGGTACTGCCTAAATTTTATGCTATTCTGAAATTTCCTGGTAAAATAGTTCTGGGAACAAAAACAAGTCAATGACTAAAGCTTGAATTATTTTTAAAAGCTTGATTAAAGAGCATTTTCGGCACAGTGACTGAAATCTCTTCGCCACTCATAACAGAAATTACTTAAATAACAACATATACATAACCGGATATTAAGATTATATAAAACAAGCTAAGCTAAAGTGCTTCTTTTAAGTATATAATCCAAGAAAATTAATTTACTAGTGACTTATGAACATTTATAAAGAAATCGAGAAATAAAATGTATGTTCCAGTTTTTCAAAACCTAGCATTAGATAAACATTTTGCCCCCAAAGTTCAATGTGGTACTAGGTCCAATGCAAAGACTTGAAGATGAGATGCTGCTCAGGCCTGTGATGCTGGGTATCACAGGGCGATCCTAGCAGGACTCAAGGACATCCAGGCCCACACTACCTGGCAATGTAGTGTGATGCAGGGGATTGAGCCCTGGTGAGGTGCATGGCTAGCATACACCCTAACCACTGTTCTGTCTCCCAGCTCTTAATAACTAGTAACCCCTACTAGTTTCCCTCTCCCTTGTCCAGTGAAATACTTATATGGGCTTTAATCAAAGCAGAAATGCATGTAATACGCCGTATATAAAAAGCAATAGAGCAGTAACAGGAACAAACAGCTTAAAAGTTCTTGTGGTAAATTCCTGCTTTTTCTATGACCAAGAAAGGAGGTAAGTGCCTTCCTAAATTACTGAAATTGTACACATTGGTACAGTTTTTCTGGAAGGGACACGAAAGGAAGGCAAGATTGTGGAACCACAGCTACTGAAAGCTAAGGAAAACAAGAGAAAGAAAATCTAAAGCACAAATACAAACTTTATAATCTTTATGCTACCATTTTATCTGCATTATTATAAGCTTCAAAATGAACATCGAGTCAAAGCCTCCAACATTCTGAGTCAGTAAAGGAAGTACGCAAAAGATTAATTTAGTAAACTGCTATAGTTTTGTGAAGATCAAGCACTAAATGAGCTATAAACAAAAATTTCATTTTATGACTTAATGCAAGTGCTATATATAGTCAATTATACATCTTCATGATGTTAATTTTGGTATTTTAAAACAAAATTTGGCATTAGGAAGCTAGAGGCAGCTGGTTAAAAAGAAAAAGTATAAAAATCATGACACAACATTAAAGTTTTGTGGCTTTGTCAGGTAAGTCATTTCTGAATATAGTCAGATTTCTTGAACAGGTAGGCATAAGCGTAAATGTGAGGCAGGCAGTTTGCCAAATTCAATTCTCATAGATACTGGTGAATAAAAAGTGCTTCCTGTTATTTAAGCAGGATAAAGATTGTTTGGATATTCCTGTATATGCTATTTACTGAGGTTGCAATCCAGCCAAGTCTTTGACAATAGTCACTTCCTTTCAAGTCATTACTCTTTAATCATTACATGTCAAAGGAAGTATAACCTTGACAATGCCTAGTACACAGCAGGTACACTTTAAATGTGCTTATAAGTTCATCTGATAAATCCTAGTCATCCAGATCTGAAGCAAATTGACTTTTTTTTCCTGTTAGGTCTTTCTGGGGCCTTAAAGGTCTGATAGCTACTATGTATATTCACTCATCTTTCAGCAAGGAAAACTGAGTAGAGATTATATGAAAACAGGAAGAAGATGGGACTTTACTCCAAGTTGATTAGGAAGTCATTCAGCTTTAAGCTGAACATATTTATTGCGATACCCGGGATCAAACTTAGGGCCTTACACATACAAGGCGTGTGTGCTTTACCACTTAGCCACATCCCTAATCCCATGACACATTTTAAAAGATGATACTAGCTACTGTGAGAAGGATGCCAGAAGGTGGTATGGAAATCAAGAATGAAAGTGTGAACACCAGTGAAAAATGTGTGTACATGGTGAGATGTGAGCCAGACTAGCATTCGGAGGGAAGTAGCAATACATGCTGCAAGTAAAGCAGACTGCTAAATCGGTACTATGAAAGGGGAAAGAGTCAGAGATAACCAAAGGCAGGACAAAAATAAGGATAACACCTTTTACTGATAACCCCAAAGTCATGTGTGATATTCCTTTTTGGGGGAGTGCGGGGCGTCACACCCGGTGATGCTCAGGGGACCATATGGGATGCTGGGAATAAAACCTGGGTCGGCTGCTTTCAAGGCAAACGCCCTCCCTGCCATGCTATTGCTCCAGCCCCATGTGTGATACTCTATAAAGAACAGTCATGGTCCCGATTCATGTACAAACAACCTTTTCTCTGTTCCATTAAAAAGGAGAAAGTCATTTGCCTTTGAATCCCCACCACACAGCTTGGTCTGCACTAATCAAAGTCTGCACACTAACTCTCCTACACACTTAAGGGTTGATCCTGATATAGGCTGTTTTATGAACTCAGATGATAGTGATTTCAGGAGCTAAAATATTAAGGAAGAAGTTATGCAAAGTCACAAATTTTAAAGATAAGATTTCCATCTCTACAGTCAAAATGGTTTTAGTCAAGTCTGCATTAAAGGTGCTTCTTTAACATTTAAAATGTTAAAGAAGATTAAACAAAATGTTAATTTCAATTAAATTCCACAAATACTGTTCACACCTATATTATTTCAAGCTTCTACAATAAAAAAGAACCAGTCATATCTCCGTAGTAAAAGATAAAACACTCAATAATTAACACCTTTTTTTTTTTATCAAACAGGAAAGTAAAGCATAAACAGCACATTCTGCACTATGTTAAACATGAGAGAATCACAAATCGAGTGCTGTTTTCTCTCTGAATTCACCATTCTGGAATCTCAGCATCCTACACCTCACTAAACCCAGCACCTCATGCATGGGGTCCCCAAGGCCTATCAACTCTACTTCCTAAAGACTTCTAAATTCATTCATTCCCTTGATTCATTAAGCTCAGAACTTTTGATTTGGGTATTTTCCAGTTTCTCAACTGGAACTGTCTCTTTTTGTTAACTTTTTGGATGACATCCAATAGTGTTCAGGGCTTACTTCTTATGGTGCTCAGGGGACCATACACGGTGCCAGGAAGGGGACCAGGGTTGGCCATATACAAGTGCCTTTATCTCCTCCAGCCCCTCAATGGTCTTTTAAATGGGATCTCCCACCTCATAATGGTTCCAGAGGGACAGCTGTCTATATAAACTCCAATCATGTCACTTATCTGGCTGAGGCACTCCAACGACTCATTCAAGCTAAATGGGCTGTGGCATGCATACAAGGTCCCCTTTGACCTGTCTGTCTTACAACTCATTCTTTCACCTTTTGAAACACTGAGCATGCAATGTGTGCCTGACACCAGTCCCCCCAAACTAGTTCTGGAGGCACATCTGTATTCAAGACAGTCCAAGCCCGACTCTACTCTACAACAACTAGACTTATACCTCTAGTCACACTTTTACACATACCTTTCCCTCTACTGACCTACTGGCATATTTCCCCTTCCCATACCTTCTCCTAATACTCATCTGTCCTTGAAAATTCAAGCACCAGGTCACATCATCCCCACTCATGACTAGGCATTAATACTCTCTGTTCTCACAATATATGGTATGCAGGACATCATCATCTCACCCAACAACTTCTGATGCTGTATCTCTGAAAAGCTGGAAAGACCCACTTTCTATATCCTAATTAAGACTTTTGTAAAAATAAGTGACTTGAAAAGTGGTGAGATGCAAGCTGTCAAAAGTAGCACTATAGCACTGTCGTCCCGCTGTTCATAGATTTGCTTGAGCGGGCACCAGTAACATCTCCATTGTGAGACTTGTTACTGTTTTTGGCATATCGAATAGTATAAACCTCTAAATCTTAAAAGTCCCCAAATATGCTTCCTTTTCTGACTTCCAATGTCCAGGTGGACAATCTCAAACCTGCTCCTTTTTTGTACTGTAAAACGGCCCAATAACAAATGACAATACTAAGAAGTAATGTAAGAAGGTCTGGAAAACATACAGCATATAGAGCATCCTGCCTTGCACAAGGATGATCCGGGTCCAATCCCCAGCATCCCATATAGTCCCCTGAGCATTGCCAGGCATGATCCCTGAACTCAGAACCAGGAATGAGCCCTGAGCACTACTGGGTGTGCCCCCACTTCCCCCAGAAAAGAAGTTACATAAGGATCTTTGGGAAGGGTACTGGCCAAATTGGTGGTAGGGAGGGTACAGAACATCACTGACACTGTAACCACGTTTCCTCAGAATTCTCAGTAAACAACTCTAATGGCCCTATACCTTCAGTCCCAGCAGTTAGATTGGGTACTTACAGGATCAGCTGTGGGTTAGATGAAACTTCATTCCAACTGCACTTGTATTGAAACCAAGCAATTAAATATTAAATTGATATCATGCAGTATATAGAAATCCTATGAAAATTAAGTTGAAGGGGCAAGCAAGTTTCTATCAAGATAACTAAAAAAATTCTGAGATATGTGGTGCCAGTGACAGTTCTAGTGGCCCCATGTGACAAGTGCAATCACAGTAGTACTACCACGTGAGATCTCAGAGCTACAAGATAAGGAGTCTGCCTCCAGAAAACACTGCAACTACAATGTGTCCCCACTAAAATCAAAGTGCTCAACCCTCAGTCACTGAAAAAACAATAGGGAAAAATGGAGTTACACATGAAAGGTAAGGGGCTATACAAATCTAGTGAAAGCTGGCATTCTAAATGCTTCTCACATAAGAACTTTCTCCATTTTATTTATTTATTGGTCTAGGATCACACCTAGTGGTGTTTGGGGCAAGTCTTGGCTGTGTTCAGACATCACTCCGAGTGGTACAAGAGGTCGAACCGTAACTTCACCATGCAAAGCATGTGCTCAAGACTGGTTGAACTACCTCTCTGGTCCCACCATAGCTGAAACTTCAAGAAAAGCATGCAAAATTCTCATCAACAGGGCTGGAGCAATAGCACAGCGGGTAGGACATTTGCTTTGCACACAGTCGACCCGGGTTCAATTCCCAGCATCCCATATGGTCCCCTGAGCACCTCGGGGAGTAATTCCTGAGCATACAGTCAGGAGAAACCCCTGTGCATCACCAGGTGTGACCCAAAAAGCAAAAAAAAAACAAAAAAAAAACTCATCAACATATTAACACTAAAAGTTTTACAGCAGAAGCAATTCATTCATTAAATGAATGAATTAACTCATTCAATTAATGAATCACTGTATCACTGTCATCCCTTTGTTCATCGATTTACTCAAGCAGGCACCAGTAATGTCTCCATTTGTCCCAGCCCTGAGATTCTCGTCTTTTCCAACGATTAGAGGTTCTTTCAGGGTCAGGGTAATGAGACCTGTTATTGTTACTGTTTTTGGCATATCGAATACGCCACAGGAGCTTGCCAGGCTCTTCCATGTGGGCCAATTAATGAGTATTTTATTAAAATTTTGTTTGGGGATCACACCTGGCAGTGTTCAGGGCTTACTCCTGGCTCTGTGCTCAGGACTCACTCCTCGCAGGGCTCAGGGGACTCTATGGGGTGCCAGCAATTGTACGCAGACTAGCTGCATACAAAAGTGCCTTAACTGCTCTACTATCTTTGGCCCAATATGAACATTTTTTAAGTACACTATAATAGTTAATATATAATATACTACATATGATACTATATATAATATGTCATATTATATGCTATAATAGTTAAAGGTTTACATAATTTACAGTTTAGTTTGGGTTTTAAGGGTATGCTCAACAGCCTGGAGGTACTCTGGGGACTATATGGTGCCTATGCTTGGCCTCTATCATTTTAAAGATACCAAATTTTAACTAGTTCAACTTGCCACCTAATGTCAATCAGTACAAATGGCATTAGATGTAAGGGTTTCTACTATATAGAGGGCACTGCAGGAACCAACAGCCTTTTCTCTTTAATACTCCATTTGGAAGGGACAAAATATGTTAAGAACTCAAATGGTAGCTGCTTATTAATAATAAGAAGTGCAGCTATCACATCTCACTGACTGGGGGGATACAGAAAAACACTGGATGTCACTCACAAAATAGTTAAAAAATATGGCAACAAATTTAACTACTGAGAGGCAAGGAAAGCATCTGCAAGGCAGCATCTCCAAATGTGCAGAAATGCAGTATTTCCTATAGACCACACAGCTGTGTATCATTTTAATAAGGAATACTAAGGTGATAAGAGAAAAAAACTAGTATCAGTGTCACTACTCACTTTTATCCCACAACTATGCTCATGAGCAAAGCATAAATGCAATCTGCAATAGTGACTCATCCAGTCACCAAAGAAAATACCCAGAATCTAAAGCAGAGTATCTTAGAAAATGTCTTGGCAATCTAGTTAATTTTTAAAAAATCTCTCAAGTGTTAGAGCAATAGTACAACCAACAGGGCATTTTTGCCTAGCACACATCAGACCTAGTTTCAAACCCTGGCATCTCATGTGGTCCCTAAGCCCCATCAGGAATGACTCCTGAGTGCACAGACAGGAGTAAGTCCTGAGCACCGCCAGGTATGGCCCCAAAACAAAACAAAAACAAAACAAAAAAATCTTTTAAATTAGGGAGAAATCATTATGTTAACTATCACAGGAAAAATACCTTAAGAGATACATTTAACATATACACACAGTTAAGCCTGTATGTGTGTTTAGGAATAATCTTAATTAATTAATTTATTTATTTGCTTTTTGGGTCACACCCGGTGATGCACAGGGGTTACTCCTGGCTTTGCACTCAGAAATTACTCCTGGTGGTGCTCAGGGGACCATATGGGATGCTGAGAATCAGACCCAGGTTGGCCGCATGCAAGGCAAATGCCCTAGCCACTGTACTATTGCTCTGGCCCCCAGGAATAATCTTTAAAATATTTTTATAGTATTATCTGATATAACTATGAATACAGTCTACTTGAATAAATATAGAATCTGCAAAATTCTATAAATATGACTTGGTCAAAAAAAAAAAAAAGAATGAAACTGTCTCTGCTAACCATATGCCTGGAGAGAAAGGAAATGATTTTTAAAAATTAAGGTAAAATTTCAATGTTATAATCACAGGACAGAAGAGAAAAATTAGGTGGAAGCACTCATGGATAAAAAAAGAAATGGAAATTACACTGAACAGGAAGCAAAAAGAGATATTAAGAAACCACATACTCTTGGATGGAATCTGTCTCATATTCACAAGTTTGGGCACATATGAAAGAAGTCTTGACCTGATAAAGGTAAATTCAAGCCCTTTTCATTATAGTAAATGTTACTTAATATCTTTAAAAATTGAAATTTTTTAGGAAACTGCACTCTGCAATTATCTATAGAACCTATGTTTAAAAGGATGGCTTGTCAGAACAAAAATCTTAAGATCAATGAAGAGAAATATATTACTGGATTGCTATCTAACTGTATCACTGGATTGCTATCTTCAGTCTAGATTGACCCATCTCCAGTTTGTCAGTTATAAATTACCTAAGTCTCTTTAGATTATTAAAGACATGCAAATAGGAGAGGTAATTATTTAGCTGATGTCAAATAATGAAAACAAATACTTATATAAACTTATTAAGCTTTGTTTTTTGTGATTTTATTCCAATAATACATTTATCTATTCAACAACTTTGTAAGGCTTTAGTTAAACCCTCATTTTTAAGGTAAGAAATTTATGTGTGAGAAGTGAATTCACATTGTAGGAAGTGGAAGAAATGGAGGAAAAGTAGTCACTTTGCTTCAGAGTCCATATTCATGACCACTGTGCTAGAACAAGAGAGAGCATTCTACTAAAATAAGATTCTGCCTATCAAGTATATTCCATAGAACTGCCTCTTTAAAGTTTTTTTATTTCTGCATTATACTTTGACACTAATAATAAGATTTCACAAGAGAAAACATGTCTAGATTGTCACAGCTTTAAAAAAAAAAGTACTAAGCCATGCCTAAAATCAATACTTGAATATCAACTTTCTGCAAAGAATTACATGAAGGCAAAGTCAGTAGGAAGCATTTTAGGTGACAGACAAGATTACACTAGAAGACAATAGCTGACCTTTGAACAACTTAAGTTTGAACTGCATGGGTCTGCTTCTATAAAGTAGATGCTGGACAGACAACAAACTTGCAACATCAATAAATACAGCACAGAGATGCCACTTCAATGGACCCAGCTCCACATCACCTGAACCTCTGTTGGCTGCCACACACTGCCAGCTGAGATCAATCTCGAGCTTCCACCCACACCCATGGGACCTCCACCATTTCAACAGCCCCAGCTCAACATCTCTTGAAGCTCAAAGTCGAGTGGCAGCTCTTCATCAAATTTCACATTGCTCAGTTACACTTCCTATCACTGGGTGAAGATGCACAGGGAAAGGAAAAGAGCAATTTCCACCCTAACTCCTCAGAGTCCCAGAAAGACAACCTACAGATTCACTCTCTGCATTGCAGGAGCACAGAAAATCCAAGGAGAAAACACATAACATCTCACCAAGTTCAATGAGTGAGAACAGTTAACACAGAAGGCTCAACTAGCAATAACCTACTCTGTAAATCCTAAGAAAGTGACTCCAGTGACACCACAGTGAAGATATTTAATGAGCTCAAAAAATCCATGGCAACAGGTAGCTGGCAAAGCACGAGAGTCAAAATGATAGAAACAGAAAACCGAAAGCAGTAAGATCAAAAAAGAAATTTACATACAAAGAAAAGTGCAACAGATCTATGAAGATCTTTTCAAATTTTCATATGTAAGTTCCTTTCTAAATGAGACTTTATGAACCAAGAAAAGAGATATAGTGCAAAAAAAACAAAACAAACACCTCTCCTAGAATACTCTATCCAACTACTTTATCATTCAGATTTGAAGGAATAATGCAGAGCTTCATAGGTAGGCAACAGCTTAGGGAATTCATACCCTTGAAATGAGTCTTAGGAAAAAGCAAAAGAAATCTAAAGGAAAAGTAGATGAAAGTAATAAAGATAGAAGTCAGCAAACCAGAAACAAAAATCTTAACTCCTTATTAAAATGATTAAAGAGAAAAAATTAACTACCACATAAAGGTACCGAAAGACATCACTGCAGATCTTAAAATTATTACCAGAATATGAAGGGAATATGAAAATAACTTTAAGTACAACAAATACAATGAAATGGAAAAATTCCCTGAAAAATAAACATAAGATGAAGCAAAAGCTAAAATATCCTGTATCTTTTAAAGGAATTACAGAGCTTTCCAACAAATAAAACTCCAGGCACCTGGCTATAATACTGAAATTATATTAAATATGAAAGGAAAAAATAGCATAAACATTACGCTCTCAAGAAACAAAATATTTCCAATTTATTTCATATTGGCAAAAGGATCCCAAAATCTGACAAAGACAATACATGATAGGAAAATTTACAATATCCTTCTCTAACAGACATGAAAATTTCTTTTCTTTTTTTTTTTTTTTGGCCACCCCCAGTAGTACAAGGATTTACTCCTGGCTCTGCCACTCAGGGATCACTCCTGGAGGGGCTCAAGGGACCATATGGGATTCCAGGGATCAAAGGGTAAGCCACATGCAGGCTTTATGGATTGTACTCTCTCTGCCCACAGACCTAAAAAGTTCTTAATATCATCAAATAAAAAATACATTAAAAATAATATATCCGGCAGCCGAAAACCTCCAGAACTCAACTGCCACCATGCTCACAGCCGTTCTCCACACGCTTGGACGAGCCTCACCCATATCTGAATCTGCACAAAAACCCAGGTATGCAGGATTTGTGATTAAAAACTGCAGGCTCAATGGAACAAGGAATGGGTGATTCCCCCATCCCCCATTTTCCAGGTAACTTGGCAGTCACCCCCACAAGCTGCCGCTGGTGCCATATAATCTCACTAATGGCCATGATCCAGAGACTCAATATAAATCTCTCAAAAGAGAGCACAGAATGATACGCCATAGCCATGCCACCAGACCCCGAGCCAGGCTGTTTCATTCAGGGGACCCCGGAGAGGGGCAGGGAAGGCCCCTTCTTGCCCCAACGGAGCCGGCCCCACAGCCGAAAACCTCCAGAACTCACAGCCACTCTCCACAAACTCAACCCAGTCTCACCCAAGAGGAAATCTATTCCTGGACATCTCATACTTCACACCACCAATACAACAAAAGTAGCACACCACATTTGGTGGGATTTAAAACAGGAGGCAACCAATCTTTGGGGGAAATATATTTATACAGATATACATATAAGCACACAAGACTCAACCTTTAACATGATACTAATCTCTTATAGAAGGGCTTAATGTTTCCTGGGTGAAATTCAATAATCTTCACACACTTCCCTCTAAGAAACCTTTTTTGTCTCATTTTTAGTGGATTATTCATAACAAGCAACACACAATTATTTAGGTTCTTCTTTGGGGGCAGAGTTTGGAATAGAAATATGGTGATGGAAAGGTATAAAGGTGTTGGGATTGGTGTTCAAATATTAAATGTAATCAAATATTGTGAACAACTTCATAAAAATTTTAAGAAGTATGCACTGTCTTGTAGCACTGTCGTTACTTTGTTCATCAATGTGCTTGAGCGTGCACCAGCAATGTCTCCATTGTGAGACTTGTTGTTAAAAGTATAAAAAATAAAAAATAAAAATAATATATCATGATAACATAGTATCAAATAGGGTTTATCCCATGAATACAAGATTGGTTTAGCCATAATACCCAGAAAGGAGGGAGGAAGGGGGGGGACAGAGTGAGAGAGAGAGAGAGAGAGAGAAAGAGAGAGAGAGAGAGAGAGAGAGAGAGAGAGAGAAAGTGACTGCAATAGAGGCAAGTGGAGTGGGGCAGGAAGAGGGGTGGGGAGAGGGTGGGAAGGTGGAGTGAGGGAAACTGGGACACTGGTGGTGGGAAATGTACACTGGTAAAGGGATGGGTACCGGACACATTGTATGACTGAAATCCAATCATGAATAACCTTGTAACTGTATATCTCAAGGTGATTCAATTAAGGAAAAAAAAATTGGTTTAAAATTCAAAACCTGGGGCTAGGAATGTGGCTCTCATGTACTGCATGTGGCAAGTCTTGGTTTTGATCATTGACACCACTTGTCCTCCCCAGAACTGCTGAATATAGGGAACTGGTGCCCAACCCCAACCCCCAGCACTGCTAGGTATGGTCCTAAAAACCCGATAATCAAAATAATCCACCACAGTAATAAAGGAGGAAAAACTGTAACAAAAGGGGCATTCCACTAACATAATAAACAACATCTATAGGGGCTGGAGCGATAGCACAGCGGGTAGGGCATTTGCCTTGCACGCGGCCGACCCGGGTTCTAATCCCAGCATCCCATATGGTCCCCTGAGCACCGCCAGGGGTAATTCCTGAGTGCAGAGCCAGGAGTAACCTCTGTGCACCGCTGGGTGTGACCCAAAAACAAAAAAATAAAATAAAATAAACAACATCTATAGAAATACCTCCAAGGTCATAATTAGAAGCATTGAAAGTCTGTCCCCTAAGATCAAGTACAAGGAAAGTTACCCATTCACACTTCTGTTCAACATTATATTGTCAATCTGAAGGAGGGAGGGAAAGAAGTAACACATAAAGTAATGGATTTTCTCCCACTGCAGGTGAAGAAGTATTTACATAAAAAAATCCTAAAGAATTTGACCACATAGCGTATAGGTGTGAAGGTGCTTATTTTGCATGCGGTTGACCTTCCATTGTTGTCCCCATATCAGTCACCAGATCCAGTCAACTCCACCACTTAAATCAGTCTACTAATCCCCTCCCAGACGTTCCACTGTCACTCCATAACCACATTCTTTCCCAGATACTGTAGAAAACTCCTGAATAGCCTCTCTACCCCACTCTAGTTCCTAAGTCCCATAACCAACATTTCCTGAGTAAAGAACCTTAATATTACCTAAAAAAAATTATAATGTCCTTCTTTCTGCAGAAAGAGACCCTGGTTAACTAGGGATATTTTAATATATTTTATAAGGCAAATTCACATTTTTGTCTATACAAATGTCACTTTCAGGTACAATGATAAAAACAATTTATTCAACATTACTATATCACATTTTCAGTTGAAAGTCAGATTATAAGGATGATCTTAGATTTCAACAGAACTACAGCTAAACACATGTTACCAAAGTCATTGATAGATGGGTTATACTTTTATTTATTGTACCTATATAATTTAATGGCTCCAGATTTCAAAGATCTGAACAATGGTACTAGGTTCTATGGGCATAAAATTGGTATCTTTAGCAGCACTAGAGAATGCACAATTGGCTATTGAAGCTTAAGTGAATTTCAATTCCCGTTCTGTCATTTCCATTCAAAAACTCTGTGACCTTAAACAAGCTTTTATTTAGCCTCATAAGACCTCGGTTTCTGACTTCTGAAGTGGTATAATAATAGTACCAACACCTCGCTGAACCTTTGTGAGAATAAAGCAGGTATATAAAAAGCACTTCATGTATTTGGCACATAACTGGGCACTCTGTAACATAAGCCGTTGTTAGTATCAGTAGCAACAGCACTTAGGTAAGTGAGGAAACCAAATAAACAAATAAGCATGACATTCTCCAACAAGTATAGTGCAACTTTACCATCTGACATGTTTAGCAAACATAAATATCCAGGGATTTAACTGAAGAATCATTTGTCTTCCACTCCTCCAGTGTAAAGAGTCTGCACGTGATCAACATTTTTCTGTTTTGGGCTACACCCAGTAGCGCTCAGGGCTCACTCCTGGAGGTGTTCAGGTGACTACATAAGGTGCCAGAAATCAAACCTGAGTCAGCCATGTATAAGGCAAGCACCCTGCTGACTATCCCTAACCCCTTGATTAACATTTTAACAACTGCATGCCAAAGGGGCTTTTTTAATTTCTAGGGAAGTCATTTTATGGGGCGACATTACCCACTTAATAGTGTTTAATTGAATTGTCATAGTATAATACTGCAAATAGCTGTTACTAAATACATCTCTATAAAACTGGAATATAATTCTACCTCGTTTCCATTTAAGTTAAAATCAACCATAAGTAAAGAAAACGATGAACTCTTTAAGCCCTTGGAGATACCTTTTATTTTTAGTACCCAATTTAAAATTTACTTAAAATATGACAAATGATCTGAACTATATAGGAACATGACATTAGCATTTTATATTAGGACTAAATCTTTTATATACTGCTGCTTCTATGAAGCAGTTTCCATTCTTACAAATCTAAGCTGCGGGGCTGGAGGATAATACAGCAGGGAGATTGCTTGCCTTGCATGTGGCCAATCCGGGTCCATATGGAGTTCCAAGCACTGCCAGCAGTAATTCCTGAGTGCAGAGCCAGGGGTAACCCCTAGCACTGCCAGGTGTGGCCCAAATCACCCCACCTCTAAAAAAAAAAAAAAAAATCTAAGCTTTTTTTATGCTTAAAAATAACTACTTGAAAAAGAAAAAAGAAAAAAATAACTACCTGAATAAAGTCTGGTTTCCTACTATCCTATAAAAACCCATAATTTTCCGGGGCTGGACAATAGCACAGCGGGTAGGGCATTTGCCTTGCATGTGGCCGACCCAGGTTCGATTCCCAGCATTCCATATGGTCCCCTGAGCACTGCCAGGGGTGATTCCTGAGTGCAGAGACAGGAGTAACCCCTGTGCATTGCCGGGTGTAACACAAAAAGCAAAAAAAAGAAAAAAAAAACCATGATTTTTCCAAGAGAATTTCTTTTTTTGTATTATTTTGTTTTGTGTCATGATCAGGGGTTACTCCTGGCTCTGAACTCAGGAATCATGTTTGGCAGTGCTCAGGGAACCATATGGAATTCCAGAGATGTGCCGTTAAGACAAATGCCTTACCTGCTGTACTATCACTCCAGCCCTCCAGGAAAGTATTTCTTAGACATTCATAGATCTAGTTCAGATCCAGTTCAGCCAATGCATTAGCTGCCAACTTCTGTTCAAAACTCTAAGTTGTAAAATTCTGTCTTGAAAAATCTGTCCCCTGCTGTTGGGAAAGTGTGTTTCTCTCTATTCTCCTTCAGTAATTCTCATGCAGACCATTAATTCAGTTCCTGAACATGTAAGATCACTCGTGGCACAGATCAGCTAAATTAAACAAGGTTAGCTTATGTCCATTCAGAGGACTAGTTTATGATGAGAAAAATTCCAGAACATTAGAAGACTCCATGAAAATGTAGCGTGAACTTCAATACATATGGCCTAAAGAAACCTCAATGTCCTCAAAAGACTTTTAGAGGAAAACTTTTAGAAGTTTCATATTAAAACTTCATGCGTATTTTGTACAACACTCCATTAACACCTGAAGATTTGTTTGCTTGTTTTAGTTTTGGGGCTATACCCTGCAATGCTGAGAGGTTACTCTTGGCTCTGCACTCAGGAATTACTCCTGGTCATGCTGGGGGCCCATCTGGTAAGGCCAATACCTATTCTGAAAGCCGTACAAGTGTTCAAGCATGAGAAAAAGTGCCAGAGTGCTGTTAAGTGCTATAAGAGGAAGCCTGAATTTTATGCAGGTATTGGAAAAGCAGAATATGTGGCGATAAAGTCAGTATCACTGACATCGGAACAAGTATGATGAAAGCTAAGAATAATTTAGGACTCATGGAAATCATATGGTGTTTTGCTCATATATTTTAATGTGTTCAGAAAGTACAGCACAACATAAAGGCAGTAGCCTACCTTTATATTTTTCTTTTCTGGTTTTTAGGCAACAACTGGCCTCTTATTACTGACTTTGTGTTCAGGGATCACTCCTGGTGTAATTCAGGGGAGCCATCTGGGGTGAAGAGAATCAAATCTGGGTCAGCTGTATACAAGGCAAGGGCCCAAACATACCATCTCTCCAGCCCCAAGCTTTTGAGGGGAGGAAAGGTGCTCACACCCAGTTAAATGCTCAGGAGAAGGTGCCAGGGATCCCACAAGCAAAGCACACACTCCAACCCTCTGAGCCACTTTCCAAGAACTACCAGTCATCTTGAGTTAAAAATAAACTATATTACATTCAAAAAATTTGTTTCTTGTTCAGTGTTTCTAAAAAAATTCAAATAAGGTGGAGTGGTAATTATTACAGGATTAAAGAAAAAAAAATCACCGCTTGACCAAAAGGCCTTGTTGTGTTCTGACCATATCAACAAAACGAACTTAGTAAAACATCAGTGCTTATTTGCAGAAAGTCTCTTTGCTGAGCCTGCTGAAAAATACCAAGCGAATGTGTCTTGAGAGAAAATATAATTTTTAGGTGATTTTGGCTTCAAAATTTTTCAAGCTACCTTCAGCAGCTGAGATGAGTACACATGCAATAAAATTTGAAGTACTGCTAGAAATGCACAGTTGAGAATATTACATTGCTTCCCTAGAATATTGCTAGATTAAAATTTAAAAGGCAATTTGTTCTGAAATGCTAGCAAACTGTCAACTACATGCACTATTTTTTCCTTTTTTCCATGAAGTAGAGCATCTTTAGCCAATGCTAAAGTCTCAGACTCTGGAACTTCGTCACTAAAACTACATCACCATGATCTACTGAATTAGTGATTCTATTTCCACTGGTGACAGTTTCCTATTCCCCATTCCTTTAATTCCTTTAATTCCTTGAATTCCTTTAATTCCTATTCCCCATTCCTTTAATTGCTTCAAAGTCCAGAAAGTTCTCTTAACCCAATCACCTTGTTAGCTGCTTCTACTCAATACCTATCTTTCAGTCATGTCCAGGTAGGCTTCTCAGACTGGTGTGTTACCATACTACCACTGCAGGCCTGTAAGTAGCACAGAACTCCAAGTGTGCTCTTAGTATACGATTCACGGCTATTATATTTACTTTTAATTTTTTTTTAATTGAACCACACCATGAGATAGTTACAAAGCTTTGTGATCCGGTTTCAGTCATTCAATGTTCCAACACCCATCCCTCCACCAGTAACCCAGTATCCCTCAGCTGCCATCCCCGCACCCGCTTCTATAGCAAGCACTTTTCTTCTTCTTCTTTATCCAACCCCCACCCACTTTTTGGCCTTACAGTTTGCAATACAGATACTGAGAGGTCATCATGTTTAGTCCTTTACCCACTTTCAGCACACATCTCCCATCTAGAGATCCCTTCCAACTGTCACTGTCATAATAGTTCCTTCTCTATCCCAACTGTCCTCTCACCCAGCCCTTAAGGCAGGCTTTCAACCATGGACCATTTGTCTTGGCCCTTATTTCTACTGTCCTTGCATATTAGTGTCATATTATGTTTTCTTTTTTTCCTCTCTCTCTCTTTTTTTAATTGAATCACTATGAGAACAGTTACAGGGCTTTCAGGATCAAGTCTCAGTCATACAATGATCAAACACCCATCCCTTCACCAGTGCACGTTCCACCACCAAGAATCCCAGCATACCCTCCCCCCAACCTCTCCCTGGGTGCCTGTGTGGCAGATGCTTTTCACTTTACTCTCTCTTTACTTTGATTACATTCAATTTCAACAGAAACCCACTATTATTATTTAGAGTTTCTCCCCCAAACAATCATACCTAGCATCATTAGATCATATGTTGTCTATTGTTGATAACAAAGAGCATATGATGTTGGATGGTCCTGAAAGCAGCTGCCCAGTTTTGGGATTCTGGTATTTTAGTAATTAAGCCCAGAGGTATTTCTGCCAGCAGCCGCTGCATTCTGAGATTGGTTTGTATGCCTCTGGAATCATCGCTGTTCAGGAGCGGTGGACTGTTTGTGGGCGGCGCTCAGGGCCTCATCTGGGTGGGGATCAGGGCCAGTTCTGCCCCCCTCCATCACAAGATTCCCCGTGCATCCTATCACTGCAAGCTCCTACCTCTCTTTCCAATTGGCTCTGAAAGGTGGCGGTCGCCATGCTGCCGCAAAGGGACAAAGGCCGAGGGACAAAAACCCTTCCCCTTCCTGGGGATGCACGGGGCCGTAGCTTAGTTCACAGTCCACGGGTATATCTGCCAGCAGCTGCTGTGTTTCTGAGACTGGTTTCTGTGCCTCTAGGATAATGGCTGCTCAGGGGTGGTGGAGCCATTCCTGAGCAGCTTTTTGTATATCAGGATATACATGGCCGCGTATTTTGTATATTATTTTGTATACTACGCAGCCGCGCGGTTTGGAGAAATGGTCCCAGTCCCACATACTGAAGCCATGTTAGTAGAAGCTCAGTGTCACCAGGACTTCATCTGGAGAAGGCGGGGTGGCTGCACCTTTTCCGTCTGGCACCCCGGTGTCTTTGGCCCAGTCTGGGGTCCGGAGCCTTCTCCGGCTTGCGGATTCTTCACTATTGGCTGCTGCAGCAAGATGGCGCCGGGCATGTTTTCTTTTTATCTCCCACAAATGAGTACAGTCATTCTGTGTATGTCTTTCTCCTTCTGACTTATTTCACTCAGCATGATCTCATGTCCACACATTTATAAGCAAATTTTATGACTTCATTTTTCTCCAAGAGCTGTATAGTAGTATATTCACTGTGTGTGTATATATATATATTCCACTGTGTAAATATACTATAGTTTCTTTAACAATTCACCTGCTCTCAGGCATTCAGGTTTCCAGATTCTGGCTATTATGAATAATGCTGCAATGAACATACAAGTGCAGATGTCATTTCTGCTGTATGTTTTTGCATCTCACGGGTAAAATCCCAGAAGTGGTATTGCTGGGTCATATGGAAGCTCAATTTCTTATTTTTTGTGGAATGAACATATTGTTTTCCAAAAAGGCTGAACCACTTGGCATTCCCACTAAAAAATGAATGAGTCCCTTTCTCCCCGCACCTGTGCCATCACTGGTTTTTCTTATTCTTTTTGATGTGTGTCAGTCTCTGTGGTGCAAGATGATATATCATTGTTGTTTTGATTTGTATCTCCCTGGTGATTAGTAATGTGGAGCATTTTTTCATGTGCCTTTTGGCAATTTGTACTTCTTTAAGCAACTTTCTGTTCATATCTCCCCATCCCCCATTTTTTTATGGAGTTGGAGGGTTTTTCCTATTAAAGTCTGACCAGTACCTTATATATCTTGGCTATTAACCCCTTATCTGGTGGGCATAAGGTAAATAATTTTTCCCATTCCATGGGCTGTCTCTATCTTGGTCACCGTTTCTTTTGAGGTTTAGAAGCTTCTTAGTTTTATGTAGTCCCATTTGCTTATTTTTGCTTTCATTTGCATGGTCAGTGGTGTTTCATCTTTAAAGATCTTTTATCTATTTTGATCTGACTTTTGTGCCTGGCACTAGACAGCGGTGTGAGTTTATTTGTGTGTGTGTGTGTAGCTGCCCAGTTTCCCCAGCACCATTTGTTGAAGAGGCTTTCCTTACTCTATATCACATTTCTTATTCCTTTGTCAAAGATTAAGTCATCATATATTTGACGGTTTGTGTAAGTATATTCAACTCTATTCCATTGATCTGCAGGCCTGCCTCTATTTCAATACCATGCTGTTTTAATTACTATTGCTTTGTGGTACAGTTTGAAGTTGGGAAAGGTGATGCCTCCCATCTTCTTTTTCCCAAGGATTGCTTTAGCTATCTTTAGCTATTATTGCTTTAGCTATTCAAATCCCCATATGAATTTCAGGAGTGTTTTGTCTACTTATTTGAAAAAGTCATGAGTATCCTTATAAGGGATCACACTGAGTCTGTACAATGCTTTGGAGAGAATTACCATTTTGACAATGTTAATCCTTCCAATCCATGAGCACTGTTTTGTAGTTTTCTTTGTACAGGTCCTTTACCGCTTTAAGCTAGAGGTACTTGATTTTCTAAGGCACAACTGTGGACAGGATTTTTTTTTAATTCTCTTTAATTCTCTTTCTTCTCTTTAATTATTTGTTTATTTGTAACCTGCCACTTTACTATACAAGCATATTGTTTTTAGGACCTTTTATTTTTTGGTAGTCTTGAGGATTTTCTAAGAATAGTATAATGTCGATGGGTTGACAAGTGATACAAGTATAATGTCTTCCACAAATAATGATAGCTTGACTTCTTCCTTTCCTGTAAGATGCCCTTGATATCTTTTTCTTACCTTACTGCTATGACCTCTTATAGCCTAGTCCTCCCTCTCAGAGAACCTGGCAAGGTACAGAGGTGCTCAGGGGTTACTCCTGGTTCCATGCTAAGGAATTAGTCCTGGTGGTACTCAGGGGACTATATGGGGTGCCACGGATAGAAACCAGGTCAGCTGTGTGCAAGGCAAATGCCCTACCTGCTGTACTATCACTCCAGTCCCAATCATTTTAAGCTTTTTATTAGAGATCACTTTCCACAGAAAAGATACACAATTTTGGGCATGAAGTCAATGGTGAAACAATTCAACTTTCTTTGCAAAAAGCCTAATCTGTGAGGATTATTAACTAATACACTAAATAGCCATGCAGAGTTAAATGAGGAAAAATTAGCATATAGAAAAGTCAACATGAACGTCAAACATTTAATTTTTACATAGAGAACATCTCAATCTTAGAACTACTAAATAAATCATGGCACAGATATTCAAATGAAATATTTGTACTAATCAATTAATTTTAATCAAATGAAGTATGAAGAGGAAACGGATTTTTAATAAATGAATCTTGGCAGGAATAGTTGTGGTCACACTTACTCTAATTTCTAACAAATGAGAAAATATTCCTGCCATTTCCAACAACAATCTAAAACAAATCTAATCATGAAAATGTCTGTAGTGACAAACAGGGGCCCAAGACAAGATAAGCACTACTCTGAACATTCTGAAGTACAATTGATGCTTGCATCCATTTTTTTTCCTGTGTTAGTCTAATCTTTTAATTTTGCAGCAGCTGATTGTCAGCTGGCACAGAACGCAAATCATGATCCCATTTCTTCAAAGTATTTCACATACATCTCCAAGCAACAGCTGTGTAGTTTTTATAGTATATCTAAAAATAAAACTTTGAAACAGTAAATGAATTTCAGTTAACATTTAGGAGTATGACTAAACAAAATACAGTCAACTCAATTCATGTTAAAAGGAGTAATTTAGCAGAAGGCAGCATTCAAAATGATGAGTAATCCAATTCATTAAAAAAAATGTTTATAGACTAAAACTTAATTTTAGAACTATTCTTTCTTTCAAGATATATAATGCCTGCAACTATACTTACTATATTCTCTTTATTATTATTTCCTTATAAAAAAGAAATATTCTTTTCTGTATAAAAATTTAGAAGCTACATAGTTAATGCCTCAACATAAGTCTAAGCCCTCCACAACCTTAATTGAGAAAGACTTTTCTAGGGCTGGTTCATTTTGTCTTCCCATGACTTACCTCATAAGCCACTTAGCTGCAAAAGGCCCAAGCTGTTCGTTAATACTTTATCCTAGACATCCCAATGCTAATGAGACAAATACTTGTATCTAATACAAAGTACTCATTGAAAGTTTTTTTTTTTCTCTCATTAGTCACCATTGCAACAGACACAGGGTACCACCAGACAAATCCAATACACTGATCTTTCCACCAGTAAGACTCGCACTTCAAATAAATAAATTCATCAGAAGTTTCAAAGTGAATTCAACTGCTCTTTGGTCTTCAATTTCTAGATCTCTAATATCCAAGTTATGTTAAAAATTAGGAGGACTCTATAGACCTTGGGTATTGATACAGCTTCAGTTTTAAGAGTAAGGGAAAGAAAAGGCTGATTTCAAAAGTTGTATTTTCCAAAAGTTTAACACTGTATACTTTTATCAACTAGCACTAAATGATGCAACAAAGACAGACTGAGAATATTTTTCTCCAAGTACAAGCCTATAAGGACTGATCTATCCATCAGTCTGTATCGATAGTACTCTAGTATTAGTGCAACAGTTTACAGATTTTTTTAAGTAAGTGGGTTCAGAAACTATTTGCTGCATTGTTTCTAACATTCTAATAAGAGATCTAGGATAGAGTATATTAAATTCCCTGTTCAGCTCTTAATCTCTCTGTACCACACTCTTGAAAAGGACAACTAAAGCCCTCCAATCAAGTACTGAACACTATCCTGTGAGACACATATCCTAAGTAACCACTTATTTATGTTCCTGTCTACCAAAATAAAGTATTCTTCCAGTGATGGTATATGACATTTAAACATTAAAACCATGTTGGGGCTGGAGAGATAGGGTAGGGTGCTTGCCTTGCCCTTGGCCAACCCTTGGTCAGGGTTCAATTCCTGACATCCCATATTGCCCCCAGGGAACTGTCAGGAGAAATTCCTGACCTCAAAGCCAGGAGTTATCCCTGAGCATCGCTGGGTATGGCCCAAAACAGAAAAAATAAAACCAAAATCCCTAAGTTAAATCTAGGGCCTGAACCATAGTACAAGCAGTAAGGTACCTGCCTTATACACAGCCAACCTGGTTCAATCCCTGGCACCACATATGATCCCCCAAACCCTGCCAGGAGTGATCTCTGAGCACAGAGCTAGGAGTGTGCACTGAGCACAGTCAGATTCCCGCCCCAACTATATACACAAGTAAATAAATAAAACCATTTAAATCATTTCCCACAGAAACTCCATCTTTTATAATGGCAGTGGCTTTGAGATGGGTTTATTACTCTTAATTGGCAAACATATAAAATAATCTTTACTAATCAAAAATGTCAAGAACGAGACCAGAAAAACCAAATGAGAAATTGTTTCCCCATTAAATTAAACAATGAAATCCACCATTGATATCATCTGAACTGTGGACCAGGAAAACAAAACAAAACCAAAAAAATAGAAAGATTTCGTCTCTCTTTTGCTATTTTTATTAAAGTTTTTACTTTTTTTTTTTTAATCACACCTGGCAATGCACAGGGGTTATTCCTGGCTCTGCACTCAGGAATTACCCCGGCGGTGCTCAGGGGACCATATGGGATGCTGGGAATCGAACCTAGGTCGGCCGCGTGCAAGGCAAATGCCTACCCACTGTGCTATCATTCCAGCCCCAAGTTTTTACTTTTTAAAATCAATGACATTTTAGAGTTTCTGTCTACTTAATGGGTTTTTTAAGTAATATTAACAGCATTATCAAGTTCTCTGCTTCTATATGACTCAAACTTCTATAGAATCTCTGCAGAGTATCTTAATTTCTTTCTAAAGAAAAAAACAAACAAAAAGCAGCTGAGAAGAACTGAAGCAACCCGCAAGAGGACCCAGTTAGACTAAAAGCACCTTCACACAATATTTAATACAGTAACATCTCATGCATGGTAAAGACAAGAGAATTAAGCAGTTGCATTTATAAAAGATCCTTATTATTTTAGATACTAAAAACTTACTTTTAATTATTACTTTACCCATTTAGAAGGAGAATCCAAAGTAAGTTATATATTATCTTGAAGTCTTCTGAGAGAGAACTTATGAAAAATGGGAACTGAGAAGTAATAAAGAAAAAAGAAAAGCAGAAACAGGAAAGATATATTCCTAATAAAAAGAACTAAAAATTCTAGATAACAATAACCTGATTGGGAGAAGACAGCCCTTAATCACGAACATGACTATGTATGAAAGTATTTGTCTTTTTATAGAAGATACTGACAATGATTTTTTTAAACAAAATAAATGATAAAATTATAACAAATTATTTTAAAAATTTAAAACATATATTAAAAACAAAGTTTGACCTTTAAGCCAACAAAAATCTGTTCTGTGTGGAAAAGGAAGGTTAATGGATGATAAAGAAAAAAAGGAATATAAAGCAAACAGGAGAGGAAAGCTGGAAACACAATCACAAAGTCCAATAAAATAAAAAAGATAAAATTACTTAAGAATGGCAGCTAACAGAATAATAAAAATAGAATATCCTCACTTTTCTTTTGGTATTTGGGCCATACCTGGCAGTGTTCAGGGGACCATGAGGTGCCAAGAAGCAAATCGGGGTTGGCCTCATGCAAAGCATCACACTCTATCTGACCCAGAACATCACTACTTTTAAACTATTTTAATATCTGATTCAGACAAAAATCAATGATACTAAACTGGGTCAAATATTATTGGACATTCCTTGAGCCTTAAGCATCACCCACACATCAACAATGTGTTATGAAGAGAGTTTCCTTAATGGGGAGACCTTGCAAACATCATTTTAATAAAATGATCAAACTTAACACCCTTGTGTCACCAAGGAGAAAAACTGTCACCATTGAGTTGCAATGATACTGAAAATAATATATCATTTTGTAAAAGTCTCCTTCCCCAATACATTAATCTGAATCTATTCATGTAGAAACAAACAGGTCCAACAAATGGTGATTTTACACAACTGGCCCAATCACCACAAAATGTCAAGAACTGTTCTAGAACACAGACCAAAAGCAGTGTGAGAAGATAACAAAATTAAATATAATCGGAGTGGAGGAATGGGGAAGAGCTAAGAAAAAACATTATTGATAAGTTAAAGAAAATTTGGATAGACAGTAGATGATAACATGGTAAAAAATAATTTTTAAAAAAGAAGTAAAAGATCCAGGGTATGGAGATTATGTAGGAGAGTAAGCATGCTGCTTACAAGTAAAAGCAAAGTATTATGCTGTACTCTCAAACAGTGTACCAAATACAGTATACAAAGATAAATGAGCATAAACAAAAACAAGAAGCAAATATGAAAAAATAGTAACCTCTAGTAAATCTACAAGAAGGATTTTTTATTTTTCATAATATTCTTGCAATAGACTAATGGCTTGAATTTTCCCAAATAATTAAATAAATATAAAATAAGTAAATAAATATATAATATGCTGGTGAAAAAAAGTTCAGTCATGAACAAAATCATTTTTAAAATGCATCAAATCAGTAATAAAACTCTAAGAGAAAAATTAACAATTATTCTTATTCTGATCAGTACTAATAAATCAAGCCAACAAAATGTAAGCAAAAAGAATGAAATCCTGAATAAAATGTAATTCAAACAAGATCCAATAACAGAAATACAGAGCTGGCTCCCAAAGGCACCACAGGCTGTATGTAGTCTTTCCCACCCCACAACACCATAGCCCTGGTGGTATCTAGTGCCACAGGGGCAGCAGAACAGTTCTGCATCTCTACTTGGGCCTTCCCACTGACCCCTATTTGGGAGTGACCCCAGCCTCCACGTCCTCTCTCCAAAAGGAAATACAATGAACTCTGCCCAGTGGAAGAGAATGTAAGGGTTTGTTGTTTGTTTTGTTTTTTGACCCTAGCATATCTGAAATTTTTATATAGTTAGTGTACCAGGGCATTTCCTTTCAATGTAAAGGAAACCTCATTAAATTCCAAAGAGGAAAGGTTTGGGGCCCCACTGTGCTCAGGGATCACACCTGGCAGGTGCCTGGAGAAATGTATGTGGTGCTTGAGAATGAACAGGGTCAGCCACATGGCAAGGCAAGCACCTTACCCACTATACTAACGAAAATGTTAGAAAACTTACCAAAAAATGTATGGTTCCAGACAAATTTATCAGAAAATTTTAAAGATTTAGAAACTTAAACAAAGAGAAATCAGATTAAAAAATTAAGGAAAAAAACTTTTCAAAGCAGTTATCAGGGGCTAGAGAAGTAATACAGTGGGTGAGGCATTTGCCTTGCATACGGCCAACCTGGATTCAATCCTAGGCACCACTATGTGGTCCCCTGAGCATATCAGGAGTGATCCCTGAGTGCAGAGGGAGGAGTAAACCCTGAGCATCGCTAGGTGTGACCAACCCCTCACCACCCCCGAATTAAAAAAGAAGAAGAAATCAATGAAAATGTAGGCTAAAAAAGAAAAAAAACTGAGATTAACAAAACCGGTTTCTTCATAAATAGTAACTGTATGGAACTCCAGAAGAAGAGACCAAAAGAAAACAATAAATGATACATTTTTCTAACAAGAATTCTAACTGAAGATGACTATCTATAATCTATATGAAATGCCAAAATTATCAGAAGAAAATACAGAGAGCGTCATAGATTGAGGATGGACGCAGTGCTGCTCAGGCTGCCCTGTGGTGCTGGCAATCAAACCTGTGGCATGCATGTGTCCTAACCCTAATCCCCGTACTAGCTCCCTAGGCCCTAAAGGTCTGGATTTGTTTTTTGTTTTGGGGTCATGCCTGGAGGACTCAGAGGTTACTCTCAGCTCAGTGTTCAAGTGATGGTCCCAGCAGTCTCCAGGGAATAGAACCCAGACCTCCTGCACATAAAGACTGTAATTCAGCCCATTGAGCAATCTCTCCTCTATCCATACAGTAACTCTTTATTAGAGTTCAAGGTACGGGTTTAAAGGCTAGTAAATTATACACAATACCCATCAGATAAGGGGTTGATATCAAGGGTATATAAAGCACTGGTTGAACTCTACAAGAAGAAAACATCCAACCCCATCAAAAAATGGGGCGAAAAAATGAACAGAAACTTTACCAAGGAAGAGATACGAATGGCCAAAAGGCACATGAAAAAGTGCTCTACATCACTAGTCGTCAGAGAGATGCAGATCAAAACAACCATGAGATACCACCTCACACCACAGAGACTAGCACACATCCAAAAGAACAAAAGCAACCGCTGTTGGAGAGGATGTGGGGAGAAAGGGACCCTTCTACACTGCTGGTGGGAATGCCGGCTAGTTCAGCCCTTTTGGAAAACAGTATGGACGATTCTCAAAAAACTAGAGGTTGAGCTCCCATTTGACCCAGCAATACCACTGCTGGGAATATATCCCAGAAAAGCCAAAAAGTATAATCGAAGTGACATATGCACGTATATGTTCACCGCAGCACTGTTTACAATAGCCAGAATCTGGAAAAAACCCGAGTGCCCTAGAACAGATGACTGGTTGAAGAAACTCTGGTACATCTATACAATGGAATACTATGCAGCTGTTAGAAAAAATGAGGTCATGACATTTGCATATAAGTGGATCAACATGGAAAGTATCATGCTAAGTGAAATGAGTCAGAGAGAGACAGACATAGATTGCACTCATCTGTGGAATATAGAATAATAGACTATAAGACTAACGCCCAAGAATAGTAGAAATAAGTACCAGGAGAATGTTTCCATGGCTTGGAGGCTGGTCTCTCATTCTGGGTAACTCAGGGAAGGGACCACCAAGTAAAATGTGGTTGGAGGTCATGTGGGGGAAGGGTGAGGCGGGTGGAATACAGACTAGAGACTGAACACAATGGCCACTCAACACCTCTATTGCAAACCACAACACCTAATCAGAGAGAGAAAACAAAAGGGAATTCCCTGCCATAGTGGCAGGGTGGGGTGGGGGGAGACGGGTCTGGGGAGGGGGGGAGGGATGTTGGGTTTACGGGTGGTGGAGAATGGGCACTGGTGAAGGGATGGGTTATTGAACTTTGTATGGGGGAAGCATGAGCACAAAAATGTATGGATCTGTAACTGTACCCTCCCGATGACTCTCTAATTAAAAATAAACTAATAAAAAAAAATTAAAAAAAAATAAAATAAAAAAAAGCTAATAAATTATTAAAAGCATAAATAACATCTGAAATATGCTGCTTAAGATGTGATGACTTACAGTTACTATAAAAATTATTTCCAATTGTACATTAATCCAGTAAAATCAAATTAGTCCAATAAAGTTGGGAAAAGCGAGTCTTCAAATATAACCTTGTTTTGTCTTTCTCCAATACGGCTATTATGCCAATCTTTAAATTTAACCCTAGTATCAAGTTTCTGTTTCAAAAAAGGAAAGGAATTGCTATGTTTATTTTACCACAGCCTCAAAATGTACATAGGCATTCATTACTGGCATGATCTGGCTACCTAAGTGCTATGAGTCATGTTTATTTTCAAAGACAACACTTGAGAAGTATCAATCAGAAGGACAATGAAAAGATGTTAAGAAAAAAAGTAAAAAATTTAAAAACGAGGGCATCAGCCAACACACAAAATCAAAAAACTGAAATGACATGCATTCACAACATTTCATTCACAAATGAAAAGTTGAATACTTAAAAAAAATTACAAAACCAAAAATGTTATATAAGGCAAATAGAAAAAAAAAACAATGCTTTTATGCATCAAGTTTAAACTGGTCAAGTTTATTCTAAATCCTATTTATTTAATGATAATACAACATAACATTTTATGAATATTAGCAATTTCTACTAAAAACTTTTTCAATGTGTAGATAGAAAAGAACAGAAATCCTTGCCCCCTTCACTTTGGAAAATTTAAAGTCAGTATTTTAGTCATAAAGAAATCTAGACTACATTCTAGGACAGTGAAGTTAGTAATCTTTTTTCCTTTGGGTAACGTTAATAACTTATTAAAGAATATTTAAACAGGGAAAGATAAAAAGGAGACTTAGAAAAAAGAAGGATAAGTGGTAAGTTCATGCTAGCCAGCTATTAAACAAATAGGACTACATGGAAAACCTTATCTACAAGAAATAATTATCGATGTTGAAAAATAAGGGGGGGAGGAATAAGTTCAAAGTGTAGTATGTGCCTGGCATGCAAGAGACCATCTTCAATCCCTAGCACCTCATGGCCTATCAAGCAGCACTGTTATGACCCTCATCGCCCCTGAGGATCCTCAAAAATGAATAAAATATGTTAATCTGAAACCCTGGAAAAGGTTAATAACCATATGCAAAACACCAAAGAGCATAAATCTTTTTGTTATTGTTGTTCATCTAAATATCAGTCACAAAAGCATTATTAGTAAATGGGTTGTTTATCAATTTGCTCTAGCTGGCACCAGTAATGTCTCCATTGTGAGATTTGTTACTGTTTTTGGCATATCGAATACGCCATGGGTAGCTTGCCAGGCTCTGCCGTGCGGAAGGGGTACTCTCGGTAGCTTGACGGCCTCTTCGAGAGGGACGGAGGAATCAAACCAGGGTCGGCCGCGTGCAAGGCAAATGCCATACCCGCTGTGCTATCGCTCCAGTCCATTATTAGTAAATGGATAAGAAACAAAAATATTTGTGTCTGACTATACTGAAAGGACAGTTCAATATCATAAGAAGAGTGTGCAGCTTAAAATGGAAAAACATTAATGCAAAAGTTCATTAAAACCTGAGACAAAAGATAATTTATAAAGAATCACAACAATAACATCTCAGTTAAATCCTAAGCTTTCTATAAAGATTTGACAGCATTCTTTTTGAAATGGGAAACGTGACTAATGGAGGGCAAAAGCCTATGAACACAAGTTCAACTATGACTCAGAAAAGATCCTAATGATGTTTTGCTAAGTAGAGGAGCCTGCCTTTGGACACTTTCTACTTTCTGGCCTTAAAAAAAGCAAGGCCATTCATCTCAGGACCTTTGGTCCTGTGTGTCTTCAGCTTGGAATACCTATCCCCCTGAGCCACATGACTATCTTCTCATCTTTCCGGTCAACTCAAAATTCATCTCCCCAGGACTCAGAAAGGTCAGGGGCACATGTGGCAAGGCCCCAAATTCAATCCATAGTACCACGTGCCCCTGCCCAACACCACCAGCATCGCTGGGATCTAGCAGGACCTAATATAGCCCAGTTGACCAAGTAACCCTGGCCCCCTTGGCACTCAAGAACTGCCCCCCCCTTCCACCTCCTAAGAACCTTCCCTAACCAGTCCAATTACTCAGACTTTGGTGTACTGAACCCTTCCAATTTTTTCCTATAACACATTTTCTCTTCTTTGCACTTCCTGCAACCTGAGAATAACTGATCGTGTAGGTCTTCCTCCTCCATCCTCCTACTACAATGTCAGTTCCCTGAAATGGGACTCTAAGCTTTGATTATCTACATATTCCCACACCAGAGAATAGTATCAGACAGAAATAATGAGTATTATTTGTGAAGTCAACAATAAGTATTAGTTGACTTAGCCCTTCTACTTGTCAATTTTTTTAAACAAGTACATGATATATTTATATTTCTAGCACTATCTTCAAATATGAAACTACTTCAGTGGTAACACTTATGAAACCAGAGCAAATATAAAACTGACTATTCCCAAAATACAAAGGGTCTGCTCTTCAGTCATAATAACAAAAAAATTTATAAATCCCAATAAAAGATCACTGTATCACTGTCATCCCATTGCTCATCCACTTGCTCGAGCGGGCATCAGTAACGTTTCCATTGTGAGACTTATTGTTACCATTTTTGGCATATCGAATACGCCATGGGAGCTTGCCGGGCTCTCCAAGAGGGGCAGATGAATCAAACCCAGGTTGGCCGCATGCAAGGCAAACGCCCTACCCGCTGTGAATGCTCAAATATACATTATAGCATATCTGATCTGTTTTAAGAAGCTCAGAAATGCATCTCAAATTTCTACTTCAACAAGGCAACCTTTAACCCTGCACCCCCAGCCCCCAACACCAATCCTATTTTTTATTCCACTACCCTAAAGTCCTTACATACATCATAGACTGAGTATATTGTAAAGGAATCACAACTAAGGCATAAAGAATTATTCCAGAACTCCCAGCAGAAAAGAACTTAACTTTATTCCAACAATGATTTTCAAAGTAAAATATACTAAAAGTATAGCTTACCTACCTTCACTCTTCTATTGATAAGAAACTGAACTGCAATTTCATAAGAACATAGCTATATTACTTCTCACTGTTATATAATGTACCCATATATAAAAAATAAAGAAAAAGGACATACTATTTTGAAGAGCTAGTTGAGATGCTCAAAAACAAAATGTGAACTACCTAATAGAAGTAGGAAGTCAATCAAACACCCTTTGAGGAAAGCTCATCCCAGAACCCAATAATGTGCATTTAAAATTTGTCACTAAATTTGTAGTAGTGATTGGATAACTGAATACATCTGAAAACATCTGCTAAATTTTTTAACATAGCCAGTTGAAGAGTGAAAACCCAATGAACTAAGGACAATAAATGCAACCCTGAACAAGAGAAAGAAATGGTATTTTCATCTACCATCCTACATCTAGAAAGATAACATATCAGTCCACTGACAATAGTGCCATCAACTCTGAAAATTAGTATAAGTTCTACTCACCAAAAAAATAACTATCTACCACCAAAATCCTTATCCTGAAAGGGTGCTTCCAAGCTCAGATATATTACAGAAGACATTCTAGCTTACTGAGTATGTAGGTCAAGCCTAGAGTCTGGCTAAAAAGATGCTGACTCAAGACTTAAACATATTATCTGATAAAGGTCAACATACAACCAAACTAAAAGTGGGTTCTTAATTCTGTAATATGAAGTATTTGTTCAGACAGCTGAAAGGATCTTAGCAGAATAATGTGCAACCGCTGGCAATTAATTTAGTCTCTTCTCTAAACAAAACCTGTCAGATATGTAACCCATTTATGCAATCCCAACCCACCAGTAAACTTAAGTGGGTTGGGATTGCATAAAAGGGTTGTATATTAAGAATCAGCAAAGCTACATACATTCTATTCCTAATTCTTCTATGTTATTGGAATTTAATTTCCAATACACAAGATTCATAATTCCTTAATACTACCATCCAAACAACAGTTAGATAACATCAGCTAATCTTTCACTTAAATGTTTTGCTACCATCAATTTATGATACAATTCTGAGCATAAATTAAGAAAGGCAGAAGCAATCTTTATCATCAGTTCAAAGTTAGTTGTCAAGTACTCTTCCTGAAAGAAAGAAGTTATCCGTTAGGAACATTACCAGCCAGAACTAAGTGAACATAGCTGGAGTGAGCAGGAAAACATTTATTCTTTAGGCAAAGGAACATAATATCAGGAACCAGAAGGCAGATTTCAGCTACACACCAACTTGCACCTAATCCCCAGACAGAATGTAGAGCAGCTGCTGCCCTCCACAAAGTGATCTCTACTCTCATCCAAACATTCCCTGGAGGAAAATGACAGCTCTCAGAAAGCAATCAGCCTCCTAACAACTTGTTCAAACAACTGGAAGGACAATAGTCCAAAATCCCTTAAAAACTACAATCAAGAGCACCTCTACGTATGAATAGTTTACCAATTTCTCTCCAAAACAAATGGCCACCCAGATACAAAACTGGCCACAGGGACAACACACAATCAAAGAGTTGCCAGTTTAGATTCCTTTCTCCTTCTCTTGCTCCTCAGAAGAGAGTATAAGCACAGAATTAAGGGGGGGAAGTAAATAGCTCTCAGTTTCTACCTTCACTTCTGTCTAACTATTCACTAAGCAGTTCACTGATCCTAGAAAAGTGTAACAGTGGAAAGAAAAATGGCCAATCATTTCAGTCCACAGAAGAAAGGCAGAAAACTAAGTCCTAAGGAACCCTAAAGTGGCATTTCCTGAATCCCTGAGAAGCTCAAGCGCCATCAGCTAATCTCCCAAAACAGCATCTGCCAAATTTTGAAAGGCAGTGATATTTTACATACTACAACATACATACATACATGTGATACATGCACAGAGAAAGTTGTCATGGAATAATATTTATCATTACCATGTGGAACATATTGGTAGTCTCTAGCCATTCAAATTTGGTAACTATTAAAAACCATTTTTATAGTTTGAAGAATAACTTACAACATTTCCTTTTTTCCCTACTACCTCTCACCCCTGACTCTGGGGGAAATCTGGTAGATAATTAAGAGATGATTCATCAGAACCTTGGGACTAAAGAGCATCCCTATTCCCAGATGAGGGAGCAACATCAAGGGAAATAAAGGAGCCTTCAATCTTGGGAGGTTCCAACTTAAAACTCTGTATAGTACTAGAGAAATGATTTTAAGACATGGCTATCAGGTCAGTTTTGTAGTTCTAGTGTTTGTCAAATAAATCACAAACATCAAAAATGTCTGAGACAATTAAATGTACTGGGGTTGAACCATATTACACTGGCAGTATCTGATGGTTTCTGACATACATTTCATATAGTGTCATAATACACGGTACGTTAAATTGCCTGAGACTTGACCTAATAAGTCCCAATTATAAAAGTTTAGAAAACCTTCTCCCAGCCCTGATGAGGCCCCAAGTTGCCGCCCACAAACTGCTCCTCCGGTTCCTGAATGGCCATGATCCCAGAGGCACACAAAACAATCTTGGAACCCAGTGGCATTTGGCTAAATGCATCTGGACTGTGCATTAAACTGCGGCGTTGTGCCACCCGAGTGGGGAAAGGTTTTTGTCCCTCCCGCTTTTTCCCCCCAGCGGTGGCATGGTGACCGCCATCTTTCAGAGCCTATTGGAGAGCCAGGTATGAGACTGCAGTGACAGACACGCGGGGTCTCACAGGATAGGGGGTGGAACTGGCCCTTCTCCCCACCCTGACAAGGCACCGGGTTGCCGCCCATGAACGGCTCCTCCTGCTCCTGAACGGCCATGATCCCAGAGGCATACAAACCAATCTCGGAACCCAGTGGCTTTTGGCAGAAATCCCTCCAGACGTATTACTAAAAATATCAGAAATCTAAAATCATACAGCTGCAATAGCGGCCACGCGATATCATATGCTCTTCATAATCAGCAACAGAAAACAAATTATCTAATGATGCCTTTTCAGCAAGTCTGATTGTTGGGGAAAATTCCAAATAATAATGGAGGGTCTGTTGTCAAAATATTGAATGTAATCAAAGTGGAGAAAGAGTAAAGTAGAAATCTTCCGCCACACAGGCAGGGGGAGAGGTGGGATGGGGGGTATACTGAGATTCTGGTGGTGGAAAATGTGCACTGGTGAAGGGATGGGTGCTTGATCATTGTATGACCAAGACTTAAACTGGAAAGCTTTGTAACTGTTCTCATGGTGACTCAATTTAAAAAAAAAAAAAGTTTACACAGAAAGACGTGCTAGTCTCCTACCGGACAATTGATTTTAAAAGTGAGGGCCATCTAAAATTAAGTCGTGATGTGATCTATTATCTATGAATGCTTTTTCAATGTAAACATTACTGGTCTCATCTTAACTACCAGGAAAGTCCCAGGACTACTTAAAGTTTACTACTTTGTCATGCAACACTGAGATAACTCCTTAACTATTTTCACACAATTAACAAATCTGGAGCCATTGTCAACCTCAGTCTGCTACTTCCATCAGCCTTATTTAGAAAGTGTGTCCACTTCAAACAAAGAGATCATAATAAGTTCCTTAATGGTGAACACGACATTTTTAACTCTGAAATTCCAGTTCTTTGCAAAATCTTGTACTATCAGACAGTAAAAATGTGTCCTCAATTAAAGCAAATCTTCTCCATAAAATCCCTTCCCAGTTTCAACCTGTCAAAATCTTTTAAGGAAAGACAATCACCATGCTATTACCAAATCCCAGCACACGGCATTGGCATATTTCATCTTACCATATTGGAATCATTTCTATACAAGTATAGTAGCATACTATACAAATGCTACTACTCTGTCAACAAAATAATCCTTCCCAGAGAGATAACGAAAAGGACTGAGCACATGCCTTGCATGCCCGAGGCCCCAGATTTAATCTCCACATTGCACGTCAACAAAACACTGTGAGTCTAGTCCTCCAAGCCTGCACTGCCAGGGAGTTACTAGAATGGCCCCACACCCTTGAAAGCCAAAAGAGCTTCCCAAATTTTTTAAATTTTAATTGAATCACCGTGAGATAGTTATTAAGCTGTTCGTGACAGGGTTTTAGTCACACAATGTTCCAGCACCCATCCCTTCATTAATGTACATTTCCCACCATCAATGTCCCCAGTCTCCTTCCTGCCTCGGGCCCCAATCCTCCCCATCCTGCCTCTATGGTAGACACTTTTTTTTCCTTTTTCCCTCTTGTCACTGTAGTTTCCAATACTGTTACTATAGGGGTACAAAAGCGTATCACTCCCTTCCAGCATCCAATTTTTATCTAGAATGATCAATTTCAACTATCATTGTCACAGTAGTCCCTCCTCTATCCTCATGGCACTTCCCCCACCCATGAAAAGCTTCCTATCAACGAGTCCTCCTGGCCCTCATTTCTATTGTCTTTGGGCATTTGTCTCATACTATGCTTTTTTTTAAGATTCTGTAAATTAGTGCAATCATTCTGTCTGACCCTTTCCCTTTGACTCATTTTATTCAGCATGATACTATGCCCATCATTATTTCATTTTTCTTAACAGCAGTGTACATGTACCATAGTTTCTTTATCCACTCACTTATCTGTTCTTAGGCACTCGGGGTGTTTCCTTATTTTGGCTATTGTGAATAGTGTTGCAAAGAACATACAGGTGCAGATAGTTTTTCTGCTTTGTTTTTGGACTCCTAGGATATATCCCAGGAACAGTATTGCTAGGTCATATGGAAGCTCAATTGCCAGATTTTTTTTAGGATTATCTATGTAACCTCCTAGCAGCCAGGGAAAGCCCCAGTGGCTCTCCCTCACTGCCTGCATTCAGTCTACTGGGGCCACTCCCCCACCCAGGACGGCCCATGCCATGGGCGGATTAAGGAGGAAGCAAGGGCCAAGCTGGTCGATGATCAGTTGCCATTTATTCCATTCTCCCATGAGCCTGTTTCAATCTCACTAAGCTCCCCATTCTAGTCTCGCACTGCCCCTCATTCCCATCTCCTTCTCTCTCCCACTCATCTCTCTGCGCTCCCTCTCACAGCCACATCTCTCCACGCGCCATACCCCTTTCCAAATAAGCTAGGCCAGTCAATATTCCCACCAGCAGTGAATGAGAGCAGAGCCCCTTTCATCCCATATCTGTGCCAGCACTGGCTGTTCTTGTTCTTTTGATGTGTGCCAGTATCCGTGGAGTGAGATGATATCTCATTGTTGTTTTGATTTGCATCTCCCTGATGATTAGTGATGTAGAGCTTTTTTTCATGTGCTTTTTGGCAATTCATATTTCTTCTCTGAGGAAGTTTTTATCTCTTCTCCCCATTTTTAATGAGTTTGGATTTTTTCGCATAAAGTTCTACCAGTACCTTATATATCTTTGGTATTAACCCCTTATCAGATGATTGTTGGGTAAATAATGTCTCCTATTCCATGTGCTGTCTTTGCATCCTGTTAACTATTTCCTTTGAGGTGCATAAGATTCTTGATGTAATGAAGTCCCATTTATTTACTTTGCTTCCATTTGGTTGGTTATTTCGTCCTTAAAGACGCCTTTAGCTTCAATAGCATGGAGAGTTCTGCCTATATTTTCCTTTACATACCTTTTGGATTCAGGTCTGCTATCAAGTTCTTTAATCTACTTCAATTTGACTTTTGTTCATGGTGTTAGAAAGAGGTCTGAGTTCATCTTTCACGCACAGCTGACCAGTTTTCCCAGCACTACTTGAAAAGGCTTTCCTTGTTCCACTTCAATTTTTTTTTGCTCCTTTATTGAAGATTAACTAATAATATACCTGAGGGTCTGTCCCAGGATATTCAACTCTATTACAATGATCTGAGGGTCTGTCTTTATTCCAATAGCATTCTGTTTTAATTACTATCACTTTGCAGCATAGTTTGAAGTTGGGAGAAGTAATGCCTCCTATTTTCTTTTTCCTAAGGTTTGCTTTAGCCATTGGGGGGGGGCATGGAGGGGAAATATTGTTCCATATGAATATCAGTAGTGTTTGATCTATTTCTTTGACCAAAGATTTCTTTATATTACTAGAAATAATCTAAAAACCTTGTCTCAGTGACCAGTTTCACTATATTTACCACCCTTAATTCCATTTGGCGTAGCTATCCAAATGGTAATTTTTAACCAAATTCCTAGCATTGTGCTTCGTGAAACAGATATTTCAGAGGAGACAGACACCGCAAGTTCTGTATTTGCCACATGAAATTTAAAAAAGCCAAACTTACGGAAATAAAATACAATGGGTGATATTTCAGAAACATCAAATTAGGGGGCAGGGATGAAAAGATGTTGGTCAAAGAGACAAATTTCTAGCTCTAAGATGGTGATTATAATCAACAGTACTGCACCACATACTTGAAAATTGTTAAGGGAAATGTTCATTGTTCTCACCACACACACACACATAAAGGTAGATCGTGTGAGGGGGAGAGAAGTGTTAGCATACTGTAATTATTTCACCATAGAACTGTATCAAATTGAGCTGCATACCTTAAACTTACATACTATATGCAATCCTTTTAACAAAGAGTGTGCGAGTAAATAATGAACCTATCTCTTAATCATTTTTATCCCTAAGATGCATGATTATTTTACATACATACCATAAGGACTCTCCCTCTCCACTTACCAAATTCTTCATTCACTTCCCTCCTTCATTCATTTTCTTATATAATACTTCAAATTCAAACTTTTCCCTAGGTACTACATGAGACTTTCACAACTGAATATGTCAATTAGGCATTCTCCTCACCATTTACCACAGCCCACATACAGCTTCAGTTTCACTTAATTAAAACAAGCTCTCTGGGGCATACCTGTCCTTCCTCACAGAACTGTCTGCTCTCTCAGCCCTGGCAGACATGAGTGTTTGCACTGGAAGAGAAGGTTCATTCAGAAACACTTAAGCCCTCTTCATTTTATCTTACCTCTTTCTTTCCATGTCTTCAAAAGCAACTGAAGATGTATTTCTACTGCCAACATAAAATTCTCTGTGTACTATCATACGCAGACGTGCAAAAAAACGTAACAAGTCACTGGTTAACATTTTTTAAAGTCTTTGTATGCTGTGCTTGCAAGAGGTACAGGTCCTATATGTGGTAATGTATGATCCTCCAAGCACTATCAGGAAAAATCCCAAGCACAGAGCCAGCTGTAGACCCTAAGTAGCCCTGATGTGGCTCTAGACATACAAAAAATAATAAAATAGGGATCCAATTAGACAGTACAAGGGTTAAGGCACTTGTTTTGCATGCAGCTAATCCTAGTGACTCCTTAGCACCAAAAAGAGCCCCATCTGCTGAAGGAATTTCTGAACACACAAGCTAGGAAGACCTCCCAGCATTGCTAGGTATGGCATCCAATTCCTCCCCAAAATAAATTCCTGCCAGGTCCAGAAAAATAGCTCCCAGGGTCTAACCACATGTATGAGGCTCTAAGTAAAAGTCAATGACGTCCAAGCAGCTCCCTGCTGGGCTGTAGCATAGAACCACTGGCCTGTATGGTTAACCCTGTACTGTCAGTAGGGATCTCCAGGGCCCCTGAGCACTGCTTGGGAGGTTTGGGAAGTAAAAAAATAAATTAGATCAAAACCTCTGTCACTATAATAAGGACCGTTTACAACATAAAACTAAACATCGTCAATGAAAAAGATAGTTATGCAAATTAAGCGCTATGCAAAATAAATTTATGGGTGACTCCTTTTTTTTCTGTTATTCTGAAATTTTGTTGGGATGCTTAAACTAATTGGAGTAGTCAATCTGTTTGACTGTGGTGATATTTTCATGGGCAAATATATGTTAAAATGTATCCAAATGTACATTTAAAATGTACATTTAAAATAATTTGTATGTCAATTATACACAATAAAGCTGGCAAATGACTAAGTTGTAGGAATGCCTGAGAATAGCAGGAAAATATAACTACAAGCCTTGAAAAGGCAAAATTGATCTCTCACACGTAAACACACAGACATATATGCAGATTACAAAAATCTCTAATTAAATTTTTAAAAAATCTTTCAAGTCAGGGTTTCTGAAGTATTTTTATAATGCAGAAAAGATTCTGGACTGCACTCATAGCAACCAGCAACTCTCAAGACCCATAGATTTAAAGAAATGAATGAAAGCAGTAACTTAAGGGGAATAAGGAAGGGCTTCTTCTTCATATTTGCTTTATAGGAACATCTACTTCTTGAGCTTAGCTTTTCTATACTATTCCCTGTGTTTTATATGTTACATGTAATTAGCAAAATAAATTGGCCTCTGAGTTGTTTTCTAAACTATTTTTTCTCCATATTCCTTTGTTTTGCTTAAGTATTTCCCTAAGGGCTCTCAGTTAGAGGCTATTCCATTTTTATTGGTCGGTGACCCTAAAAAAATATTGGAATGACCTGGTGGTTGAGAAAAGAAGAAAGAAAATAATGGGTCTTTCATTCTTTCACTAGCAATCAAAAAATCTGTATCACCTACAAATTTAATGTACAATAATAATTCCTGGGCTGAAGTGATAGCACACGGCTGACCTGTGTTCCATTCCTCCGTCCCTCTCGGAGAGCCCGGCAAGCTACCGAGAGTATCCCGCCCACAGGGCAGAACCTGGCAAGCTCCCCATGGCATATTCGATATGCCAAAAAACAGCAACAACAAGTCTCACAATGGAGACGTTACTGGTGCCCGCTCGAACAAATTGATGAGCAATGGGATGACAGTGACAGTGAATAATAATTCCATTAGTAATCTCCTGGGATACAGAGAAACTGTGTTAAATGTTTCCTCATATAATAGAGGTTAGACAATGGGTCCTAGGAAAAAAGATCAACATCTGGACTCTGTAGCAGATTTAAAAAGGTTCCCTATATGGAAACACCTCAGGGTCCTGATCTTGTCAGAGCTGTTGCAGGATGGTTTCTTCTTCCTAGGCCACAGTTTTTACATGATATATATGTGTGTGTGTGTGTATATATGCATATATGTATGTATATATATTTGTATATATATATATATACCACTGCATTACCAAATCAGTAAGCACACTAAGGAGGAAATGTACCCAACCACCACCTAATAAGCCAAGTTGGGTGCTGGGGTTAACAATGTCAACACGGAAGCCCAAGTATCAGAGAGTTCAAAGGGCCCTATTTTCCTTGAGCACTAGTGGTATACATATAGCCCCCCAAACAAACCACAATGTAAACACGGAACATGAGCACGTGAAATGCCAGCATCCTTACATAATCTATTCATGAAAAGCATATGAAAATGGAATGTTTAAGAGCTAAGATGTAATGTTAATTTGAAAATTTATTTATTTTATTTATTGCTTTTATTTATTTTGGAGAGGAGGGGTTTGTGGCCACACCCAACAGTGCTCAGAGAATTTTAGAAGAAAATTGGTAAATTCTCTTAGTTATCCTAAGAACTTCACTCATGGAACTTCATTCTCTAATGAAGAAAATTAGAGGAAAAAAAAGAACTTCTGCAAGCTGTATTTCTCAACAAGCTCTGTAATCCTGTGAATCTAACAGATCACATTAAATATTAATGTTTTTCTACCAACAGACTTCATCCTAGACTTACTTCCCATTATTTTACATGTAACTTAATTGTCCTATCATCCTTCTTAGCTGAATATTCAAATGGCTTCCTGTTACCAACATTCCTTTATTTCATATAAGAATAAGAATTCCTTCCCTACCAACTCACAGGCAGAACCCACCACACAAGAACACTAGAGGGAAGGACCATAGTCCATGCAGAGCTTGCTAGTAGTTTCAATACACGATTTTTTCTTCCTAAAGCTTGCAGGACCACTCCCTGACTCTCAACAAAAGCTGAAAGACTAAGAATCTATTAAAAGCAGTGAAAGAAAGGCTGGAGAGGCAAAGAATCAAGTAGGCAAACATAAAAGAATCATTTCTAAAGAGATAGCTCATAGCTCTGAGAGCATGCTTTGCATGAAGGAGGTCAGGGCTCAGCCCCTGGCACTCCATGGTCCCTCAGCACCACTAGCCACAACCCTGAGTACTAAGCCAGAAGTTGCCCCTGAGCTCCACTGGGTATGTCTCCATCCTACCAACATAAGAATTTCTACTGAACCCAAGTAGTCAACCAAAACTGCTAGCTGTTCTCATCTCTGCAGTGCTAAAACTACTCTAGTTCCTGGGGCTGGGTCTTAAAGCTGATTTGAGTTTGACATTGTCAACAATATGATCTTGTTTAATACACAGAACACAGACACAGACAACCTACTGAAGTACAAATAGGATCCTATCCCATTGAAAGTGAAGAATTACCACTTTTGAAATGCCTAGTTACTTCCTTATTTATTTCAATTATGTTAACGTTTCATTTATCCTATTTTCCCCTCATTATAAGGGTAGAAACATACAAATAAAAGTATGCAATGCTCTACAAAAGACACTAATCCTGACAAAACCGAAGTGTTGAGTAGGCAAATTGTACAATCACACAACAGTTCAAATTACTGTCTGTCAGCTGGCATATAAAATACCAACCTGAGAAAAAGAAATAGCATTTAATGGTACAGGTATATATCATAAGAAAGCTCAACTCAGAAAATCCTTTAATACAAATTTTGTCTTTCAGTTGGAAAGAAGACAACCTTTTCTCCACAAGAAAACTGACAGGGCCCAAAGTTTACAAGTGAAACAGAAAATAGATTCATTCTTATTTTATATTGATATGACTGATTATTTATTCTTTTATTGGTGTGGCAGGGAGGGCAGACCTGATGGTGCTTGAAGCTTACTCAAAAGCTCTATGCTCAGAGATCACTCCTGACAGTGCTTGGGGAAATCATAAGTAGTGTCAGAATCTTACCAGAGTCAGCCACAAACTGTGAGTTCAAAGAGCAGGACCATTTATTTCATTTTCATCCTCATCTTTTTTTTCTTTTTGGGGGTCACACCTGGCAAAGCTCAAGGGTTACTCCTGGCTCTGCAGTCAGGAATTACTCCTGGCAGTGCTGGAGGACCATATGAGATGCCAGGGATTGAACCCAGGTCAGCAATGTGCAAGACAAATACTATCACTCTGGCCCCTTCATCCTCATCCTTACAGCTTCATTCTCATACAGCATAGTTGTTTCTTCCCCAGCACTGTTATTTTCTTCCGGCATGGTTAGATCTCTTCCCTCCTACAGAGTAGCTATTTTTCTTTAGTTCTTATTTTCTTCCCCCCCCCCCTTATAGCACAGTTATATAGAAATCGTGAAGGGTGGGGGTACATATAGGTGGGGTTGAACATTATCGTAACAACAAACAGATGCAAAGTCCCTCCTTCAGGGGAGGTTCTTCTAGGGGATTAACTCAGGGAAAAATCTCATCTAAGGGTTCAGCACCCTAGATTACTAGGAGATCAGCTCACTCGTGGGACCCATTTCAGGTGTATCGCTTCTTCCTTCCTGCTAGTAATCCATCTAAACAAACATAGTAAATTTACTTCTTACTAATATTTCTAGTCCTCTTGTATAAACACAGTAAGGTCGGCTCTTCCTGGGGAAATCTTGCTATATATCCCAGACTACAGTCCTCAGGTCAGGTTAGCCTTTTTTAACTCCAGTAGGGTCCTTATTCAGTTACTTCTTTTTGGGTCATGACAGAGTTTGTTCCACGACCGTCCTCTTATTATACTTAGTTTGTCCCTTTTCGATGCCAGGGTAGCATATAGCTTGCCCTGGTCCATCTTTGTCCCTTGCTGGAACCCTCCTTTTGGGGGTGTTAGGAAATAAGGGCAACTGAGGTTTAAGTCAGGTAAGTATGATGGATGCCCAGGAGTAAATATTAGTCAAAGTCAATTAACTCCCATGTTACAAAAGCATAGCAATAACTGTCTTTCTGTGTCTACACAAAAAAGACATTGCTAAACCATACAAATGACATAAAGGAAAGAGAAAAGAAATACAGGATTAGGAGTGCCTGATGGAATTGGATGTGCCTCAGGAGCACCATTGTGAGAGTAACTCAATAAACCTAAGCTCCCCATGGGAGGAGCAAGGACAAATCAATGTTATCCAACAACATGCAAGGCAAAAGGCCTTAACCCCTTTCTCCAGCCCCAAGTCTTCAATTATTTTTATAATTGCAAGTCTGCAGGGGAAAAAAGTCATTGAAATATTTATCAGTAAGTATAAATTAAAATATATCACATAATTATTTGGACACATGATATTTAAGGTGCCTGTTAAAACAATTAAGTTGTCAGCTTATTACCTGCAGCTCACTAAAACTATTCAAAAATATAAATCTAGTAATCAGCAGCATTGGGGGATAAAGCCTAGGGGCTGGGTATGATTAGTCAGAAAGGAAATCTGAGGGGGAAGAGAGGGAAAAAGAGGAAAATACCAAGAAAAGCAGTCAGTGAAAAGTGGGGAGAACCAACAGAAGAGAAAGGACTCAAGTACAAAAGACCAAGAAGGTCAACTATGCTGAATTCTGTCTTTAGGGCAACAACAGTCAATCAGATAAGACCTGACTTTATTTTTCAACAGGAGGTTTCCACTTTACCTTACTTTTAATTAAAGAGGGCACTCTTTTTGTTTTTATTGAGTCACCAGAAGATACAAAGTTTTCATGATTAAGTTTCAGCTGTACAATGTTTGAGCACCCATCCTTTCACCAGTGTCCACTTCCCACCATCAATGTCCCCAGTTTCCCTCCCTCACCCCAGCCTGCCTTTTCCTTTTCCAGCAGGCACTTCCCCACCCCTCTTTAGGCATTCTGGTTTGCAATACTGTTACTAAAAGGAGAGGAACTTTCATCAACATTTAATATTTCAGAGTTCTATATCAAAATTTTAAGGAAAAGCTACCATACCTGTTAATGACCTTCTGGCTAAAGTAGTAACCGTCACTCAAGCTGTATTTGAGATGTAGCCCCTAGACAAGGTGGCGATTCTGATGCCTCCACCGACACATACAGATCCCACTGGAGAGAAGAGGAAAGTCAAGCCTATTCCTGCCCCAGGTATCACCAGAAATATTTAGCACTCTATCCCACACCATCCATTTTATGAAAAATAATTAAGGAACCGGAGAGATAGTACAAGGGTTAAGGTTTTTGCCCTGGATGTGGCCAATCCTGGTTCCAATCCCCGTAAAATATTGTCCCCTGAGCACCACCAGGCATGGTCCCTAAGTTCAGAGCCAGGACAAAGACCTGAGGAGCCAGGACAAAAACCTGAGTACTACTAAGTATGGGCCCAAACCCAGCATCATCATCATAAATAGCCAACAGTAAGGTATAAAGAGAATTTCAAGAATCATACAGTAGACCCAGTTTGGTCCCTGGCATCACACAGTTCTCTAGAGCACCATATGAAACAACCCCTGAACACAGAGCCTAGAGTGGCCCCAAGTATCACCAGGTATAGTCCAACCCTCCCCACAAAACTGAGTGACTGAAAAGCTGAAAGTCATTCCCTTCATGCACCTAAGAGAATAGTGTTAAATGAAATTTTCTATGGGTAGTGGTTTTATCAAAATAAAACTTAGGGGCCAGAGCGATAGCACAGCGGGTACGGCATTTGCCTTGCACGCGGCCAACCCAGGTTCGATCCCCGGCATCCCATATGGTCCCCCAAGCACCGCCAGGAGTAATTCCTGAGTGCAAAGCCAGGAGTAACCCCTGAGCATCGCTGGGTGTGACCCAAAAAGCAAAAAATAAAATAAAATAAAATAATAAAAAATAAATAAAACTTAAAAAGCAATTTAAGGAGAACACCCTTTTTCCTCTCAAATCTGATCTAACCACAATTATGCTAGGTGTCATTCAGAACAAAAGTGCAACTGAGTGAAATCAAAAGGCTCCGGCTGTTGGCGGCTACAGTAAGAAGGGCATTCTACATATTTTCAGGCAGGCATAAAAACTGGTACAGCACTACTGGAATGTATTTGGCACTACTATTTAAGAGCTTTTAAAACTGTTTCTTCAGAGATTTAATACTAGTTCTGAAAAATTTTCTTAAGAATCAAGTTGCAGGGGCTGGAGTGATAGCACAGTGGATAAGGCGTTTGCCTTGCACATGGCCGACCGGGTTCAATTCCTAGCATCCCATATGGTCCCCAGAGCACTGCCAGGAGTAATTACTGAGTGCAGAACCAGGAGTAACCCCTGAGCATCACTGGGTGTGACCTAAAAATATATAAAAAAAAAAAAAATCAAGTTGCCCATTTTCTACACAAAATTACTTTTTCCGTGTAAATAGCCACTTTAAAAAAAGGAATCTGCAGTGAAATACACCAATAGTGAAATTTTAAGCAATTTTTTAAAAGCATAGAAAAGGCAAGACTTATCCAGTGAACAAAACAAAAATGCAAAATCAAATGAGTATATATGAATGCGCAAAAATATGAGCAAGTTTTCTTTAAAGATGATGCAATATAAGGAGAAATGAAAATCAAACTGGCTGAGTAAGGAGATGAGAAATTTAAGTTCAGGGAGGATCAAGATACAAGGTTCTCTAGGCAGATCTACCAAACTGTTTGGGGAGGGCAAGGAAGTCAGAAGAAAATGTGAATTCTTGAAAAAATGGAAACAGAGGGGCTGGAGAGATAGTATAGCATGCAGTTGGCCCAAGTTCAATTCCTAGTACCATACAGGGTCCCCCAAAAACCACCAGGAGTGTGCCCAAAATCCTAAATCACCCCACCAAGAAAATAAAATAAAGATTTAGCAAAAACCCATCCTTTTCCATCAACTGAAAGTTCCCATAACACCTGTACTGCTTTTCTCCCTTTCTCTTCTTGCCTACTGCTCTTTATTCTAGACTTTATTCAATACTCCAATTAACAACAACTTATCCATGGGAAGGAAAAAAGTATAAGTTTAGAAAACACAAAGTATTTGATCCAGTGCTACTTTCAGATTTTGGAGAGCATCAAATTAAATGCCATCACTTTAGGATAGTGTAGAAACAACTGAAAAGGGGATTTATTTTTATATGATTAACCAAAATGTCTGACTTTATTAATATCTGACATACTGCAGGGATTTATGGTCAAACAAAATTCATTAACACTGTCAAAGTATCTATTTGAAAAAATTACCAAAAACATATTTTTTTTAAAAATCATCGTTTTTACAGAAACAAAAGTAACTTCAAACTGAACTAAATTCCAGAAGTAAACAGAAAGAAAAATAATTCCAAGAGAGGGCAACATAACACAACAGCTGAGTGCACAGAAGAGCTAAAACTGCAGGGTTTTGAATTCTGACTACCCTTACTCAAGTGTGTGCCCCACCCACTCTGTGCCTTGGTATTTTTATTCAGAGCAAAACAAAAGTTGGAGGGGCTGGAGTGATAGCACAGCGGGTAGGGCATTTGCCTTGCACTCGGCTGACCCGGGTTCGATTCCCAGCATCCCATATGGTCCTCTGAGCACGCCGGGGTGATTCCTGAGTGTAGATCCAGGAGTAACCCCTGTGCATTGCCAGATGTGTCCCAAAAAGCAAAAAAAAAAAAAAAGTTGGACTCTTATAGGGAAGCTAAAGAGATTAATGAGTTAATTGATTTAAAACCTACAGAAGACTCTGGTCTGAACCAAGTCATTAAAAAGGTATAAAAACTCTTATAACTCAATTCTGAAGATGGAAGAGGTGGACATTTGCAAAACAATGGGAAGCACTTGATGTCATTTTAAACAGTGAAAATGGCTAAAATGGTAAATTTAATGTCATGCGAATTCTTCGGGTGGAAAAATGTGATAGTTATCCATATCAGTCTTTTTTTTTTTTCCTTTTTGGGTCACACCTGGCAATGCACAGGGGTTACTCCTGGCTCATGCACTCAGGAATTATCCCTGGTGGTGCTCAAGGGACCATATGGGATGCTGGGAATTGAACCCGGGGTTGGCCAGGTGCAAGGCAAATGCCCTACCCACTGTGCTATCACTCCAGCCCCATCCATATCAGTCTTTATCATTAAACACTCTCTTGGTGGAAAATTAACTGTCAGATTCTACGTGAGACTTTGAGGTCCCAAAATGAGAATAGTTGTCATCAATCAAAAAGCACAAATTATCAATTTGGGAGTCATACTTTATAAAAATAAGTTTTAAAATAATGTTTTTATATTGTAAAACTCTGCTATCGATAATTTGAATTTTCTAAAAAAATATACTTATGGAAGTTGTCCCTATCATACCTCTTACAGTGAAAGAACAAAAATACTGCTCTACCTGTAACAACTTAGAAACTGATCTATAGAACACAAGTATTTTAGTACTGTCTTCTACATAAGAAGACAGAGAGTTCACAAACCTTAAAAGTAACCAATTACCAAAACCAACAAAAACCTGAATGCCTGCTTTAAAATAAAACCTTACAAAATAGCCCAAAGCCACTTTTCTCCGATTACAAAATGAGCATGTGGTGAAATGGGACAGAGAATACCAATTTACTATACCCTACACTGACTGACAATATTTGTTGCATAGCAACAAGATTCTGCAGTCTGAAAACAGCACAGAACTCCTTTTCTTGATTTGCCAAGCCACAATTAACCCTGTCAAGGCTGAGAAAGTATGCAAGAATAAATCTAAACAGACTATTACCAACATCTAATGATAAAAATTCTAACACTACAAAATCGTAAGCCCAAATTCAAGCCTACTTACAACTTGAACAGATATCTTCACTCTCAATGTTAATTTTCTACATACCTGCCCAAAAAACTGCTACTCAATTAACTTCAAATTTTTTTTAAATGCATCACCTGCAAGAGCTGTTTTTTTAAATCCTAGGTAATTACATACTCACACATCTTTTGTTTCATGATTTATAAGTAATTTGATCCTTGCATTTACTTTCTAAATATTGTAATATATAACAAAGGGCTCTGATTTCCTAATAATTTAAATTCTGTCCTACTTAAGATATATCTGGACCATTTTTGTGTATTCCTTACAAATACACAAAACTCTCAAGATGTAAAATTTCAAACTTTTCATAGGAGCCAATTTCATCTGAAGAAAGAAAAACAAACATTTTTATTTGTCATAACCCTTATACTGCCATAGTTTGGGGATTCCCCTCTTTTGAGAAAAGTTGAAGAGCTGCCAAGTTCTACCAAAGAAAGAGATGAAATACAGGTAAAACTCAATTTGCAAATGTTTCTCAACCTTTTCAAAGATGAGACAGCCCTTCTTTGACATTAATCTTCCTGGACTATAAATTGATAGAAAAGGTGGTTTTAAAGCAGTTTTAATACACTATTTGTTAATATCTATTATCATAGCAGCATCTATACCACCTGTAGAATACAAATGAAGGCCAACAGACTAAACTTGATGTACATAGGAGCTCAAGTGCTTTTCAATAATTGAATAGCTGCTCCTAGAGCCTACAAATTAATCTACAAAAAAATCAAATATTTTTAAATTTATCGCCCCGCCCCCCATCCCACCCCTTCCCTTGTTTTTCAGTTGCAGCACTTGTTGTGATGACAGGAAGGAGGGAGGCACAGGATAGTTTACAAATACATCCTTGGTGCTAGCTGGGGGGTTATCACACTCTTTGGCTGTGATACTTGCACACATGCTTGCTAGGGCTTGCAAGTGGTTGTGGTGTCCTTTGGTTGTGGTGCAAGTGCCTGTTGTGTGCACACACATTCACTGAGGGCTGCACAATGTGCATGTGGTGCTTACACACACTATTTCCAGTACTCACTCTACCTGCAGTGCTTGCAGACACCTGCTGTGCACCAGAGACTACACACACAACTGTGGAGCAAGGAGATTCCAGGTATCAGAGCTGACAGACCACACTGAAGTGTGTAACAGCACAACAGGGACTGAACCCATGGCTTCAAACTTGCAAGGTAGGCTCTTTTAGCCCCTGGACTCTTCTAAGCACTGGACACCCCCCACCCGCATTTCCATCAAATCATTTATTTGGGGGAGGAGACCCTTCCAGCAATTCTCAGCAAACTAAGCCAGTGATTCACTGCAAAGTCCCACAGACAGTGCTGCTCACACACTGAAACGCTGGGGATACCCAGGCTAGACTGGCAGTGCTCAGGACCACACCTGGCAATGCATATGGGCCTCTAGGACTGTATCCAGCAATGCTCAAAGACCATGTTGTGCCAGGAATTAACCCAGGATCAGCCTGCGAAAGCCATAACCTTAACCACTAGTTCTACCTCTGCAGCCCCCCTAAAATCATTTTAAAGACATCGGGTAAAGTATATGGGTTGAAAGTTGAAAAAATGCTGGGTTCCAGGCTCCACAATCAACTATTCTTGTTATCTACAAGGGCAATAATAAGGACAGCACCTACCTTACTGAATAGCTGTGAGTATTGGAAAAAATAATGCACAGAAGTAGATAGCACATTAGCTTCATTCCTAACCTGTCAAAGACATACACTCCAGCTCCTATCTGCTGCACTTCCCATCACTTCCTACACAAACTCCAAGATGAGAGTCGAGACAGCATCAAATGTGTTATGGGTGGAAAATGAAATTTGAGCAGCAGCACTGAAAGGTAAAACAACTAGAAGCCATATCAAACATTAAGAGCAAGGTTCTTAGAAATATGCATGTTTTAGATTTGAACCTAAAGTCTCACCAAGCATGTCAAGTTCCTTATGCCTTCTGGTTTCCATCACCGTAAAATAGCAATGACACTGTGTCTTTTTCTAACTCATTAAGTGATTCACCTGAAGCACAATTTACCTGGACTGTTTTTAAATGCACAATAAATGTTGTTTACCAATTATCAACTTATTCTAAATAGAGAATACTAAAATTGTCACGTGTAATTAGCCAGCCCACTTGGTCTCTACCCAGTGAGCACAGACTACACAAAGGTTAGGCTCACAGGTGCCAATGGCCATGGATTCACACCCTGTATGAGTCATATAAATTTTGAGGTACTTAGGCCTCTAGATCCATGGGGGAAATCATCACATTGCTGACACAAAAGTTCATCATGAAACTCTATTTGAAAACAGGAGATGGGGCTAGGGAATAGCACAGGAGAACTGGGTTCTATCCAAGTACGATGTGGCCTCCCAAGCATCACTGGTTGTGGTTCTGGAGACCACCCACACCACATGGCCCAAGCAGCACTGCCCCTGGCCCAAGCTATTTAAAATAGCCATTATCAACAAGTGCGCCTTTTCCCTATGAAATGTTGGCAATGTTCTGAGACATTTTGGTTGTCACTACTAGGAGAAAAGGTGAGAGAGTGCTACTGGCATCTGCTAGGGTTGGCCAGGCCAAGAATACTGAACACCCACTATAAAGGAGAGAGCTCCACAATATAGAATTATCCAGCCCCAAATACCAAGGTTGAGGCCAGGGAGGTTGCTCAGAGTGACAGAGCAAATGCCTTACAGAGTTTGATATCTGGTCCTCCACAGTCACCCAAGCACTGCACTTGCAGCCCTGGTAGCCCCTCAAGCATTGCTAAGCAGCACCCACCAGGCATATGACTCCTGGAAGCAGTTTTCAGGCTGTTGAGCAGAGCTGGAAAAGTGTCCATAATAATAACAGCAAGGCCAAGAAATTAATTTAGAAGTGGACATTCAAACTTTTGTAAAAATTACTTCTTCCACACAAATTAAGTACACACAGTTTTCTTTTGTTTGGGGGGTGGGGAAGGCTTTGGGTCACACACAGCAACGCTCAGAGGTCACTCTTGGCTCTACACTCCTGGCAGTGCTCAGGGGACCATATGGAATGCAGGAGAAAGAAGCTGGGTTGGCTGCATGCAAGGCAAGCAAGCACCTTACCCTAGTACTATCTCTCCAGCCCCGGTATACGCAAGTTTTCTTAGCCTTGTTTAATGAAAAGATTATCCTTTCCCTGTTGGAATGATCTAGGCACACTTGACAAAATTCAACTTACATACATGGGAGAAGTTCCTTCAGAGCTTTATATTCTGTATCTCTTGGTTCCATATGGCTGTATTTACACTAGCACCATACTGTTTTGATTACTGTAGTTCAGTAAAACGTCTTGAAACCAGAAAGTTGAGTTCTCTTAATTTGTTCCTTTTTGGGATTGGTTTGGTTATTCTAGGATTTCTTCAAATTCCACATAAGTTTTAGAACAAGATTTTCCCATTTCTGGGTGGGAAAATGTCACTGGAATTTTAACAGATTGTATTCAATCTGTAGATCACTTTGGGTACCATCTTAACAACAGTTAAGTCTCCAATCCAGGAACACAGGTCTTTTCACCTATATATGTCTTTTTAATTTTTATTTATTTTGGTTTCGGGGCCACATCTGGCAATGCTCAGACTCTGTGATCCAGGATCACTCCTGGCCGACTTAGTGGACCATAGAGTGTTGGGAATCTATCTTGGGTCATCATGTGCAAGGTAAACCCTCTACTCGCTATCTTATCTTTCCCACCCCTACTTAGGTCTTCTTTATATTCAATAGTATTTTGTAATTTTCACTGTAAGTCATTCATCTCCCTGGTTAAAAATACTTGTAGGTATTTTATTCTTTTAGATGTTACTATAACAGGAAGTGCCTTCTTAAATTCCTTTCCAGATTGTTCATGCCAAAGTAGAGAAACACAATTGATTTCTATGTTCACTACAATTTTGTTGAATTTTTTTAATAGTTTTAGTATCTTTTGCTATGATTTTTTTTCATGCACTTATATGTAATGTTTTTATGTATGAACCTCCCTCTGTATATCAGGTGGAGCATTTAGTCATTTGATTAAGGTGATGGCGAAATGTCAACTCATACAAGAGTTGCTGTTTAAGACCTAAACCCCAGTACCTCAAAATGTGACCTTATCTGGACCTTACTTGGCTATCACAGATGTTACTAGCTAAGGTGAAACCATAATGGAGTAGGTTCAGCCCTTTACCCAGTATGACTAGTCTCTTTCAAAGAGGAAAATGTGGGCCAAGGGGATAATTGCAAGTGTCAAAGCACATTGAGCATGAGAGTAAATCCCTACACTCAATCCGTAGCACTGCAGCATGTTTCCTGGAGCACTGGCAAATATGGCACTGACCCTCAGGTTCAATCCACCAGTAAAAGCCACCCCCAGGTACCCTTCCCATCTCTGCCACAGGTGGTATCTATTAAAAAAGAGAATATAGGGGCTAGAGAGATAGCACAGCAGTAGGGCGTTTGCCTTGCACGCCGCCAACCCAGGTTCTATTCCCAGCATCCCATATGGTCTCCCGAACACCGCCAGAAGTAACCCCTGAGCATCGCTGGGTGTGACCCAAAAAGGAAAAACAAAAAAGAGAATACAGAGAGAGAAAGAGAGATAAAATACTGACAAAGAATTAGTACTAAAAAAGAACTAAAGGGGGGTGGGAAGGCCTCTTATGACAGACACAAAGTAAAAAGATAGCCATATGACTACAGAGGTAGAGATTTGAGTGATACAGCTATAAACCAAGAATTGGAAAGAACTCTGTCTTCAATTATAACATAAAAGGTTGAGTTTCCAGCCTACTGGCCTGCCCTATAAATTTCAGAGTCAAAATGCAACATCAACTTTTGTCTGAATTTCCAGCCCGCTGCCCTACTTAGAAAAGTTTCAGACCTATGGGCCCCCCCACAATGGTATGAGTCAATTCCTTTAAATACATAAATAGCTAAAGGTTCTGTTTCTCTGTTCTTCCTTGGCTGATACAAAAGTTAGGGGAGGGGCCGGAGTGATAGCACAGCGGGTAGGGCGTTTGCCTTGCACGCGGCCGACCCGGGTTCGATCCCCGGCATCCCATATGGTCCCCCAAGCACTGCCAGGGGTAATTCCTGAGTGCAGAGCCAGGAGTAACCCCTGTGCATCGCCAGGTGTGACCCAAAAAGAAAAAAAAAAAACAGGTTAATCTAAAAGGGAGCCAAGAATTCAAAACAATCTGTCCTTCTGTGCTCTCAAAACTGGGTGCGGACTTGGCAGCAGTGCCTGGAGATCTCTGTTCTTCCAGGCCCGGGGGGACGGCGAGAGGGCTGGGGTGCAGCTCTGGGGGGAGCCCAGGGAGCCGTGACCTCGGGGAGCAGCACTGTGGGGCCCCAAAGCAGCCTCCTCAAAAACCAGGATGAGCCACAGCCAACACTGTCTCACCTCGGCCTCTGTCTCTGTTTCCCCAGAGCAGGACCTGCAGTTTCTGACTCCCAGCTGAGTCACTTGCCAAGATAAGGAATTGGGCAGTTGGGTCTGGCCGGTCATGAGGGGTCACTGCACCCTCCTGAGAAACTGCTGCTGACCATTGCCTCACTCTGGCCACCATTGTAACAGGGCCAGTGATAAAAACCGACCAGTATATAAACTGCTTCTTAATGAACTCAGCCCTATGTAAACTGCTGGTGATTGGGAGTCGGGGTCCTTGTCAAGACCCTACTGTCTTGGATGAGACTCGGACCCTAGCTCAGAGTAACCCCTGAGCATCGCTGGGTGTGACCCAAAAAGCAAAAAAAAAAAAAAAGTTAGGGGAACTTGGGAAAGGAAAAAAGCAGATATCTTGATGGATTAGGATTGTGTGTGTATGGCGGGAGGGGGCGCACTGGGGATCAAATCCAGGGGCCACACAGCACATTTCTGTCTAGTTTTTAATTCTAATGCATTCTACAGACTCATTTAAAAAAGAAATTCATCTTTTTCACATGGGAGGTGGGCAGTGACAGGGATCGAATCCAGAGCCTCATACTTGCAAGACATGAACTCTACCATTAAGCCATATCCTTACACCTGCAACAGCCAATACTTTAAAAAGAAAACAGGGATTGGAGAGATAGTATAGGAGTTACTTGCCTTGCATTTGGCCAACGACAGTTCAATCTCTGGCAATGCAGATTGACCTCCAATTACTGCCAGGGATCAGCATGCACAGAATTAGCCCCAAAACTCAAAAAACTGACTCCCCCAAAAGAAGAAAGAAAACCACCAAACTGTAAAGGCAAATAGGCTTAGATGATATGACAACTATTATATTTACAGGCAAAGAGAAAAATAGACATGCTGCCCATATACTTTCAAGAACACATTTTTAAGTTAAAGATACCCAAAGACTACACTTTAACATCTGCACTTTGTCACTTATCCATACCTTTACATAATTTTATATTAAAAAATTGTGAATACATAATTTTTATTTTATTTTGGTTAGGTTTGGGACAATACTCAGCAGTGCTCAGGGTGATTGCCCGGGGTATGTTAAGGGACCATTCAGTGCAGGAGGATCAAACAGTCCTTTGAGTCATCTTCCTAACTCTCAAAGCTAATTTTTATATTAAATTATTTTTTAAAATTTGGGGCCAGAGATTGTAGCTCAAGGGTAGAGCACTTACCTGAAAAACATACACACAAACTCAAACACCATTCAAAATACTATCCCAGCACCTTTGCAAATCCCAGACACATACACACACATACACACACACACACACCATTAATAATATCTTTGAAATCAGATATTTAGCTAGAGAATTATAATCTTAAAAAATGAAAAATTTTAAATTTGGTTGTTTTTTAACCTATTTTTTAAAGATTATTGTTAAGTTTCTGATTGTACCCAGCATGTTACCAAGTGCTTAGGGAAACACACCATGAAGAACAGAAACTTTTTTTTTTTGAAGGAAAATCTTTGAAGTACTAAATGAGCTGGAAAATCAACAGATGCTATGAGTTCAGTAAAAGAGAAAGACTTGGCGAAGAATGATCACTAAAGACAAATTAGAAGAAGAAAATGAAGCAAGAATGAGACTGAGTAAGTACAAAGGCGGCAGCTTTCCAGAAGACAGAACAAAAGTAATAAGACCAGAATTCTGAAATTCCATTGGAACCTTTGGCAAACAAACGCGAGTCAAAAGGACCTTTCTGTGGGATGGACTGAAAGGCAAGGCTGGGGCATTCTGAGAGGATGTGAATGCCAGGATGTCTTCTCTGTGTGCCAAAGTGCAGGTACGGGTTTGTTCTAGAGGGGTTTTGTTTGTTTGGGTTTGAGGGTTTTTTAGTTTTTGGGTTGGTTTTTTTTTTTTGAGGGGAGTAGTTGGTTGATTGATTGGGGGGAGGGTACACCCAGCAGTGTTCAAAGGCTTCTATCAGCTTGGTGCTCCAGGGACCATGAGGTGCTGGAGATTGAACCACAAAGTATGCAAAACAAAGCATGTGTTCAGTCTATCAAGATACTCTCTGGCACACAGGTAAAGTTTTCAAGAGGAAATTTGGAAAGAACAAATGTAGGATATCACATGCACTGAGGGAGTTGTGCAGATACCCCATCATTAAATACATCAATATACCTGTGAAAAATTGTGAAAAGACATACAGGAGGAAATAAATAAATAGCCTGTCTTCACTTCAGGTCAGGCTTTTTCTCGTTCGATTTTTTCTAATAGGTATCCCTGCCCCAGCAGGTCTGGGGGAGGAAGCACCAGGACCATACCTCGTGGTACCGGGAATCAAACTCAGATCCTCACACATGCTACATTGCTAGGCCTGTGCTCAATCTAAGCTGAGCTACTAAGATTAGCACTGTAGCACTGTACTCCCATTGTTCATCGATTTGCTAAAGCGGGCACCAGTAATGTCTCCACTGTGAGACTTGCTGTTACTGTTTTTGGCATATTGAATACGCCACAAGTAGCTTGCCAGGCTCTGCCGTGCAGGCGGGATACCCTAGGTAGCTTGCCAGGCTCTCCAAGAGGGATGGAGGACTCAAACCCGGGTTGGCCGCATGCAAGGCAAACGCCCTACTCGCTGTGCTATTAAAATTACCTTAAAAAATTAAGAACATCATTTTGAAATACAGGTATTTCAAATTTATATCTGGGGCCCACCAGGGTTCAATCCCCAGCATTGCATATGGTTCCCAGAGCATTACCAGAAGTGATCCCTGAGCACAAAGCCAGGAACATTGCCAGATATGGCCCAAAAACTATACACACACACACACACACACACATTTCAAAAAACAACTGTTCTAAGAATTTCATTGGATTACCGCTTTTTAGAGTGCCTAGTAATAGAAGTCTTTCATATTAAAAGTTAAAGGAAAAAAGGGGAATCAAAAGTTTGGAATTCATTTGTTACAGTATAATACAAATACTAACAATATGCCAAATCCATGACCTTCTAAACTCCATTATGGTATCCTGTAGAACAAGGCAATGAAGTATTAATCATTCTGCATTTAAAAAAACTGAGATCTGGTACAGCTGTGGCCTCATAGAAAGCAAAAGAGCTTTGAAATCAAGGATGACTGTACTGAATGTGATTATCTCTTTTCACCTCTAAAATACTTCCAAATCCAGAAGAAAATAGTAGCGCTGTCGTCCCATTGTTCATCAATTTGCTCGAGCAGGCACCAGTAACGTCTCCATTATGAGACTTGTTATTACTGCTTTTGGCAAATCGAATACGCCATGGGGAGCTTGCCAGGCTCTGCCGTGCGGGCAGGATACTCTCGGTAGCTTGCTGGGCTCTCCAAAAGGAAGGGAGGAATCGAACACGGGTTGGCTGCATGCAAGGCAAACACACTACCCACTGCGCTATCACGCTAGTCCAGATATTAAATGTAATAAATTATTGTGAACTCTATATAAATTAAATTTTTAAAAATAAAATGAAATATAGAACATTAGTTCCCAGACATAAACCACTACAGAAAGATCCTCAAATGGGCATTCAACCACCACTCTGCAGCCAGTCAGAGTGTTCTACCCAGTTTGAGGTTCTACCCTAAAGCATATGATAAATGCATGGGCTCCTGAGCCAGACTGCCAAGTTGGAACCCCAGTCCCACTGTTTACCTGGGCAAGTTAAGTGACTTTTCATCTATCAAACAATAAAAAGTTCCTGCCTTTAAGCTGTTAAAGGTTAATGTGTAATGTTATTTTAGGCAATTAAGTCTCAATAACTGTTACCAACTAAGTATATCTCAAAATCTAATAAAATTTAGAAACTTAGGAATATACAAGTGCCAACACTGAAATTAATTATGCAAAGGAAAAACTTTTTTTTTTTTTCTTTTTGGTTCACACCCCGTGATGCACAGAGGTTACTCCTGGCTCACTCAGGAATTACTCCCTGGCAGTGTTCAGGGGGCCATATGGGATGCTGGGAATCAAACCCAGGTTGGCCATGTGCAAGGCAAATACCCTACCTGCTGTGCTATCGCTCCAGTACCGGAAAAACCTTTTTAAAATCATAAAATTTATGTGGGGGGATATAGCTTGTGTATGTGGAGTCCTGGGTTCAATCCCTAATACACATACATCTAGAGATATATCTAGACATACATAAATGTTGTAGTTTTTTAAATCATAAACTTTGCTTAAATATAAGTATGATTTAACTTTTTAAAAAGAAAAAGAAAAATGAAAATAAATGTACTTACAAAAGTAAATAGAAGTTTAATTTCTAAATAATAAAGTTCTCAATTAAGAACTTACCTCGTTTTGTTTTGGGGCCATACCTAGTGGTGCTCAGGAGTAAGCACTTAGGGATACAGAGGATGGTAAACGGTACTAGGGATCTAATCCAGGTTTGCTGCCTGCTAGTCAAGTGCACTATGCACTGCACAATTACTCTGGCCCCTTAAGAACACTGAATTTTTGTTTGTTTGTTGTTTGGAAGTCACACCTGACGTACCCAGAGATTACTACTGGGGAGGCTCAAAGGACTATATAGAACTATATAGAATGCTGGGGATCAAACTCAGATCCAACTGCATGCAAGGCAAACACCCTACCCAGTGTACTATTGCTTCAGTTCTTAGAAACATTTTAAAAGATACCATTAACAATACTCATTTAACTAAAAAAGTTTGCCAATGAAAAATCCAAATTTGTGGCAAAAACTACAAATGGAAAACTAGACATTATAAAAGGATTAATTCTTTCCCCTACCTATATTAATCCACTAAGTTAACAAAATTCTACTTAAACACCAATGGGTTTGAGTTTTTTTAAATTTCATTTTAATTTGCTTAATTAATAAAATGATTAAGGTAATCTGAAAGAATAAAGATAATAGTAAAGTTTGCTAGTTTAAAATTAAGAAAAAAACTAATTTCCCTTTCTAAATGTTAAAACATAAGGTTAATGGAATTAAAACAGTGAAGTGCTTGCTAGAATCAGATTGATCACCAATGAGTCCAGAAACAGAACTAAATGTGAGAATTTAGTACACAATGTGGTGTTTCAAATCAATGGGAAAGGTTAGATAATCAACAAATGATACTTACAAATGACTAAATATTTAAAAATTAATTTAAATACTAACTTCCCTTCTTACACCACAATTTCACATGGCTTAAATTTAAACACAAAAGAAGTTATTTAATAGGGGGTAAAAATGTGAATACATCTAATTTTAGGTTGGGAAGGCATGACATCAGGCAGAAACTATAAAGACTGACAAATTTGACATGAAATTTTAACACACTATGTCAAAACACAATTAAAAGCCAAGGCACAAACTGAAAAGGTATATGTGGTAAATTCTGCATGGTCCCTAGTGAATCACACCTCTTGATATATCCTGTGTCATCTTCTCCCAGGATACCTCTGAGCATGATCCTGTTACTTGCTTTGGACAAGAAGATGTAAGGGAACAGAATGCAGGCAGCATGGAGCCAGAAGCAATGGTACAGCAGACAGGGTACTTGCCTTGCACACAACTGACCCAAGGTTTGAACCTTGGTGTTGATATGGTCCCTTAAGCCCACCAGATTCCTGAGTGCAGAGCCACAAGAAACCCATAAGTCCACAGGGTGTGGCTCAAAAACAAACCAAAAAAGTATGCAAGCAGTGGTTTTGATAAAAACTTGCAGACTGGTGGTTGGAGACGTAGCACAAGGGTTAAGGCACTTGCCTTGCACCTGGCTAACCCTGATATAATCCCTGGCACAACATATGGTGCCCCTGAGCACAGCTAGGAGTTATTCCTGAACACAGAGCCAAGAGTAAGCCCACACTGCAGGGTATAGCCTCAACTCCTTCCCCTATCCTGCAACACCTTACCCTCCCCCCAAAAAAAATTGCAGACAAGGTCATGGTCTTATGGCTGGTTATTATTACCAAGTGAGAGATAAACTACCACATTAATTCAGAGAAGAAATGAAAACATTTCAATACAGGTAAGATCAGCACAACAACTGCCTAACCAACTCACATTTTCCTAGGTTCTGAGGTAGATGTTTACACCACATTAGGTAAGTGATATATCTATCCTATAAAAGGAGAATATAAGTTATAAGATCCCACTGACACAGAAAGCACAGAAACAGATGAGTTACACAGAAGTACCAATGCCTAATCTGTAAACAAAAAAACAAAATTCTACTGGTAATTAAAGAAATACAAACTGAAACAGATAACACCTTTATTACCTATTGAATTGTCAATAATTTAAGATACTGATATCTTGAAGTTGGCCAAAGAATAGGAAAACTGTCATACTCATTTACTGTTGCAAATTTGAATCAAAAACTGATAAATATCCTTTGGTCGGGGCTGGAGCATTAGTACAGCGGGGAGGGCATTTGCCTTGCATGCAGTCGACCTAGGTTCGATTCCCAGCTTCCCATATGGTCCCTTGAGCACTGTCAGGAGTAATTCCTGAGTGCATGAGCCAGGAGTAACCCCAGTGCATCATCAGGTGTGACCCCAAAAAAGCAAAAAAACAAAAACAAACAAACCAAATATATATACATATATATTGTTACTGTTTTTGGCATATCCAATACGCCACGGGTAGCTTGCCAGGCTCTGCCGTGTGGGCTCGAAAGTCTAGTAGCTTGCAGGGCTCTCCAAGAGGGGCAGAGGAATCGAACACAGGTCAGCCGCGTGAAAGGCAAACGCCCTGCCACTGTGCTATCGCTCCAGCCCTAACAATAAGTCTCTCAATGAGAGATGTTACTGCCCACTCAAACAGTGATACATACATACATACATACATACATACATACATATGGTCTGGTGATTCCACAGTATTTGTAATTCACCCAAATATTTTATACCAACAGAAACCTTTACTGAGAACTAGGAATAAATCTGGCAGGATCTTAATAACTTTCAGTTTTGGCTTTTGGGGGTTCTTGTTGGTTTGATGTTTGGTCCACACCCAGCAGTGCTTGGGAACTATATGGAAAGCTGGGGATTGAACCCAAGCCAGCCATGTACAAGGCAAGCGCCCTACCTACCTGTACACTATCACTCAGGCCATTTGGGTTTTATTTTTAATTTGGGTGTATTCTGAGAGCATTAAGAAACTATCGATGTCTTCAAAAGTGAATTAGCTAATCTAATTTCTACCTTATGATCATTCTATGGATGCACAGAGAATGGAGGACAACAAGGAAACAAGAAGACACTGATTGTTCAGGGCTAGAACTGAGTGTTGTTACTGAGATAGAAGAAAATGAAAATCAACCCAAAGAACCTGCTGAAAAGAGAAAAGGAAGAAACACTAACCTGTGACTACTTCTAAGAGTTTATCCTAATAAAAAGCACAAGTGCAGAAATAAAGTATGCACAATTACACAGCAAAGATCATCTCAGCCATGTTTTTTTTTATAAAAATATATATATCCATATATAGGAAAATGCCCATCTCTAAGAGATGAGCCAAGTATGTTAAGACCATCCAAAGTTTATTGGAATACTACATAATGATTTATAGTACAGCTGGTAGGGCATTTGCCTTGCACTCGGCTGACCCGGGTTAGATCCCCATGCACTACCAGGGGAATTCCTGAGTACAGAGCGAGGAGTACTCCTGAGCATCAACAAGTGTGTCTCAAAAAAAAAAAAAAAGTTCAGAAAGCCCTACATCAAAATATTGAGAGTCTAGGTGCATCTGGATTTTTATTACTGACATCTTTAAACTTTCCTTCTGAATTCCATGCAAATCTAGTAGTTTCACAATGTTAAGCAAATGAAAATCAAAAATAAAAACTGACCATTTACTTGGGCAATAGCTAATTTTCTTAACTACTATAAACATAAAGATTTAAAAGATATAAAAGTTAAAATAACATTTAATAAGGGAACATATCCCACAGGCCATCCCCACCATGCTACCACAGGGCCCTGATGGTTCAGTGCTGGGCCTGGCAATGACGAAGGGCTGCTTGGGTCCAGTGCCTGAGGGGCAAAGCCCAGGGATCAAACTCAGGGCACTGCATATGTTAAGCACCTGTTTTCCCACTTCATCTATCTCTCCCTGCTTAAAAGAACTTCAAGCTTATAGATCTGAAATTGCTAAAATCAAAGTGATGGAATTGCTAAAATCAAAGTGATGGGGCCAGAGACAGCTCAACAGGCTGAGCACATGCTATGCATGCAAGAGGTGCAGCTTTGAGCCCCCGTATATGGTCCCCCCTAAGCACCACTAGGTGCAAATCCTGAGCACAGAGAAAGGAACAGACCTGTGAATCACTAGGTGTGTCCCCAAAACAAAACAAAAATAATTATACACTAACAATTTTGCTTGCAATAGCAACCTACTAGAAGGTTAAACTTTTTGAGGAACCAGAGACTTAGTGTAGAGGATAAAGTGTTTGCCATGCATGCGACCAACTCCTGTCACCACATATAGTCCCCTGAGAACCTCCAGGAGTGATCCCTGAGCAGCGTGAGGAACAGCCCCTGAATATTGCTAGGTATGAAACCTATAGACCCCTGCCTCCCCACACACACAAAAAAATTAGCAGACACTCAAAAATAACCTGTATTTAATCATTACTAAAATACCCCTTCACTACATGGGAAATCAGCTATTTGGACTCCCTTGTTATTTGACTGAAAAGCAATTCATTTTATTACACTTATGTTCTGGGTTTCTTAATGAAGCTTCTTCCCTACCAAGCTGAGATACATTTACTGCAAATACAAAAAAGGACAGGAAGTTTAGGAACCTCCAAAGTATAATCAGCAGTAGTCCTTTTTACTTCATGTCACTGGGTATATTACCCAGACATGATATTCTAGAAGGCCTTTGTCACTACAAAAGTACCAGTTCATTTCTAAATGTTTACTCCTCAAACACAATAGATTCATAGGTTCTTTAACTTTTTGTTTTGGGGACACCTGGCAGCTCTCAGAGGTTACTTCTGGCTCTGTGCTCAGGGATCACTCATGGTAGTATCAAGGGACATTAAGGTAAGCCAGGAATCAGATCCAGGTCAGTCTCTTATAAAGCAAGCACCTTACTCTGGCCCAGTTCTTTAACATTTTGTATAAACAGACCCAACAAAAATCTCCATCCAGATTAGTTTTCTGAAGATCCTGATGGATTTGCTTCATAGATTATATCAATGAATTTACTCATCCTTACCTGTAAAAGGGGTACCAGTTGGAGATAAAGTGATAGTACAACAGGTAGACTACTTGCCTTGTACACAGCCAATCTTGGGTTCAATCCCTGGCATCCCATAGACCTGTGAGACTCCCCAGGAATAATCCCTGAGCACCGAACCAGGGTTAAGTCCTAAACACCATTGAGTATAACCCAAAAACAAACAAACAAAAAAAGCCCAAAAGTTAAGGCCTCTCAAAAATACTACTACTGTTTCCAACTTCAGTTCTCCACGTATCTAATTCCCTATTGAAAGTCATTCATTCTCCCTTCTTTTAAAAACAAAATAAAGATGTCTATTTGAAAATAAATATGACCCTCTTCTGGTAGTATCTATTCTAATGAATTAAGTAAAAATAATGCAAGAACAATGGTGGAGGACTGGAGGATATAAACCCATACCATAGAAGTCACCATTTTAAAGTCTAAACTTCAGTTATTAAATATTCAGTTATACAGCTCTTTATTGCTCTTGAATCCCAGAACAGAGAGAGAGAAATCCAGACCCTATAAAAGCAATCACTTCCCAACCCTCCTTCACTTTCTACTTTATTTTTTATTTTAGACTTCATTAATCTATCCTTTTTTGCTTGTTTGTTTGGGTTTTTGTTTTTGTTTTTGTTTTTGTGTTTGCTTTTTGGGTCACACCCAGTGATGCACAGGGGTTACTCCTGGCTCATGCACTCAGGAATTATTCCTGGCAGTGCTCGGGGGACCATATGGGATGCTAGGAATCGAACCCAGATCAGCCGCGCAAGGCAAACAGGCTACCCCCTGTGCTATCGCTCCAGCCCCCATTAATCTACTTTACATCTCCATATTTAGGCCTATTCTGGACACTGCAAATCAAGAGAACTCTAGTTTATCTGGCATGCTTTCATCCAAGCTGTGGCATGTACCAGTATTTCATTCCTTTAAGTAAGTTTCCTTTACATTAGTATAGCACATCTGATTTATCCATTCATCAAAGGAAGATGGGTTGCTTCCACTTGAGGCTATTATAGATAACACAATTATGAACATTTGTGTGTACCAGTTTTTGAATGGACAGAATATTTTTTTGACTCTCTGATATATACAGAGTGGAACTGCTGGGTCATATGCAAATCTATGCCTCACTTTTTGAGAAACTGCCAAACTGTTTTCTAAAGCAGTTGTAACATTTTAGATGATTTTTTCACATTCTTGACATAAACTTGAGATATCAGACTTTCTTAGAAGTAGGAAGTTTACTCTTAACCCACTTTATGTGCCAAGAGTTATGCCATGGTTTTGTGTAATTCCTGATTTAATTTTCCAACAAATCTTTAATGTAAAAAAAATCTGCATTTTACTAAAGTAATTCAAATCTCAAAAACTGAAACGTACTCAAAAATCAATTAGTAAATTTCAAAATACAATACAAACTCATGTTGACTTCAAGGCCAGTACACATCTACACTTAAATACACGCACACTGCTTCACACCAAAAGGATAAAGATGTTAGATTTATTAGAATCAATAATATAGCTTCCCAATATATAAAAATTCTTAGAAAATAAGGCCTCAAGTCAATAAGCCATCATTTATTTTCTTCATTAAGTAACTTATCATGCAATTACTTAAAACAAAACCCATGTAAAAGTCACATAAATGGGGGGCTGGAGCAATAGCACAGCGGGTAGGGCGTTTGCCTTGCACGCGGTCGACCCAGGTTCGATTCCCAGCATCCCATATGGTCACCTGAGCATAGCCAGGAGTAATTCCTGAGTGGAGAGCCAGGAGTAACTCCTGTGCATCACCGGGTGTGACCCAAAAAGGAAAAAAAAAGTCACATAAATGGGGGACCAGAGAAATAGTACAGCGGGTAGGGTACTTGCCTTGCATGCAAGCCAACCAGGATTCAATTCCCTCTACCCCATTACCTCATATGGTCCCTTGAGTATCACCAAGAGTGATTCCTGAGCACAGAGCTAGCAGTAACCCATGAGCATTGCCAGGTCTGGTCCAAAAAGAAAAAACAACAATGAAAGTCACATAAACATTATATAAACTACTAATACCATCAAAGTTGAAAGCACCAAAAACAGTCAATCTTTTACTACAGATAGAATTGTGTCCCTTTAAAATTCATTTGGAGATTAAGCTTTTGACAGTAATTAATTGTTTAAATAATATACACGTGAAACCATCATCTGATAGGTTACAAAGAGGACTCTACCATGTACAGAAAAAGCAAGAAAGTGGCCCTGGAAGGAAGAGATAGGACAGTGGGTAAGGCACGTGCCTCGCACACAGGTGGCCCCAATTCTATCCCCACACCATATACGGTCCCCTGAGCATCACCAGAAGTTATCCCTGAACAGAGCCAGGAGTAAGCCTCAGGCACAGCTTGTGTGTGGCCCCAAAACAAGAAAGCAGAAGGTGGCCAAGGAGAGGCTGCTCGCTGCTAGTCAGAACTGAGCCCTACCAAAACCCAGCTAAACAATGGCACCCTGACCTCGGAATTCCAGTCTCGAGATGCTTGAGAAAGTAAACAGCTATGCCTTAGGCCACACAGTCTCTGGTATTTTTCAGGTCAGCCATAGCTTGACTAGATAACTTCCTTCATGAATATCATGAACTATCCAATGACTGGTAGTTTAAGCACAGGTAAGAATCAAAATGAAGGGCTAGAGATAGCTTAATGGGCTGAGTACCTTCTGTTCATTCAGAAAACCTGCTTTGATCCCTGGTACACATTATACAGTTACAGGGAGCAACCCCTGAGCAGACTGAAAGTAGACTCCCAGCACCTCTTCAATGTGATACCACCATCACCCCAAAAAAGGGGAATCAAAATTAAGCAGGCATTAAATGGAATGTTTAAGCTGAATCAAAAGACATGCATAAGCTTGTTACTCAAAAATATGGAAAAGCCCCATGATCAAAGAAACCAAGGAATGATGGCCCTTCAGTGTTTAATTTAAAAAAAAAAAATCAAGGAAACATGATGGGTATCCTCCTCCAAAGGGTATTTGAGTTATGCAAGACTGAGACGAGCTCTTTTTGGCCACTTTTGAATTTAACATCTCAAGAAATACACTTTTCCAATCTCTGTGGTCAGGATCTGGGGTTATTTGTTTAAGCTACATACCTTTATTAATACTTATTATACCCAGCACAGCTTCTTGAACATAAAGGAGCTCCACAGATAGTCAATGAATAAAATTCTGGATTAATGTCAGTGAATTAAATTCTGGCAAACACTCCAAAGTTAAACATTTCTATAAGTACTCATCATTTGCCAAATACACTGCTGCTGTCATGAATATAGAAAATGCAGTCCCTGCCCTCAACAAAGTTAGAATGAAAAGAGAGATCCAGATAATCATAAATCAATGTAAGCAAGAACACAACAGCAAAACATGCCAACTGCACAGGAAAATGGAAGGTAATTAAGGGGCTATTTCCGAGGTCTGACAAGTTGTCTTCTATTCCAGAAAGCTTCATAAACACATATTTGAGAAAGGATCCAACTGAGGTATAGTTTCAGTTCAGAATCTCTTAATTTTTTACTTCCATTCAATTCTAAAATCAATAACAAAGACGGGGGTGGGGGCGGGGGTGGGGGGACGGGATGGGGTGATGAAGGAAAAGGCAACTTTAAGTTGGCACAGGAAGAATTTAAATATCCTTTTCCTCCCCCACAACCACATAAAAATTGAAACCACATTTTTCCAAATCCTTTTTACACTTTGGATAAATATTGGGCTTTTTACAAGTTACACAATCACCCCCAATTTAAGTCGTGTGTAGGATAAGTAACAAAAACCATTAGTCCAGTATGTAATTTCTTTAATATCAATCAAATGGGGACGTACTTAGCTACTTAGCTTATTTCTGTTGGGCTAAAACCTTGACTATTGGGTAAACCAGCAGTTTCCTATTAATCCTCACTTTTATTCAAGAATTACTTAACTCCTACATCTAAACCACATATCTAAATACAATGAAACAAAGTGCCACAAAATATAAATTTGGAGGAGCCAGAGCAATAGTACAATGAGTAGGGCATTTGCCTTATACATGGACCACCTCAGTTTAATCCCCAGTACTCCACACTGTCCTCTGATCCCACCAAGAGTGATCCTTGAGCATGGAGCCAGGACTTAGCCCTGATCAGTGCTGGGTATGGCCCCCCAAAAAAACAAAGCAAATCTGGTTCCTATCCCCAAAAATAATTCAATAAAAAAGTCACACATCTAATGACTACGAGTAGAAATGAAGACCCATGAAAACATAAGAGACTACTTAGATCCTTTTGTGTATATTTAACTTGATCTTGGCCCAAAACCTAAGAAATAGAATTATCTCCATTTTCTCCAGTTTTGCTCAACTAAAGTCTGCAGTTGTTCAAACCTAGATCTTTTGAGCACTGAATGTATGGCATCTATAATAAATTAAGCTTATTATAAGTTAAGGTAACAAAATCAAAGGATCTCAGATTCTTCATGCAGGTGAGTACAGAGATTAAGGTATTCGCCTTGCATGTGGCAGACCCCAGTTGGACCTTTGGCACATGGTTCCCTTTGTGCATGCACACAACCACACCACACACACATACACACACACACACACACACACAAGGCCCCAGCAGAGAGCCAATTGTAGCCCCTTGGTGCCCCACACATACACACATACACACACACACACTGAGCACAAGGATGAAGATGTTTGCCTTCCATCTTGCAGACATCAGTTAGATCCCTGGCACCACACAGTCCTCTACACACACACACACACACACACACACACACACACACACACACACACACACAGAGCTACAGCATTGAGCCAAGTGTAGCCCTTGCTTAGCATCTCCTGGGTATGACCCCAAAAGAGATTTGCAAAATACATGCAGGAAGGAAAGTTAAAGATCAGTTTCCTCACCTATAAAATAAGGCTGGACTAGATCACAAAAGGTTTGAATAAGTGGCAGGTATTTCCAAGAAATACTCTCCACTGTCCCAACCAAACATCACTGATAATGACACTTTCCCACCAGGGGCAGAAACTGTGCCCTCAATAACATGGCAGCCACTACCAGGAAGGAGTAGGTGAGCAACCCGGAATCTACCCACCATCCCAGAACTAAGCTGACAAAATGAAGGAAATGACCCTCAAGTTTTTTTTTTGTTTGTTTATTTTTTTTAATTTTATTTATTTTTAATTAGAGAATCACCGTGAGGGTACAGTTACAGATTTATACACTTTTGTGCTTATACTTCCCTCATACAAAGTTCGGGAACCCATCCCTTCACCAGTGCCCATTCTCCACCACCCGTAAACCCAGCGTCCCTCCCACCCTCCCCAATCCCATCTCCCCCCCACCCCACCCTGCCACTGTGGCAAGGCATTCCCTTCTGTTCTCTCTCTCTAATTAGCTGTTGTGGTTTGCAATAAAGGTGTTCAGTGGCCGCTGTGCTCAGTCTCTAGCCCTCATTCAGCCCGCAACTCCCTTCCCCCACATGGCCTTCGACTACAATGTAGTTGGTGATCGCTTCTCTGAGTTGACCTTTCCCCGGAACGTGAGGCCAGCCTCGAAGCCATGGAGTCAACCTCCTGGTACTTATTTCTACAGTTCTTGGGTGATAGTCTCCCCCTCTGTTATTCTATATACCATAGATGAGTGCAATCTTTCTATGTCTGTCTCTCTCTTTCTGACTCATTTCACTCAGCATGAAACTTTTCATGCCCATCCACTTAACTACAAAATTCTTGACCTCCTTTTTTCTAACAGCTGCATAGTATTCCATTGTATAGATGTACCAAAGTTTCCTCAACCAGTCATCCGTTCTGGGGCATTCGGGTTTTTTCCAGATTCTGGCTATTGTAAACAGTGCTGCGATGAACATACATGTGCAGATGTTGTTTCGATTGTACTTTTTTGCCTCTCTGGGATATATTCCCAGCAGTGGTATTGCTGTGACCCTCAAGTTTTATATAAATAGTCTAAAACAAGTTACATATAACTACTTAAAGACTGGAGACCTCCAAGTAAGAGTCCATTTAACTTCATAACGCTTTCAAGTATTCTTCTATTACCATCGGACCCTCATTACTCAATAATTATCCCTGTCACTGTCATCCGGTTGCTCATCGATTTGTTCGAGCGGGCACCAGTAACGTCTCTAGTTGAGAGACTTATTGTTACTGTTTTTGGCATATCCAATACGCACGGGTAGCTTGCCAGGCTCTGCTATGCGGGCTCCATACTCTCAGTAGCTTGCCAGGCTATATTTATGTGTCTTAAAATATGACTAAGTGAAGCAGTAAGATTAGCTCACAACCATTTAGCTAGTTAGTGATTTGGCTGAATCCCCACAAAACTTTTGTGCCTTTCTAGATGAGAAAGTAGAGTGTGGAATCCTGGACTATTCAGTTACAGACCCAAGAATACTAATCCAAAATCTTCTGATTCTCTGTCACTAGGTTCTGTACCACTATGTTTCATCAGATAAGCTCTTCTTTCTAACATCAATGTTAACAATAAGTTTAAGTAACCTATTAAAAACATGCAGTAATTTAAAAGCTATATTCTAATATTAACACTATGTTTCTACTAATCACAAATCATCTGCTACTTTGGAAACATTACGAAAGTGAAGAAAAAAAAATAGACTGGCCAGAGAGTTCAACGGGCTAAGTTAACACTGATGAAGGAGTGTGAGGGAGGCCCGTCCCAGGCCCAGCATAGCATAGTGCCCCAGGTACTGCCAAGAAGCAAAGCCTGTGGCCCAAAAACCAAAAAAAAGGGAAAAATTTGAATAGAACTGAAAAGCTGAATGTTAGAAGTAACATTTTGGGTGATCACATATCCTTCATCTGGGTAGGAACATACTTCCTCATTTCCTTAATTCTTATCTTTAATTTAGTGTTTTGGTTTTGAGTCCACACCCAGCAGTGCTCAGGGCTTACTCCTGACTCTCTGTGACCAAAGATCACTCCTAGTGGGGTTTAGGGGACCCTACCAATTGCCGAGGGATTGAACCTGGTATCGCCGCATGCAAAAATAGCACCTTACCCACTGTACTACCACTCAGACCCTCCTTAATTCTATCTTTAAGCAAAAATACAATTATTTCATAGAGTATTTCATGTATTGAATGCCTTTAAAATTGTTTCAGTAATGTATGAAAGTGCTCAGTATAAAGTACTCAGTAGTCAGTATTTCTGTATAAAGATCACATTATATCACACTGAACATGCTACTCCTAAAATTAAGGGCATCTCAAAGATCTTGTCACTAATTAAACCACAACATATTCATCATATTCTCGCTATAGAATTCTGTGGGACTTAAGTGGAAACGACTACTCATGCATTCTTGTTCTGGGTAGCCTTTAATAACAACAACAAGAAAAAAAGAGGTACACTTTAACAGTATATTAACATTTGTGTACTATAGGGGCTGGAGTGATAGCACAGCGGGTAGGGCATTTGCCTTGCAAGCGGCCAACCCGGGTTTGATTCCCAGCATCCCATATGGTCCCCTGAGCATTGCCAGGAGTAATTCCTGAGTGCAAAGCCAGGAGTAGCCCCTGTATATTGCCGGGTGTGACCCAAAAAGAAAAAAAAAATTGTATGCTACAGAATTTGAAAGTATCACTGAGACAAGGTCATATATTAATTTAAACTAAAAAGCCCTTTCATTAGGAACAAAATAATCCAGAGCTTTCTGCAACCAGCCCCAAGAACCTCTTACCCTGACACAAGCTATTCTATTTTTGTAGGAATCTAAACAAATACACACACACACACACACACACACACACACACACACACACACACACACACACACACACGAGCTGTACAATCCACCTACCAGAAAAATTCTAAACCTTCCAAAGGGAAAAGCTGATTCTCCTTTCTGCTCTTCATTCAATCTTCAAAATTAGCCTACAAAGAATGACTACAGACTGCTCAAACAAACTTTTCAGACCTATGTACCATGTTCTACATTTATGCTATTGTAAAGCATCAGTGAAAGTCCTGTCTCGACATTTAATAAGCAATATAGCAAGAAAGCTGAAAAATCACAAGTTAGAAAGGAATTTTTAGTGAAGACATAATTTACCTGTCATAGATTGACAACTATACATGATAATGATCAAACTTCAGATTACTCCTAACTAGCTTTTTTGCTTCACAACCTCTGAATCAGACAACTTTACAATCATTTTATTTAAAAATATCCTACTTACACTATTTTACATTTCTCGGCGCTGAGAAAATTTATCCAAAGGTTGGGAAAAACTTAACTTGTGATCTGCAGATCACAGGCACTGCAGTTTTAAATCTTCAAAAGAGACCAACAATGTATAGAATCATAGAACACTGCAGCATGTCTTATTATAGTTTCTAAGTTTTCAAGGACATCCATAACTTGTTTAAGTGCTCAAACCCATCCCTCAAGTATTCTAAGCAGTATTTTATGAAAATTGTTTTCTTAGTTCGTATGCCACAATTAAAATTTAACGGACCGTTACACTTCAAAATAACTTGCCAGGGGAAAGGGGTCACTTTTGGAAATACAAAATCAAACACCATCTCTCAGGTTATCATAATAAATAAAGGTCTGACTTGGAGTCAGAGGAAATCAATTCAAATTCACAGTACACTGAGGTGAAAACAATACAACTCTATCACCAAAATAAATAAGAAATAAAATTTGGAAACGGCTCAAGCTTGATGGGGGGGGTGGGGAAGGAGGGGACTAAAGTTTAAAATGGGAATTACTTAAATTGGGAAAGAATTCCAATGACATGACATTTTCGAGCCAAAGCTAAGGAATTTGTAGATTATATCATTCAAATCTCATTGTATTACATTATAAAGGTCTTGGCAAAGGCTAGCCATTAATCTTTAACACAAAGGAGATTCAAATCCAAATGAGCTGTAAGACTATCTCTTCCAGGAGAGAGAAATGGAGTCATTTACTTTAACCACAATTGTTTAACCTAAAAGGCAGGCCTATAAAGATGATAACGCAGAAAGGATCAGCCTTCCGTCCACCAAGTCCTATTTCTCACGAAGTCCTGCACCAATCCGAAAAGAGGGGGTTATGAACACAAACCAAGCTGGGGGGAGGGGGAAAGGGGGAAGGCTGGGGTGGAAAAAAATCTCCAATGAATGACACGCCACAGCATGGTTTAAACCTCTTACACAATTGGAGAAACAAAAAACAAATATATATATATATATCACACCATATGTTTCATCGTATCAATTTAAAAAAATGTTTTACGACGGTACATTCTTTGGGGCTGGGAAAAAAAAAAAACAAAAAACCTTTTCGCTTCTGTTGTATTGACTACAGGGGAAAGGGGAAAAGCAGCTGCTGCAATGCAACACAGGCTGCCACAGAGGAAGGAGAGAAAAGGGTTTTCCAAACAGATCCCTCCCACGCCCCCGTTTACACACCCCAAACAACTTACTTATCCCAGGCTTTTTCTGCCCTCGCCAGATACAAACCTTGTCAATTCCTTCCCTTCCCCCGCCATCGTGGAATTTCACCTTCCTCGGCTCCTTCACCGACCACCACCAGAGCACTTTACTACCCGCAGAGATTCCCCATCTTTCCAACTTTTTCTCCTTTTTTTAATTAAACCCGAGAGTTCTGTAATCCGAGTCCCCGACGTCTTCCCTCAGGACGGAAAAATACCTGTTTCCCAGCAACATGCACGCTTCGATTCTCGAACCCCTCCCTCCCCGGCTCCCAGGCTTTGCAAAGGCTGGGGGGTGGGGGGGAGGGGGCCGGGGACACGGGAAATTTCGGAAAAGGGGAATCCTGGGCGAGAGAAGAGCATTCGGAGGAGAAAAATGGAGAGGGGCGTCGAGAAAGGAGACCCTCCCCTGCCCCGAGAAGAGGGGTTCCAAGAAAGAAAGAGAGATCGGAAGGGACAAAAGGGGGAGGGGGAGAAGAGACCCGAGACGCGGCGGCTGGCGTGTGGAAGCCGGGAGCCCGACCCGGTCGGGCCGGGGAGCGGGAAAGCGGGGGGTCCGAGGCAGGTCTGGGGGGTCGCGGCCCCCGACGCACAATGGCCCGCCGGCCCCCGCCCGAGCGCCGCTCACCTCATGGTGCCGGCGGCGCCGAGGCTTCCCCAGCAGCCGGGAGACGCGGCAGGCGCCGAGTCCGGGGGGGGATCTCCTCCTCCAGGGGCGGGGACGCCGCTCCGAGACGCGAGACAAGTGTCCAGCTCCTCCCTCGGGCGCCCAGGGGGCTACACCATGTCCTCGCACAAAGCCGCGGCGCCGGTCGCGAGTGTGTGCCGAGAGGCGAGAGAAAAGGCTGCGGAGGGGGCGGAGAGGCCGAGGCGCCGAGCGGGTCCCGGCAGCCGCAGCCTCCCACCTCCTCCTCCTCCTCCTCCTCCTCCTCCTCCTCCTTCTCCTCCTCCTCCTCCTCAGCCGCCCTCACAGGGCTGCCCGCCGGGGCCGCGCGCCCGGCCGCCGCTCCACAGGCCCCGCGCCCGCCGCCTCAGCTGCCTCAGCCGCCCCAGCCGCCGAGGCCGTGTGCAACCGGCAGCTGCAGCAGCCGCGGGAGGAGAGTCGGGATCGCCGCGCGGAGCCCGGGAGGGGGCGGGGCGCGCGGCGGAGCAGCACGCAGGCGCCGCCCTCCTCCCCTCCCTCCCCCGGGGGCGAGGGGGCGGCGTGGGGGGAGGGGAGGCGCCCCCCCCCTCCTCCCGGGCCGCCGGCGGGGCCCCCACCGGACTGCGGAGAGCGGGGAGGGGCGGCGGCGGGCTCGGCGGCGGCGGGCCGAGGAGGCTCTTTGTTGCTTCCCCACCCCGCCCCACTGGGTCTGGGGCTACCGCCCCCACCTCCGCTCGGCGCCCCGCCGTCGGCTGAGGTGCGTGGACCTGGACTGGCTGCAGGGTGAGGGGGCCGCCCTTGGCCGGCGACTCCCTTGCGTCACATCCCCGCACCCTCGAGTCAGGACGAGGTCCTGAGTCTTCCCCCCCCCCCCGCACACACACCCCCCGCCCCGACTGAGGTGCGGAGTGGGAGGCGCCGAGACCTCCCGGGCGCGGGACCTGCGAGCACCGGCCCGGGGAGCCGAGAGGCGGCGAGCGCGCTGCGTGACTGGGCACCGGGCCGGGCTTGCGGGGGGGGGGGACTCCGGATCTGCCGGCGGCCCGGTGCCCTCGGCGCGGGACTTGTCCTCAGCTTGCCCTCCCGCACTGTCAGACCCAGGCCAGCCTCGACGTCCCCTCCCCACTCCCCACTCCGCAGCGTGCCCTCCGGGATGGTGGACGGGAAAGGTGCGGGGGGGCGGGGGTGCACGCTTAGAGTGTCCAGTCTGGTCATCATTGTTCCCTGCGCCCCGGGGTCTGGCCGAGGAATCCCAGCATGTGTGCGGCTCCAACGAGCCGTGGTGCACGCTATGTTTAGGGATGACTTCATCCCCCGAACGAACACAGCCAATTCGCGGGGAAACGCAGCCGCCGGGGGACGCGCGTTCACGGCGTGCAGCCGCGGCGAGCGCAGAGAGAGAGAGAGAGAACCCCGCGCTGGAGCCGCGTTCTTCGTCACGAGCGGAGAGGGAATTCCGGCCGGGGCGGGGGCGCGGGGAGCTGCGAAGCCCTCACAGTCCTCCGTCATGCACCAGGCCTGCAATCCCCTCCATTGAAAGGCAGATGCAAAAGCGCTGGGAAATGATGCCCGGTTTAAGTCCACTGGGGAGGGGGGACGCCCAGTCTCGGGAGGCAGAAATTTACAGTTGGGGGAGCTTCAACTGTGGCCGGAACACATCCAGTAGCGGAACACCGAATCAAACCAGACCAATGGCAGGCCTCTTGCAGTGCTCAGGAGGGCTCGGAGGCCAAAACGGATGAGCGGCCTCCACTCCGGGAGTCTGTCCCCAAGTTTCGGTGGTGCCGTTTTAAGATCGAAGTCCAGTTCGAATTAGAGTTAAGTCCGTTGAGATCCTTTGACTACTTAGTCAATGCCTGACTTGACTGTAATAGAACCGCCCGTGGCCCAGTTTTAACTATAAAGAGCTGCTTGGCTTCAGAGTTCAACACCGAGTTCTTTTATTCCTGCAATTTGCAGCCTCAAACCAACAGCCCTGGAGAAACAGTGACCTGGAGCTGTGGTCCAGGATCAGGGTGGCCTCGGGTAGTGTAAAGCACAGTACCTCTGTTTAAACATGATGTACTTCAAGATGGCTAATTTCCACCCACATATCTAATTACAGCTTTCCATCACAAAGCATTTTATCCAAGGATCTTCAAACACCCTTGGCAGTCAAACGTCCGTGTTGCCATATTACCAGAACAGACCACGAACGTGGAGTTCAGGAACTGGATGAGTTGGTGCAGTTGGCACAATGAAAAATCATAGCCACTAACTAGGAGGTTCGTTGTCCTAATATAAATACTCACTGTAATTTATGTAATTGAAACACATGTTCCTCAAATATTATTCTCCAAATTAACCAAAGAACATTTGCTGTGGAGGCTTTCTTCTTGGAAAAGTAATAATAAGACATATTGAACCATCTTGGAAAAGTATTAATAAAACATATTTGACCACAGAGAATTCACACCAATTTGCCATCGTCCATTCATAGCAATACAGTAAATCCAACAGAGCTTATGTTTCAGGGGAAACTCTTACAAAGGGCCAAAAGGGGTGGAGATTTTCTTTAATGACTCAAACTATCTCTTGCCAGAGACAAGAGGCAAGGATAAAAATTCCTAGTAGATGACTCCATAACCTACTTCTCATCTCTGAGAGTTAATCCATCGTGTGCCAAATAAGTGATCTATCACATCATCTATATCCTAACAGCAAATGTTCCAATGATATAGGCACCAAATTAAGCAATCCAAGTGGAAAATGCTGTTCTTATTTTCTATGTTTATTGTAAGCATACTAGCCAAGAATTTTGGCTGCCTACAGCCATTTCCATCCTTTTGGATGGCAGTCTGCCAACTCACAAGTTGGTCATACCATTGCTTTGGGATTTAGATATTGCAATGGGTGGCCTGACCTCCCAAAGGTCACTTTGTGGAAGGGCAGTTTGTTGGCTGTGACAGAATATTACTTCTTTATGCTCATATTTGGTTTAGCCATCAAAGAGGGCAAACGGGAAACTGGGAAATCAAAAACGAGTCCTGGTCACAAAGGAAACTTGGTGGAATGCGTTACCATATAGAATACAAGGGTTTTAGAGATGGGGGATTGAGTGTAACCTCATTCAAAATGGAGAAGGGAGGCCCAGAGAAGTAAAGGACATTGGCACCAGTCACACAGTCCTTTTGTGGTGAATATGCAGCTTATACCTCAGGTTTCTAGTAATGTCCTGGGGTTTCTAGTAATTGTTCTTACACTGCATCCTACCTTCCTGTGGCATAATTAGCAGTGGGTTAAGGCAGTACAATAAATCTCTGATTCCCTTATCATAAGCCCTGCTGGAAAAGTAGGTGACATTGTGTTGGTTTTTCTGAATTATGGAAATCATTTGAATTATCCTCTCATAAGAATAGGACAACCCGGGGCTGGAGCGATAGCACAGCGGGTAGGGCGTTTGCCTTGCACGCGGCCGACCCGGCTTCGATTCCCAGCATCCCACATGGTCCCCTGAGCACTGCCAGGAGTAATTCCTGAGTGCAGAGCCAGGAGTAACTCCTGTGCATCGCCAGGTGTGACCCAAAAAGCAAAAAAAAAAAAAAGAATAGGACAACCCACAGCCCATTCACTTGTTGGCACCCAAATATTTGGAAGGTAAATTAATGAATGAATAAGTGAATGGGGATCACACCCTGAAGTGCTTTGGAGCTACTCCAGCTTAGTGTTTTGTGATAGCTCCCTGCAGTGCTCAGGGGACCAGGAAGTGCCTGAGATAGACCTGGCATACAAAGCCAGACCTATCATGCTGCAGTCTTCTGCACTATCTCTTTGGCCTGAATGACACTTGTGTTTTTTTTTTTTAAATCTAAGATGAAGAGGAAACTGCATCAAAGGAAAATATAATCTCTTCTCTTTCTTTTTTCTTTTTCCTTTGCTTCCAGGCCACATCTAACAGCGTTCAGGGCTTGCTTTTGGCTCAGGGCTCACTCCTGGTGGTACTTGGGACCACATCTTTTGCTGGGGATCAAACCCTGGTCAGCTGCGTGCCAGGCAAGCACCTTAGCCACTATACTACCTCTCTGGCCCCAACAGCTGTTATATGTTCTATTTAACACTAAGTCTTTGGGGGGCTGGAGTGATAGCACAGCGGGTAGGGCGTTTGCCTTGCACGCGGCCGACCCGGGTTCGATCCCCAGCATCACATATGGTCCCCTGAGCACCGCCAGGAGTGATTCCTGAGTGCAGAGCCAGGAGTAACCCCTGTGCATCGCCAGGTGTGACCCAAAAAGCAAAAAAAAAAAAAAAAAAAAAAAAAACTAAGTCTTTGGGCCTCAGCTTTCCCTCATCACCCCAGCTTCCTATATTGTCAGAGGCCTTTTCCGTATTCTAGCTATGCACAGCCAACGAAAGTTAGTCTGCACATCTGTCATTGTGAACCCAGGCACAAGATGGAACAAATGTGCTTCTATTGTGGCTGTGTTCACTGCGAGAGTTTGTCAGTCTGGCTTGAAGAGTGTTCTCAATCATACCTTGTTTCAGTACATCTGATAGCATCAGTTAGTCTTGTCCTCCATGTAAGGGCATGAGGGTGCATGACTAATGCTGCTTAGCAGTCCGGAAATCATTGCTCAGGATTGTAGGCACAGTCTCCCCCATTACCCCAAAAAAGGATTCTCCCTGGAAAAATGTAGGGGCTTCTTCTAGGATCAGTGAGGAAGAGAAGGTAGCTTGGCGTGAATATGTTGGTATGCTTTCTACTTAACCAGCCTTGTGTCTGTGATAATTAGTTCACAGTGTAACTTTTGTTTGTCGTTCCAAGAATAGACAAAAAAAATAATAATACTGTAGAACATGATATTCCAGTAGACTCTGGATATTTTTATTACTCATCTTTTAGTTTTAGCTGCCCATATATAATCTTGGTCCTAAAATATTATCAGGAGACATAGACATTAGAGGAAACTTCATTTTTTTTGCCATTTTCATTTTTCTTCCATTTGTCATTTTTCTCCCTTCTAAATTAGGACTGAGTCCATTAATTTCATTTCCTCTTCCCTGGAGACTCTTTTCTTAGCGCTCCACTGTTCAAATTTGGCAGGTGGTTCCTAAAGCCTCTACAGTATTGGAGGAACATTAACTGCTAGAGGCCATCTCTGTAATAGACATTGCAGTGCTCTGGCAATACCCACCCTTGACAACCATTTGAAGTATACTACTGGTGGCCTCACGTTTAGATCACAAATCATTCTGCTTTAGCAAATGGGTTGTAAAGAAGAGTCTCCAAAATCAAGTTCTGAGCATTTATCTGTTATTAGGTTTAGTTTAGTTGGTAGTTTGAGAAGAGAACAAGTGTCTGCTTCTTTCTTGCCCATCATTGACTTGCTGGGTCCATTTACTTGAGGATACCTATCAATTATCTTATGGACATCATCAGCTGACATTTGGTCACAACTTGTTTATTTCCTCAAATGAGATGAGGAAAGTGGTTAATAAAGAGCAGGGTTATGGGCTGATGGTGATAGAGAATACATGAATTAAGGTGCTTGCCTTGCACCACACAGACCCCAGCTTGAATTCCCAGCACCCCCAGATAGTCTCCTGGACACTGCCAGGTGTGCCCCCGCCCCCAAACAAATCAAACACCAAAACAAGCTAATCTGAAGAGAAGGAAGACATTGCTACTAGGTTTCTGAACAAGCTGTCACACTGCTTAACACATCTTTTGTAGCTTTTATCCCACCTCCAGGTAACAAATATTACTAAAAATCCCAATTAGGGGACAGAAGGTGTCTGCCTTGCATACAGCTGACCAAGTTTGATCCCTGGTACCCCATACAGTATACCTCGAGTCTGTCAAGACTGAGCACTGACCGCAGAGCCAGGAATACAGCCAGATGTGGCCCACAAACAATAATTTTTTTTTTTTTTTTGCTTTTTGTGTCACACCCATCGATGCTCCTGGCTGTGCACTCAGGAATTACTCCTGGCGGTGCTCAGGGAACCATATGGGATGCTGGGAATCAAACCCGGGTTGGCCACGTGCATGGCAGACGCCTTATCCACTGTGCTATCACTCCAGCCCCAAACAATAAAAATCTTAATTATCTTTCTTTTTGAAATTGCTGCTAAGTGTGATGACCTAACCAAATTCTTGAGAAATAATTTTTGAAAAATTACATTTGAATCTCTATTAATGTAAAAAGTCTCTAGTCAAGATTTTCTTAAGTAGCAAGGGAAACAGAAATTATCAGGAAAAACATTTTGTTCTGCCATTAGTTACATTACTGTCATTTAGCCTCCAAAAATTTTAATGCACTTCACTCTTACCATTAGTGGTAACTCATCATGAAGTAAATGGATATTTTCTCATACATGAAGATATTGAGTTCTTTTATCACAATAGCCAATAGCTAAATACTCTATCTGGTTATAAATGAATTTAATTGCAAATCAAAAAATGAAGCAATTAAGGAGTGTAATTTAGTCTCTGATTCTCATCTCTCTGTACTAATAATGCCTGCTTTTAATATTCTTTGAGTCACACAAATATGAGATAGAAGTAGCTAACATGGACTAGATGGACTAGCATGATATATACTCATCTGCCAAGCACTAACAGACATTTACTCAGTTAATTGTCATAGCATAGTTCCTGTGTGGGCATCATTAATGATCATTGTATTCTACATATTGCCCAGGAACAAAGAGAGTAAGAGACTTGCTCAAAGCCACACGACTTTCTCAAATGAGAAAGCCAGGAACGCCAGCTCCACAGACCATACTCAATATCCACACCAGATCCACACCAGATGGCCCCTCGTGCTTCATTTCACTCCTTCTGATTTAATAAGGGGATTGGGAGGTTGCTGGTGAAAGAGCTCACACACACACACACACACACACACACACACACACAGCCTGGAGAAACAGCTTAAAGTGGCTTGAGGTGCTTGCCTTGCAAGCTGTAAGGTTATAAGTTCAAATCTCAGCTTCCCCCCCATACACTGCACGTGAGTCAGCCATCTCTATCCTTGGAGCCTGACTGCTCTGCCATTTGCCGTACCAGTGCCACAAGTGATTTCCTGCTGCCAGATCATTGTTACTCTATGAGTAACAGCCAGATGTGAGCACCATAAAGGGGTGAGACCCCCTGTAAGCACCACAACTAAAAAGATGGGCAAGGGCCAGAGTTAGGACATGAGTTAAAGCACTTGCCTTGCACATGGCTAACCCCAGTTCTATCCCTGGGACTACCTATAGTCTCCCAAGCACTTCCGGGAGTGATCCATGAGTACAGAGCCTGGTGTAAACTCTGAGCAAAGTTGGATGTTGCCCCCAAACTCAAAAGATTTGTGAACACTATGACCAGGCATATATGTGAACACCAATCACTGCAACACTGAGAGAGGGGGGAGGGAATATTTTAATAGTATAACAATAATAATAATAAATAATTAAAAATAAATAAAAGTTTTCAAAAAAAGCAGTGCTCACCTAGGAAATGAAATTAGCAATTCAAGACAAAAGAGATGAAGTACTCTCAAGCCTTTAATTCCTGTTTATGCCACAGGTAGCTTCAGCAGTCACCCTTCTATGAAATCATGGCACTTTAATCACCAAGTTATAAATAAAACTCACCCTTCAATTTGGATCCCAAGTGCCTAGATTTATACCTTTTGCAAAATAAAGATGAAATAAATGAATTACATGAGTCTTTGAATTCGGCAACTCTAAATTAATAATTTCCCAACCCCAGGTAAAACTGTTGAGAAGTGACCAATGACAATTCAGTAATTCATCATTCTCACCCCTTAGTATGAAATTAGCAGAGATTTGTATTTTATTTGATTTTCTTTTTATAGGGTCCACAGCAAGCATTGCTCAGAGCTCTCTTCTGGCTCATTGCTCAAGGATCACTCCTGGCAGCGCTCAAGGGCTTGTATGCTACTTCAGGGATTGAACCAGACTGGCCATGTGTGAGATAAGCACCTTGATCCCTGTACTCTCTCCAGCCTAGCAGAGATTTTAAGAGTACTGTTACTTAAACCAATCCTAAGAACAAAAAATTCAGAACTACTTGAAGTGTGTGGGCTAACATTTTGTTGTTGTTGTTGTTGACTCTTGGGTTAAAAACAAAAGATAAAGCCAAGCCTGTGTGATTTTAAAGGTGTTTAGAGAAGTGCCACGTTTTCTATTAAACATCAGAAAAACTAAAGAGAGAACACTCTATCCCCTCAGTGACCCTAGGCTATCTTTAGTTTTGGTTGTTTGCAAGAAAAGAAATAAAAATGGCCCTAAAAGTCTAGGATGAGGCTTACCAACATCGTTGGAAATAACTTGGTTTTGTTTGGTTTTGTTTTTTTCACTTGTCAAAGACTTTCTTGGGGCTTAAGTATTCTCTGTAAATTTATCACCAGAGTATATGATATTTCAGGGAAATGTTATTTTTTCAAGACCTATCTAATTTAGATTCCCACTCACATTTTCTTATTTAAATCAGATATATATGTCAAGTATCCATAATTTTTATTTAAACAACTCCGCCTCTTATTTTGCATATTTTTGTTGCCTTCTCTGAACACTTCACTGCACTTTGTTCAGTGTCTGTCACTCACGAGTAATATTTCACTTCAAAAGTTCCCAATGTGGAACCCAGGTAATGTGGAACTTGGTGACCTTGGACTCTGAGCTCAATGGGTTCCCGGAAGCCACCTCCTGCTGGCGCCAGATCATCTCGTCGTTGTCCTCATCTTTGTTGGCCACCCTCCAGATAACAGGGCTGCTTCTCCTGGAAGGGAGCATAAAATGAGGTCCCCATAACCATGCCACTGGACTCCGCGCCAGCCTGTTTTCACTCGGTGTGCCCCAGAGGGGGGCGAGTGAGAGCCCTCTCCGCCCCAAGGGACTGAGCCCTGGCAGCTGACTTCTGCAACCCAACCGCCACCACGCTCCAGGCCGTTTTCCCCACGCTTAGGCCGAGCCTCACATATGAGTGAACATATTCCTGGACCACGTGGCAGCTTTTGCAGCTGCTGAGACACATCATAAGATACTCTCTACCCATTCTCCACAATTACCACACCATATTTGATGGGGTTCGGACAGTAGACAACCAATCATAGAGGGAAGTATACATATATGCATATATACATATTTTCAGACATATATACCGAAGCTCACATCACCCAAACTTTAACAACGTGTTAGTGATATCCTATAGAATGTCTTAATGGCTCCTGCCAAAATAGAATAATCTTCACACTGTTTCCTATATGAACACTTCTTTGTAAGCATGTTCAGCAGTTTTCATAACAGAAAATACAAAGTATGTCTTCCGTTTGTATTTTGGGACAGGGATTGGGGCTTGGAATGGAAACATCCCAAATATGGTGGTAGAAAGGTGTAATGGTGGTGGGATTGGTGTTTGAATATTAAATGTAATCAAATATTGTGAACTAAATTATAACATAAAAAAATTAAAAAATAAAAAAAAAGTTCCCGATGTGATCTTTTTCCTTCTTATTTTTCACTTTGTTTTCTCTTCTGTTAATGGAATTAGGTTCTTGGTTTGCTTTTCTTTGGTTATTTATATCTTCAGGCCTCTGTTTAGCATCAAATCTTGTTTGGCATTCTTTTCCTACTGAATTGATGCCCAAATTAAGTTAAGAAAATATTTCTAAGAACATTGGTCTGTGATTCTTCATATTCTTTTGGTATCCCAGGCACCAATTATCCATTTAATTTTAGAAGTTGGTATAACCAGTAGAGATCATAGTCTTAGTTAGATTTGACTCAAAAGGTGCTTTTCAGAGTGCCTTTCCTAAGAATGGATGCAGGTCCACAAGCAGGGAAGGAAGAATGAAAGAAATCTAGATGTGAACATGGGACAATTTGTTCCCTGGGCTAATTCCTGCTCACTTGGAATCTATCCATAGACTAGAAGGCACTTAATCCTCTTCTAATGATGGGCTTTCTAGTGGAGTAGTATATAATAATTCCACTCTAGTGAGACTGGAATATGTGGAATGTAGTAATCTAATTAGTTAAATCTATTTCTACCAGACCTACCATTGCCAACAGGTTACCAAACAAAAGGAGCTCTTCCTCTATGATCTTCTTGCCTACTTTTTTTTTCATTAAGATTTTTGTTGCAGGGGCTGGAGTGATACCACAGCAGGTAGGGCATTTGCCTTGCACATGGCCAACCTGGGTTCAATTCCCAGCATCCCATATGGTCCCCCGAGCACCGCCAGGAGTAATTCCTGGGATGCAGAGCCAGGATTAACCCCTAAGCATCGCCGGGTGTGATGCAAAAAAAAAAAACAACAAACATACATGCATATATTTTGGAAGGGTGAGTATCCAAACAGTGCTCTGGAAGGCTGGAAGGCACTCCAGGCAGTACTCAGCCAACTAGTCACTGACAGCTCAATACTAAGGACACAACCCTGCTAAGGCTCTGCAATGGTGGGGTCAACAGAGCCACAGCCAGTGGTGCTTGAAGCCAGCAGGACCACACCTGGTGATGCTGGAGACAAAATGCCCATGTATGCAAATCATGTGCCCCTAACCCTTCTACTATCTCCCCAGATTCACTATCTGCATGTCTCAAGTATGATAATTGGCTAACTAGATCTGGACGCTCAAACAACGTCACCATCTGCATCTCATAGCCCTGCTTATCTCTGTGGTTGTGTTTTGACCTATTCTCTCCTACCATATACTTAATTTCAATTTCACATTCCAAGTTTCATATAGCAATTTCACAATACCTCCGCTGTGATTCCAAAGCTAGACAGGCTGTCCAGCCATTCTCCTAAACTTCCCCTGAGCTCTAATTAGACCAGTTCAAGCCCTTGACCATCCATAACCAGTCACTAAGGCCAGGGTGAAATTGTGAGATCAAGGTCTCTAAACATTAGATTAGGACCAAGTCATGGATTCACTCTGTGGTCAGATTTTTTACACAGAAGAGCATAGTAAGGGGTTAGGGCGGTGGCTCAAAGGACTGGAGATCATGTTTTGCAGTTGGAAGACCAGTATTTGATCACCAGTCCCCTCTTTCTCCTCTTTCACCTCTGGCTGTGGCCCCTCACCCCCCAAAGCAAAGTCATAATAAACACTCAATATCCATGCCTTGGGGCTGGACTCTTAAACAGACGCTGCACTTTTTTGTGTAACTTGTTTTGACCAATGGGATAGTTGCTAGTGGCACAAGCAGAGACTTGTAAAGACTTGCACAATGGGGCCTGCCCTTGCTTGCTCCTCCTTGAAAACCCAAAATGAGATGACCATGTGAGTAAGTCTGGTTTAGTTTGTTTAAATCATAAGAAACCACATGGATTAAGGGGATTTATTCAAGTTGAGGTCCTGGACCAACAGCCTCTCTGCTTTCATCCAACCCCTCCAATCCCAGCAGATCCAAAATGAACCAAGAGCCCACAGATTCATCAGAAATAATGCTATTCCCCCCAGGGCACAAAAATGTTAATTCAATAGGACAAACACGCACCATTCGTCATAGCAGCACTTAGCGCAATAGCTAAGCACAATAGCTAGGATATAGAATCAATCTATGTGCCCAGTGACTGATGAGTGAATAATAAAGATGTGGAATACAATGCAGCTGCAAGGAATGATAAAATCATGCAGTTCACTGCAACTTCGAGTGAGTCAGAAGAAAGACAACTACAGGATGATCCAAATTATCTGTGGAATATAGAATAACAAGGTGAGAAAAATCAAGGACCCAAATTAATGAGGAGCTACCCAGAGTACCCCACACTCTAGATTATAGAAATGAGGACAGGAAGGAAAGAAATCACTGGAGGGAGTAAGAAGAAGCAGATTGGAGGTAACAGGGTTGGGGCAGGATCCTCAGATACATTGGTGGTATAAAGGTGTAATAGATAGACAGACAGACAAACAGACACACACACACACACACACACACACACACAGAGGCCACAAAGCCAATAGAACTGAAAATGTGATATCCAACCACAACAGCCAAACTTTAAAAGTGTCTGTGAAGGAGGCAGGCAGGAGGCAGAAAAGAACTGGGGAGCATTGGAGTGGAGGGAAGTTGATACTGGTTATGGGATTGGTGCTGGGACATTGTATGCCTGAAACGTCTATGAATAAATTTGTACATCACACTACCCTAATAAAAATAACTTTAAAATAACAGTTATTGGTTTCAAAACCATCAAGGTTATGGGGTAGTTTGTTACACAGCAAAGTGAACAAAGGATACTCTTACCCTTCTCAAGAAGTCCCCACAGTCTTGGGGCAGAGCAGTGGTGTTCCATGTCAGTACAGGGAAGTTAGTGACTCAAGTTCCTGCTGTGGTTGGAGAACCTTCCTTTTTTTTTTTTCAAGTTCTCATATCAAGGAATGATCAGAGTTCATGTGCCTTGATGTGTCATAATTACATTGTCTCACAATTATACTCACTAATACACTCTAGATACACTCTGGAACCCTTCTCCAGATGAGAGTAGGAAATGCAGCTGGAAATCCAATCTGGAGTAGGATGGGTAGGATACTTTTTCAAAGTCACTGAATTATATGACAGGAGATAAGACAAGGTACTCCAGAGAGATAGCACAGGAGGCAAGGCCCTTGCCTTGCATAAAGCTGACCAGGGTTCAATCCTCAGCATGCATACGATCCCCTGAGCCCCACTGTGATCCTTGAGTGCAGAGCCAGGACTGGCGTCCATACCTGAGCACCATCAGGTATGCCCTCCAAACTAAAAGTTTAAAAAAAGAGACAAGGTATTCCTCAACTCCGGAAGCTGGATCCGTTGTATGCAAGGCAAGTGCCCTGCCAGCTGTACTATCACTCTGGTGCCTACCTATAAATCTTTAGTAAGTTTTATTAAATGCTTCAAAATTTTCCCAATTAGTTCACAGAATATTAAAGTAAAGGTATTCAAGTTCACATCTTTAGGGACTAGAGAGAGACTACAGTGGATAGAGTGCTTGCCTTGCCTGTTACTAACCTGGGTTTGATCCCTGGCACTCCATACTGTCCCTAAGCTCTGCCAGGTGTGATCCCTGAGCACAGAGCCAAGTGTGAGGCCTGAGGACCACCAGGTGTGATCAAAAAAACAAACCAAAAAAGTTCACCTCTCTAGGGGGAATAGCACCCCTCTCGAGCACCGGGTTAGTGATAGAGGTAAGTATGAAAAGAAAGGTTCTCTTGTCCAGAGCACTTTTAAGAGTCAGCTTCTGCCCTGCAACACTTGACAAAGTTTTCAGGAGGGATCATTTAACCTATATGTCATGGTTAAGAAGTCAGGCATGAATTAAGATCAAATTCATAAAAAAAAAAAAAAAAAAAAAAAAAAAAGATCAAATTCATGTTTCTGGGCCATGGAGACAACTCAAGGGGGAAAACACATGCGTAGCGTATGCAAGACCCTGAGTTTGATCCCTAGCACCACACATGCACCTACTTCCACTCCCCCCCACCCCCCACCAACACACTGCCACATAAGAACATCACGGGGAATGGCGCAGAGCACCTCCACCCTCACGCCACCTGTGGGGTAAGGCCCCTATTTGAAAGCAAAAGAAAATGTGTCGTTTTAAAAAGACACTGAGGTCATCAGAGCCATTTTTCTCAAAGGAAGGAAGGTAGATATTTCTGGAGATCCAAGAGCAATATGAGCTTGGCCTCCAGACAGCTTCATAAATCTGGTAAAAATAAGTGCAATAAAGCTAGAAGGCAAAGGGAGATTGAAAAAAGGGCTCAAATACTGAAAGAATAAGACACTTAGCTCTGATTGGAAGCAGACACTGGTCAGTAAGGGCAAAGAGAGGGCAGATGGGAGGGAGAAGAAAGCCCATCACAAATATCCAGGACCCAGTGGTTTAGAAGGGGGCCTGGACAGCCCCTGTTTTATAGTGACATATGCACTCACTGGAGGATCCCCTCTTTTTCTTTATATATATATAAAAATATATATATATTTAAGACTCCAAACTCCTCTCTGCTGCCCTACGAAGTTTGTTTGTTCATGTCAGAGGTAAATAGCAATTTAATAATTTCTCTTTTTGTTGTTATTTTTTGCCCCCTAAGCCCCAATCCTCCCTGCTTTTTTTCTGCTTGGGGGCCACATCAGGCAGTGCTCAGGGCTTACTCTTGACTGCACTCAGAGAACACTTCTGGTGGTGCCGGGGATCAGGTGCCTTGCCCTTGTACTCCCGACATACCCTGCCCCCAGCCATTCTTTTGTAATAGATTGTAACCGACAGAAAGCCAGTTTGAATTAAGCAAATTATCGTGCAACTAAGGATGGACAGCTGGTGTCTCAAATAGTCTCAAGATTCTGCCTTGTTTTTGCTTCTCCCTGAGTATCAGCTTCTTTCTCTCTGATTGGCCCCTCACAAAGCAGCTGCTTGAAGCTCTAGCTCACCTCTTGGTCATCAGCAAGGGACATGCGTACTCTGACCCAATAAATTGTAAGCAAAAGGGAGAGCAGCTTTAAGTGAGTTACTTAGACATGCGCATACCTGATTCAAATACTGGCCAGATCTATCCCCAGGACATAAAAACACTCTCTCACAAAGACATTGTACACCATTATTCACTGTACGTCATTATTCATTGCTGCACTCAATATAATAACTAAGATATGGAATCAACTTAGGTTTCCAAAAATAGGTGGATTATGAAGATGTGTGTATGCACAATGGAATACTGTGCAGCTTCAAGGAATGATGAAATCATGCGATTTGCTGCAACATGGCTAGAAATGAAAGATATCATGCTGAGTGAAGTAAGGCAGAAGAGGAAAGACAAACAGAGGATGATCTCACTTCTCTATGGAATATAGAATACTGGATGAGGGAATGTATTGGAATAAAGTAGGAAGGCCTTGACTCCAGTCTTTAGAGAGGAGATGGAGAAAGAAGGGAAGAAATGAAGGAGGGTGGGGGGGGAGAAGAAAATGGGTTAACAGACATCAGGGTTTCAGTTATACTGGAGATATGAGTGAGTGGTATAGCCATATATCCAAAAACAGACTCGACAACACTGAAAACATGAGACCACTGGAATTTTGTAATGTGCCTGTCAAGGTGACAGGTGGGAGATGGAGTGGGTATTGAGGGTGGGAAGGGAATATGGGAATATTACATTGTGGGAGGGAAATTAACACTCATGTTGGGATTGGTGTTGAAATATTATATGCTTAAAACTTAGCAAACTTAAAACTTACAAAACTATTTTGTAAATTACAGTTCTTTAATTTAAAAAAAAAAAAACCAAAATACTGGCCAGGGGGCTAAAGTTCTTTGATTGAACTAGTTTGGATAGTATGTCCAGTCTGAGATCCTCCCTAGAACCATTATGATATTTTTACATCATTTTGTTTTGTTTTGGGGCCACACTCAGTGATGCTTATAGGATAGTTTTGGCTCTGCACTCAGGAATTATTACTCCTGTCAGTGCTCAGGAAACCATGTGGTATTCTGGGGATCGAACCCAGGTCAGCTGCTTGCAAGGCAAGCGCCCTACCCTCTGTACTACCATTCAGGCCTCCAAACCATTACTTCTGAGGAAGGGAACGAAGATCCTTTAAATAAGGGAGGGAATATTCCCTGAAAAATGAGGAAAAGACAATTCTCAATTCTTCTGGCTACTTGATTTAGTTCTGGGATTTCCCAACAATTCACTTCTTTAAGGTGGCAAAATTTTTTGTCTTGCAAACATGAAACCCCAAGTTTAATCCTTGGTGTCATCCATGTGTGCCCTGTTTGATCTCTGCAGCTCTGCTGTTGGGACTTCAGGTGCCACAACAAAGTTTGGGGTCTTCTTGTATTGTCATCAGGCACTTGTGCCCTAGCAAGCATGTATGCAATCACTGAAACTAAAAGTGTGTAACCTGGGGCAGAGAGATAGTTCAGGGGTTAAGGCACTTGCCTTTTATGCAGCCGAACCAGGGCTCAAAGCCTGGCACCCCATATGGTCTCCTGAGCACTGCCAGGAATTATGTCTGAGCACAGACACACTCGTATGTTTATATACATATATAATTGAAATGTATATAATTTGAAATAAAGTGTGTTGACACATCAACAAACACTGTGGGTGAGTGTAAGAGCACAGCAACTAAATGTGTGACCCACATTTGTTGAATCATATCATAACAACGACATCAAAAAGGGGAAGGGGAAAAGCTGAAGCTATAGTACAGCCCACAGGGCACTGGCCTTGCACGTGACCAACCCAGGTTTGATCCCAGTTATCCTATGCATTCCCTGGAGCCCTGCCAGAAGTGATCCCTGAGCTCAGAAATAGGAGTAAGCTCTAAGCACCTCCCAGTATGGCCCCAAAACTAAACACAAAAAATGGAAACAAAAAGGGGAGGTAGATTGTTTTTATTTTTTTAAGTCTAAATAATGGTGTAGGGTTATGGGCCAAATCTAAGCAAGGTTTGTCTTTTTTTCACTTTGTATTTCTTCATCTTTTAGTTTTATATGTTTTTTTCTCTCTGGATATATAATATATCACTGTATCACTGTATCACTGTCATCCTGTTGCTCATCGATTTGCTCGAGCGGGCACCAGTAATGTCTCCATTGTGAGACTTGTTGTTACTATTTTTGGCATATCGAATATGCCATGGGTAGCTTGCCAGGCTCTGCCATGCGGGCGAGATACTCTGGGTAGCTTGCCGGGTCTCCAGGAGGTACGGAGGAATCGAACCCAGGTTGGCCGTGTGCAAGGCAAACGCCCTACCCGCTGTGCTATCGCTCTGAAGTCAAAATAAAAAGTAAAATGCCGGGGGCCGGAGTGATAGCGCAGCGGGTAGGGCGTTTGCCTTGCACGCGGCCGACCCAGGTTCGATCCCCGGCATCCCATATGGTCCCCCAAGCACTGCCAGGAGTAATTCCTGAGTGCAAAGCCAGGAGTAACCCCAGAGCATCGCTGGGTGTGACCCAAAAAGCAAAAAAAAAGTAAAATGCCAAGGGATAAAGAAAAGTTAGTCCTATAGTATTAAGGATAACTCTATTATTTTATTAATCCCAAATTCACAAATAGAGCAGAAATTCATTTAAAACAAAAATATAAAAATAACTTTTCAAGCGGGTTAGAGGTGGTGCATAAATCTTTAAGTTATTATTATTATTATTATTTTGCTTTTTGGGTCACACCCGGCGATGCACAGGAGTCACTCCTGGCTCTACACTCAGGAATTACTCCTGGCGCTGCTCAAGGGACCATATGGGATGCTGGGAATCGAACCCGGGTTGGCCGCGTGCAAGGCAAACACCCTACAACACTATGCTATCACTCCAGCCCCAAATCCTTAAGTTATTTGTTATTCTTGTGGAATTTATTAATACTATGTACCTAGTTGAGTTGCTTTTACTCCTGTGAGGAGCTGAGGTTCCATACTATACTGACCACAGACTCTTACTATGTAGCTCTTTACTTGACTGAATGGAACAGAAATACTTTTCTATATTTGTTTCTATGTCTGTTTGGATTGTAGTAAGACATAAGAATTAATGAAATAGAGCCAAGGAAGGATGAAATTCAGACCAATTATCATATATCCGTTTATTTCATTTATCATGTAAGTTCAAACTCTTCTTCAAAATAAAATTTTATTTTAATAAAATTTACTATGGTATAATTTGCATATAAGAAAACGGACCCTTGCTGAACGGCCATGATCCCAGAGGCACACAAACCAATCTCAGAACACAGCAGCTGCTGGCAAATATGCTCCTGAACTGTGAACTAAGCTACGGCCCCGGGCCACCCTGGGAGGGGAACGAATTTTGTCCCTCGGCCTTTTCTCCTCCACAGCAGCATGGCAATCACCATCTCTCAGAGCCTATTGGACAGAGAGGTAGGAGCTTGCAGTGATGGGGATGCGAGAAATCTTGAGATGGGTGGAAAGGAGCCGGCCCTGCTCCCCTCCCAGACGAGACTCCAAGTGGCCGCCCGAGAACAGCTCCTCCACTCCTGACGGGTCATGATCCCAGAGGCACACAAACCAATCTCGGAACCCAGTAGCTGCTGGCAGAAGTAACTCTGGACTTAATTACTGAAATACCAGAATTCCAAAACCACATGGCCACTACCACGGCTGCAAGACCTCATATGCTCTTCATTATCAGCAATAGAAAACAAGTTATCTAATGATGCATTTTCGGCAGGTCTGATTAATGGGGGAAATTTTCAAATAATAATAGTGGGTTTTCTGTTGAAAATTTAATGTAATCAAAGTAAAGAGAGAGTAAAATGAAAATCACCAGCCACACAGGCAGGGTGGGGGGTGGGATGGGAGGTATACTGGGGTTCTTGGTAGTGGAACATGTGCATTGGTGAAAGGATGGGTGTTTGATCATTGTATGACTGAGACTTAAACCTGAAAGCTTTGTAACTATTCTCATGGTGATTCAATAAAAAGAAAAAGAAAAAAAAAAGAAAATGGACCCTCTTCAAACATACATTATTGCAATGAATTTAGCATATTTATATGCTTCCATATAACCACCATAATGAAGATGCAGAACAGTACATCATTTCAAATTGTTCCCCTTTCCTTTCTTATTCACCCTCAGCCACTGATGATCCCTGGTTCACTATGTATCTCATAGACCAGATTTGTCTTTCCAGAGTTTCATAGACATAATCATGTAGTATTGTACCTTGGTATCGGCCTCTTTCATTCAACAAAATATTTTTTAATTTCCTCCACATTGTTATGGAATTTGTAGTTCCTTGCTTATTGCTGAGTTGTATTACACTCTGTGAATATACCACAATTTATTTAAATTTATTTCTCCATTTATCTGCATATGAACATCAGGGGTTATTTTTAATTTCTAGGCAATTACGTATATGTATATAAGCATTCAGTGATACATCTCTGTGGGGGGGACACATTTTCACTGCTTTTAGCAAAATAATTAGAATGACTAGCTCTTATGCCTAGTGTATATTTATCTTTATAGAATCTTGCCAAACTCTTTTCCAAATTGTGGAACAATTTTATATTTAAACAAGCAATATATGACAGTTTAATATTGTTCCACATCCTTGCCAAAACTTAGGTTGGTCAGCCATTTTTATTTTAGCCAATCAAAAAGTTACATAGTAGTACTTTATCATGGATTTTATTTGCATTTCTGATGGTTACATGTGTATCTTTTCATGTACTTATTGGCCACATATAAATATTTGGCCAATCTTCAAGGATGAAACACCACTGACCATGTAAGTGGAAACAAATATAAACAAATGGTACTACATTAAACTAAGAAGCTTCTGCACCTCAAAAGAAACAGTGACTGAAATACAGAAGGAGCCCACCCCACGGAATGGGAAAAAATATTTACCCAATGCCCATCAGATAGGGGCTTAATATCTAAAATATACAAGACACTGGTAGAACTTTATAAGAAAAAAACCTCTAACCCCATCAAAAAATGGGGTGAAAAAAATGAACAGAAACTTACTCAAAAAAGAAATTAAAAAAAAAAAGAAATTCAGATGGCCTAAAGGCACATGAAAAACTGCTCTACATCAGTAATCATCAGGAAGATGCAAATCAAAACAACAATGAGGTAACACCTTACACCACAAAAACTGGCACACATTAGTAAGAACCAGAATGACCAAGGGCTGGAGTGATAGTATGGCAGGTAGGGCATTTGCCTTGCATGCATCCAACCTGGGTTTAATTCCTGCCATCCCACATGGTTCCCCAAGCACCTCCAGGAGTAATTCCTGAGCGCAGAGTCAGGAGTAACCCCTGAGCATCGCTGGGTGTGACCCAAAAAGGGAAAAAAGAAAAAAAGAACAACCAGTGTTGGCGCAGATGCAGGGAGAAAGGGACTCTCATTCATTGTTGGTGGAAATGCTGACTGGTTCAGCCTTTTTTTTTTTTTTTTTTTTGCTTTTTGGGTCACACCCGGCGATACACAGGGGTTATTCCTGGCTCTGCACTCAGGAATCACCCCTGGCGGTGCTCAGGGGACCATATGGGATGCTGGGAATTGAACCCGGGTCAGCCGCGTGCAAGGCAAATGCCCTACCCGCTGTGCTATTGCTCCAGCCCCTGGTTCAGCCTTTTTTTGAAAACAATATAGCCCAACCTCCAAGTGGTCCAGGCCGCCGGAAGTCACACCCTTGACCCACCCTCGGCGCCATCTTGCCACATTCAACAGAGAAGAGGCCAGGCATTTTGGTGAGCAACGCGGCGGGAGAAATGTTCCAGACCCGAAACCGGGCCAGCAACACCGGGGAGCCGGACAGAGGAGGTGCAGCCTGCACACCTTCTCCAGATGGAGCCCTGGCGACACTGAGCAGCAAATAACACGGCTCCGGCTTGCAGGACTGGGACACATTTGAGCCGCGCGGCCACTGGCCGCGCAACCTTTTCTAAAATCTGAAAACATACAATCTTTTAATGGAAAACCAATTATCAAATGCTTCCTTAGTAGGGCTGTCTTTCTTGGGGGGAAACTCCAACAACAATAGTGAGTTTTGTTTTGCAATATGGAACGTAATCAAGGTAAAGTGAAAATGAAGTGAAATTCATCAGTTATACAGTTGGGGGTGGGGGGCGGGAGCGGGGGGTATACTGGGGATTTTGGTGGTGGAATATGGGCACTGGTGAAGGGATGGTGTTTGAATATTGTATAACTGAGACATAAACCTGAAAACTTTGTAACTTTCCACATGGTGATAAAATAAAAATTTAAGAAAGAAAACAATATAGACATTCCTCCAAAAACTAGAAATTGAGCTTCCATAGACCCAGCAATACCACTCCTGGGAATATATCCCAGAGATGGAAAAAAAAAAAGTAGAAGTAACATCTGTACTGTATGTTTATTGCAGCACTGTTTACAATAGCCAGAATCTGGGGGGGAAAAAGTGTCCGAGAACAGATGACTGGTTAAAGAAATTGTGGTACAAAGCAGTAACAATTAAAACAGCATGGTACTGGAACAAAGGCAGAGCTGCAGACCAATAAAATAGAGCAGAATATCCCTACACACAACCCCAAATGTATGATCATCTAATCTTTGATAAGGGGGCAAGAAATGTGAGGTGGAGCAAGGAAAGTCTCTTCAACAAATGGTGCTGGCATAACTGGACAACCACATGCAAAAAAATGGACTTAGACCTTGAACTGACACCATGCACAAAAATCAAATTAAAATGGATTAAAGACCTCAACATCAGATTACAATCCATAAGGTATCTCGAAGACAAGATAGGCAAAACCCTTCATGATATTGAAGCTAAAGGTATCTTCAAAGATGACACGGAACTAAGCAATCAAGTAGAAACAGAGATAAACAAATGGGACTATATTAAACTAAAAAGCTTCTGCGCCGCAAAAGACACAGTGACCAGAATTCAAAGGCAATCTACAGAATGGGAAAGGATATTCACCCAATACCCATCTGATAAAGGGTTGATATCAAGGGTATATAAAGCACTGGTTGAACTCTACAAGAAGAAAACATCCAACCCCATCAGAAAATGGGGCGAAGAAATTAACAGAAACTTTCCCAAGGAAGAGATACAAATGGCCAAAAGGCACATGAAAAAGTGCTCTGCATCACTAATCATCAGGGAGATGCAAATCAAAACAACCATGAGACACCACCTCACACCACAGAGAATGGCACACATCCAAAAGAACAAAAGCAACTGCTGTTGGAGAGAATGTGGGGAGAAGGGGACCCTTCTACACTGTTGGTGGGAATGCCGAATGGTCCAGCCCCTTTGGAAAACAATATGGACGCTTCTCAAAAAATTAGATATTGAGCTTCCATTTGATCCAGCAATACCACTTCTGGGAATATATCCTGGAGAAACAAAAAAGTATAGTTGAAAAGACATCTGCACTTATATGTTCATCGCGGCACTGTTTACAATAGGCAGAATCTGGAAAAAAACCCGAGTGCCCGAGAACAGACGACTGGTTAAAGAAACTCTGGTACATTTATACAATGGAATACTATGCAGCTGTTAGAAAGGATGAAGTCATGAACTTATGAACTTTGCATATAAGTGAATCAACATGGAAAGTGTCATACTAAGTGAAATGAGCCAGAAAGAGAGGGATAGACATAGAAAGATTGCACTCATCTGTGGAATATAGAACAACAGAATATGAGACTAATACCTAAGAATGGTAGTATATAACACCAGGAGGTTGGCTCCATAGCTTGGAAGCTGGCCTCACACGCTGGGGGAAAGTCATCCCAGATAGAGAGGGGAACACCAAGTAATATGTGATTGGAGATCCTACGCGGGAAGGGAGATGTGTGCTGAAAGTAGACTAGAGATTGAACAGGATGACCACTCAATACCCCTATTTCAAACCACAACACCCAAAAGGAAAGAGAGATATCAAATTGGAATGCCCCGCCACAGAGGCGATGTGGGGTGGGGGGATGGGACTGGGGGGTGGAATGGATACTGGGTTCATTGGTGGTGGAGAATGGACACTGGTGGAGGGATGGGCTCTCAAACATTGTATGAGGGAATAACAAATGTGTGAATCTGTAACTGTACCCTCACTGTGACTCACTAATTAAAAAATAAATTTAAAAAAGGGAAAAAATACTTCAGTAAAAAAAAAGAAACTGTGGTACATTTACACAATGAAACACTATGCAGCTATCGGAAGAGATGAAATCATGAAACTTGCATATAAGTGGATGGACATGGAAAGTATCATGCTAAGTGAAATGAGTCAGAAATCGAGGGGCAGACATAGAATGACTGCACTCAGTTGTGGAATATAAAGTATCAGAATATGAGACTAACATCTAAGAGCAGTATAGATAAAGGCCAGAAGAATCACACCACAGTTTGGAAGCCAGCCCACTGGGGGAAAAGGCAATTGGGATGTAGAAGGGACCACTAAGTAAATGATGATTGGAGGGATTGCCTGAGATGGGAGATATGTGCTGAAAGTAGACCAAGTACCAAACATGATGGCCTCTCTGTATCTGTATTGCAAATCATAAAGCCCAAAATTAGAGAAGAGTAAGAAGGATTTTACCTGCCACAGAGGGGGTGAGGGCGGGGAGTGTGCAGGAGGGACGCTGGGAACAATGCTGATGGAAATGTGCACTCACTGGTGGAGGGATGGGTGCTCAGGCATTGTATGACTGATATGTAATCTCGAAAGTTTGTAACTGTATCTCATGGTGATCCAATAAAATTTATTTTTTAAAACTTCAGTCAAGAAATATATCTATCATCTTTGTTCCTCTTTATTGCAGCTCTTCCGTGGTAAATCTCCGATTAGCTCCTGTCTAGAATGTAAATTTCTAACATATTCAGTATAAACCAAGATCTGATCATATTCTAATTCTACTTAGAAATATTCCACAGAGTGCCATTTTCATCTCTCTTCCTCCCTCCCTCCTTTTCTCCATCCCTCCCTCCCACCTTCCTTCCTTCCTTCCTTCCTTCCTTCCTTCCTTCCTTCCTTCCTTCCTTCCTTCCTTCCTTCCTTCCTTCCTTCCTTCCATTCCTTTCTTCTTTCCTTTTTCTTTTTCTTTTGGGTCACACTCACTGGTGATCAGGACTTTCTCCTGGCTCTATATTTTAGGGATCACTCCTACACTCAGGAATCACTCCTCGCAGTGCTCAGAAAATCATATGGGGTGCTGGGGATTGAACTGAGTCAGTCACTCTGGTCCACAAGTAGTCCTATTTTATCAGAATAAATTTCACACTTCTTGGACTAGGATAGAGTACAGTGGGAAGGGTGCTTGCTGTCAACCTGTGTTTAATCCCTGACACCCATATGGTCCCCTGAACCCTGCCAGGAGTGATCTCTGAGTGCAATAAGTCCTGAGCACCATTGGGTGTGACCCCCCATACACCAAAAAAAAAAAAATTCACACTTATTTACATGACGGGCTGGAGCGATAGCACATGGGTAAGGTGTTTGCCTTGCATGTGGCCGACTCGGGTTCGATTCCTTCGTCCCTCTCAGAGAGCCTGGCAAGCTACCAAGAGTATCTCGCCTGCATGGCAGAGCCTGGAAAGCTACCTGTGGCGTATTCAATGCGCCAAAAACAGTAACAACAAGTCTCACAATGGAGATGTTACTGGTGCCCGCTTGAGCAAATCGACGAGCAACGGGATGACAGTGACAGTGACAGTGATTTACATGACATTCTAAAATTTTATCAACAGCCACAGAACTTTTTATTTTGGCCATACCTGGTTGTGTTACTCAGGCATCTCTGCTTCTAGTCCTTGGAGGAACATGAAGTATCAAGGATCAAACCCCAGCCTTTCAGCCCTTTAAGATATTTCCTGGGCCCCATGAGAGACCTTTGCGGTCCTTGCCTCTAGCCTCCAAGCCTGTCCACCACAAACACAAAAAAGAAATGAAAATAAAAGCAAACAAACTAAGCAAAATTCGACTAGACTCTAGACTATAGGATATTCCCTAGTGCTTGCCGTTAATGTCCCTGCGGCTGTGGCTTTACTCGTGCTGTACATGAGACCTGGGTAGCTCTATATTCTTCTCCTTGCGATGCATATAATGTTTATTCCTCCGCTTTAATGCAAAAGTCTCCTCTCGGAAGCTTTCCTGACCCCCTCAGGTGGAAGGCCCAGCTCTCTGTGCTCCGGGCGCATCCGTGCAGAGCATTACCACAGTGGGCTGCTGCTGCCGTGACTTCAGCTGCTTAAGTGCAGCGATGCTGGGGCCAGAGACATACTAGAGTGAGGAGGGTGTTTGCCTTGCACATCCCCAACCTGGGTTCGATCCCCATGTAGCACCCCATATGTTCCCTGAGCAGAAGGGATCCTTGAGTGCAGGGACAGGCCAGGTGTGGCCTCAAATCAAACAAACACACCCCAAAGCAGCAACTCTTGGGCAGAGAGTTGAGAGAGTGGGCTCAGTGTGCAGGAGCACGTGTTCTGCACGCAGGAACCCTGGTTCAGTCTCTGACTCTGCTGATGACTCTCTAAGTACTGCTACAATAGTACTCAGAGAAGCTGGTAATGACTCAGAAGCAAAAAGAATAGTGGGGGGAGGAAATCCTTTTCATTCTGAAGACTTTGCTTGGTAACACTGTTAAACTGACTGAGCAGATGGCTGACTGCCTTAGGTTAGTTGTTTAGTTTCTCTAAGCTTCCTTCTACTTCCCTTCCCCGCCCCTTCTCTCCCTTCCCTTCCCCTCCCCTCCGTTCCCTTCCCTTCCCTCCCCTCCCCCTCCTTGTCCCCTCCTCTTCCCTTTCCTTCCCTTGTTTTTTTTTTTTTTTGGGGGGGGGCGGGGGGCCAGTCCTGGCAGTGCCCAGGGCTTACTTCTGGTTCTGTGTTCAGGATCCAGGATCACTCTGGCAGTGCTCAGGTGGGAGCAAGGGCAAATGTGGTGCTAGACCAAACCTGGGTCAGATTTGTGCATGCTAGTCAAGCACTTTATTTGCTGTATTGTTTCTCTGGCCCAGGCCTGTTTCTTAATTTAAAGAGTTAAAATAGCTGATTCATAGTATCTCTCCAGTTCTAATGTTTTCTAAAGTTTGTATTTGAAATCCACGAAACAGTATATTCTAACATGAAACTGGGTGATGGACCAAATGCTGCTAATTAGGTAGCACTGGATAGGTTTTGGCTTCAGTGCTTTGAAGGGCAGTGGCTTATTTGTTATGAAGTGAAAGTAATGGGACTCTTCTCAATTAACTTAGCCAACAGATGTGTTGATAAATAATCACACTATTATTGTCAAATCCACCGTGCAGCAGCAACAGCATCATATTCTTAGATTTTCTTTCCCTCCTTCCTTCCTTCCTTCCTTCCTTCTTTCTTTCTTTCTTTCTTTCTTTCTTTCTTTCTTTCTTTCTTTCTTTCTTTCTTTCTTTCTTTCTCTCTCTCTTTCTTTCTCTCTCTTTCTTTCTTTCTTCCTTTCCTCTTCTTTGCGTCCTTCCTTCTCTTTTTTCTCTCTTTCCTTTTTCTTTTTTTGTGAAATAAACTGGTTTCATGTAGATATAATCTCTAGGAAGGAGAGAGAGAGTGAGAATGAGAGCGAGAGAGCACTGAGGGTACACATCTCAGGTGGAGATGTGAGTCACCCCTCGAATGGGGATTCTCCACATTCTTACATTTCCTGTAAGTTTGTGCCTTTATATTTCTACTGGTTGTGGTCTTTTTCCTATCCTTTATAGATTGAGGGAAGACAAAAAGGAGGAATAATACTTTATATAATAATGATGATGATGATAATAATAATAATGAAAATAGGATCTTAGAGCCAGAGCAGCAATACAACCAGTAGAAACACTTGCTTTGCACGTGGCCAACCCAGATTTGATGCCCAGTACCCCATTTGGTCCCCCCAACCACTGCCAGTAGTGATCAGCAGAATCACAATTAAGCCCTGGGCACTGTCAGGTATGGTCCCAAAACAAAACACACACACAAAAATAGTCTGCTGTTTAGCTATATGTGCATAGTTAAGTTTGCATTCTAGTAACTGTTACTTAAATGATAACTTGCAGAGCTTATTATCTTAAAGAGGTTGTATATGCAAGTTTTTCAAGTAAAATATGATAGTTTTATATGGGATATGAAAAATATTTTATATTATGCAAGGTATTTATCACATTTTTTAAAAACCTATTCATCCAAGAGTTTCTTTCCAATTACCCCAAAAAAGTTAGAAATAGAAGCAGCCCGTGATAACTTTTAAACCCCTTCCCAGTATTACAGCATTTCTCAGTTGGCAACAGCAAGAGCCAAACACACAATTTGGATTTCAAATTTAGTAAGTGGTAAATCATTTGTAAGACTCAAAATACACAGTTACAGGAGTGACAATATCTTTCCCAAGTATTTCAGAAGGATCACAAGTGCACTGCCAACACTTATTAATTGTCCTATAAAAAGACACAGATGTGGGCATGAGCCCCAAAGGTCCAACATTGCCAGAACATCATTAGGATTACGGTCAACTGGCAATTAACTGTGAAGCAAGAGCTGCCCATGAAATTACATAACAATTAATAATCTTCCAGGACTCCTTCATATTTTTCAGAAGTTTTTGTCCAAATTAGGAATTTTTTTTCCTCTCTGACAGTTTGAACACTGCAACGCATCAACCCATTCTGTATGACTCTTTAATACCATAGCTAACATCAGTTTCCTGCTGTTTAGAAAAAGCAAGATCAGACATCTCAAGACCCTCTCTAGACAACCCTGTGAGACATCTCTGCAAACAGATGGCAAACAGAGGCAAACAGAGATGCCTCACAGGGTTTGTTTTTTTGTTTGTTTGGTTAGCTGGTTGGTTTGGAGGCAACACTTAGCAGAGCACTCAGTGGTTACTACTGGCTGAGTACTCAGGGATCACTCCTAGTGGGACTTGGGGGAACCATGTGGATGCTGGGGATAGAACACAGGCTGACAATGTGCAAGGAAGCATGATATCTGCTGTAGTATCTCTCTGGCCCCTTGAATTTTTTTTTTTGTAACTCTCTAGCATCCCCAACAAAGTCCATTATATACAGCAGATATGTATGGCAATTTGCCTTGCATATGCCCAACCTGGGTTTGATCCCCTGTATCCTGTGGTCCCTGGAGTCTTCCAGGAGTGATCCCTGAGTGCAGAGCCAGGAGTAAGCCCTGAGCACAGCAGAATTGGGCCCAGTCCCCACACCCACACCCACACCCACACATTAAAAAAAAAACAAGAAAAAAAGAAAGAAAAATAAGTCCAATATTTAATAACTTATTTTTTGGGGGGGGACAGTTTGGGACCACTTCCTGAGCACACTCGGGGCATGCTCCTCGCTCTGGATTCTGGGTTCATTCCTGGCATTGTTAGGAGACCATCAGTAATACTTCAGGGAACTGAACCAGGGTCAGCCACATACAAGGCAAGAACCTTACCTCCAATACTGTCTCTCTGACCTGAAAACCTTTTAATCAAATAAAAGATTGCTTTATCTTTAAGGATTTTCACTCTACAACTACTACAAATTATATGTCTGAAAAGCATTTAAAGATATGATAAGATGCTTTTAACATATTATGATGCGAGAAAACCTGGATACCAAACTGTAAGAGTCAAATGAGGCCAACTTGTAAAAATGAGTTGTGTATTTTTTTATGTTATTATATATAGAGATACTCTGATAGAGAACTCTCTAGCTATGCATGAATGTATATATGGAATGGAGTGAGATGCACAAAAATGTTAACTGAAGTTATCTTTAGACAATGGTTTTGTTTTTTTGGTTCCATATAATTTCTAAATTTAAGAAATTACTGTTATGGGGCTGGAGTGATAGCACAGCAGGTAGGGCGTTTGCCTTGCATGCGGCTGACCCGGGTTCGATTCCCAGCATCCCATATGGTTCCCTGAGCACCGCCAGGGGTAATTCCTGAGTGCAGAGCCAGGAGTGACCCCTGTGCATTGCCGGGTGTGACCCAAAAAACAAAAATATAAATAAATAAATAAAAGAAATTACTGTTATTTCGGGCTGATGAGACAGTCCAAGGATTAAGGTGCTTGTCTTGCTTGCAAATGAGCCCAGTTCAATTCATGATCTTCTGAGTATCACTGGCAGCAACTCCCAAGCCCCCAACACCCCCAATAAATAAGGCAGAAATATTAATTTATAATTTAAAAGCCATTTTAATTTTCTCTTTTTTCTTTATCCCGCTTTCTTTGTTTCTTCCTTCCTTTCTTTTTCTTTCTTTCTTTCTTTCTTTCTTTCTTTCTTTCTTTCTTTCTTTCTTTCTTTCTTTCTTTCTTTCTTTCTTTCTTTCTTTCTTTCTTTCTTTCTTTCTTTCTTCATTCCTTCCTTTCTTTCTTTCTTTTCCCTTTTGGTTCTGGGGCCACACCCAGCTATGCTCAAGGGTTACTCCTGGCTCTGCATTCAGGAATTACTCCTGGAAGTCCTCAGGAGATGGTGAGGATTGAATCAGGTCAGCTGCGTGCAAGGCAAGCACTTTATACTACTTTCTGTACTATCTCTCCAACTCCTAAAAGCCATTTTTTTTTCTTTTTGGGTCACACCTGGCAATGCACAGGAATCACCCCTGGCGGTGCTCAGGGGACCATATGGGATGCTGGGAATCGAACCCGGGTCAGCCGCATGCAAGGCAAACGCCCTACCCGCTGTGCTATCGCTCCAGCCCCCTAAAAGCCATTTTTAAAATGTGAACTTAAAATGATTATTTATATCCTTCTAAATAGCTACATCTTCTACGTTTAAATATGATTTTTATCATTACAACTCTAAGATTAAGTGAATACTACCTGCTTACCCTGTTACTACCTTATATTGGAAACACTTCCTCAATTCAGAGATCTGAAAACCGGTGGTTTGTTTTATCTGAAAAAAAAAAAGGCAAAAACCAATTAGTAAGCAAAAAAAAAAAAAAAAAAGAAAGATGGAGTGACAGAAATTAGGCATAGTTGAGATGTAGGGCAATCTATTGGAAATACTATTAAAGGGCACAGTTACTATGGACCAGTACGGCAGATTCTTAAAATTTAAGCCAAGAACTACTCTATAATTCAGCTATTTTCTCTGAATATGGACCCTCAAATAATAAAAAGTAAAGCATCAGATTTTTGCGCAACTATGTTCACAGCCGCATTATTCATCATAGCCCAAAGGATGAAGCAACTCAAGTGTTCATTAATGGAAGTATGAATGAGACTAATGTGGTATGTACACACAATGGAATATTTACGGGAGCAACCCGGAATCTCTTCCATGCACAGTATGTGTACTAGCACTGAGTTTCATTTCAGATCCCACATACAATAGAAGACTTTACAGTCTTAAAAGGGGGGAAATATGACACATAATTCAAGACACATAAATCTTGAGGATATTATTACTTGGAAGCTCTCAAGCAGTGCTCAGCAGGTCTGGAAGATACTCCTGGTGAATCTTGGTTAGCCAGACCAGACTTTTCAATGCAAGGGCCAAGAATGTGTTGTTGTTTAGTGGTGCAGGAGACCATAAGCACCATCCTGATTGTACTTGGGGACCTCCAGGGCTATGTTTGGAGATGCTTGGGGGATTATGTGGTTCTGGGGATTAAACTAGGTTCAGATACATGCAAGGCATGTGACTTAACCCTTGTACTCTTCCTTAAGGCTACAATTAAGTCAGTTAAGTAGATTAAATACTTAAGAGTGGTTGATAAGTAGTCAGATCCATAAAACAAAAAATTGAATGGTGGCTGCCAGGGATAGAATAAGAAGAAATGGGAGATTAATGATCAGTGGTTATGGAGTTTCAACTGGGTATGATGAAGCAATTCTGTAGGTAGACGTTCATCTGGAGATGGTAATACAGTAACATAAATGTGCGTTTCGGTTTTGTTTGTTTGTTTGCCATTTGGGTCACACCCAGCGATCCACAGGGGTTACTCCTGGCTTTGTACTCAGGAATTACTCCTGGTGGCGCTCAGGGGACCTTATGGGATGCTGGGAATTCAACCCAGGTGGGCCATGTGCAAGGAAAATGCCCTACCCGCTATACTATCGCTCCAGCCCTGCATTTTGTTTTGAGGGCCACTTTGGCAGTGCTCAAGAAATCACTTCTGGTGGTGCTTGTTGTTAAACCTAGGCCTCCTGTATGCAAAGCATTTGCTCAAGTCATTGAACTATCTCTCTGGTCCCCAGCTCAGTTCACCCCAGGCCCTTGCCCCAGGATTCCTGTCTTCAAGATAAAGTATAGCCTCGAATTTCAAAAGGATTTGTTTGTGGTTCCAACATCTCCATTTCTTGGGTATGTAACCTTCGATCTGTCAAATAGCATTCTAAAAGTCTGGCTTTCTCACATGTAGCATGTTTCCTAATAATACCTTGCCTCAGGGTTGTTGTGAAAATCCAATGAAATGATGCAGTTTTTGTGTTTCTATTAATTTAAAAAATATTTATGTCAAATGTGTTGAAGTGCTGAAATGATCAACATCTTTATTCACATTGTCTTGCAGCCTAATATGTCCAAGGCTAGATGCCTCTTTTTCCTTCCTCTTTTTTAATTCAAGAATTTGTAACATGATCTCACTTTAGTCAAATAGGAAACTCAGATTTAGGGAGTTGAAACGCACACTTCCGAATGGCACATCCGGACTAGATCAAATGGTTGCATGGGCTTGCTGTGTTCTGACAAGGCTGGTAGACTTCTGAAGTGTTATTTAGGAATGGGAGTGTAATTCTCAAACCACCCTACCAGAGCCTGGACTGGACCAGGGTTCCCACAGAGGCATTAAGAGACACCCACAAAGATGAAGAATTCCTGCGGATAGGACTTTGCTACAAGATACTGCAGCTACCTACTGACCTCTAAAAAACGACCCTGGCCTCAGCCTCGGCCTCCATAGGCACCTAGCTGTCCACCAGGTTTCTGCTTTCCCTTTCACTCACCTTCCTCCTATCCCAACCTTCACTTTCATTGCTTAGTGGAATCCTGCATTCCCAGGATCCAGACAGATGTCATAAAAGGAAAAGGTATGGAAGGTAACATTTCTGGCAGAAGCAGCCAAGTGTCCAGAATGAGTAAATGGGAAGGGGAAATGTAGAGTACTGACATAGTTTGTCTTAGCCTTCAAGGGGGGAAAACGTCCTGACAGAGGCAGCAGGATAGTTGGTTCCATTGGTAAGAAGTACCCAGAGCAGTGAGGAGATTGGATGGACGTTACCAGGGGCTTGGGAAGGAGGAACCTTTCTGTTTAATAGGCCCAGAATTACTAGATAGATGATGGCAGTAGTGATACAACAATGTGAGTGAATGTACTTAAGATGCAGGAGCAGTGACAATTGGTCTCTGTGTGGATTCTCGTTTCTATAATATATATATATATATATATATATATATATAAAAACCTATATATATAGGTTTGGGGGTCATGCCTGGCGATGCACAGGGGTTACTCCTGACTCATGCACTCAGGAATCACCCCTGGCGGTCCTCAGGGGACCATATGGGATGCTGGGAATCGAACCCGGGTCAGCCACGTGCAAGGCAAACACCCTACCTGCTGTGCTATCATTCCAGCCCCTCTATAATATTATTAAGAATAAAAATATCAAGTAATAATGATGCTCCAACACAGAGTTTGAAAATTTTATTAGAAAGTAGAAGAGAAAAGAAAATCCCCATTCAGGGAGGAACTTAGTATAGGACCAAGTTATACTTGGCTCGTTTTGTGGAGGTTTTATAAGAAAACTGGTCCTTTGTGTTACTTATCAAGTGACAGGAATGTTTCAGAGAATGCAGGGATCATACAGAGTGGTCTGGCTGGTTTGAGCCTTTTAGATTATTTGACTATTTGCTATTATCTCCTAGTTTCCTGTGAACCTAAGCTTGGGGGCAGAATCTATGGTGATCTTGGGAAATTGTAAACTTCCCATTCTCAGAAGGAGCCTAGGAATTTGCAGAAATGTTTAAAATGTGGAAATGGAGCTGCTCACAGCAGTTGACAAGGAGAAACTGAGGCTCCCTATTTCATTTACTACTTTGGAAGTGTCATTTTTAAATGGTTAAGTTGGTAAATACTATGTCATGCATAGTTTACTGGTGCAAAAACATCTCCTAGAAGAAAGTTTAGGTATCCTTAGTGACACATCCCTCTCTTTGCTCAAACCTAATTCACAACCAATTCAAATTTCTTTATCAGAGTGCTAGGAATCAAACAAGTGATTCTTATTTCCCTGGGATCCTGGTTTGTTCAACTTATTGTAGCACTGACTTAGCCAGTAAACTATATCCTTGTTTCTCACTCGGAAATCAATAGGAATTAAAGCGGATTAGTGAAATTTGTGTATCAAGTGGAAGTATTATTGCACTGGTAACCTGAGTGCTAGAAAATACTCTTAGCAATTCAGGAAACAGATGATTGCTTTTCCCATTTTTCCCATTTTCCCTGTAAAATGTCTCAGCTTTTGAAATTCTCAGGTGTCTTTGAAGCTTTTTAGAAAAGTAAGATAGTATACTACTTTGCTACATCCTCATTTATAACTTCATTTATCTTAAAAGGCAAATAACATTGACAGAACTCTCAAAGCCTGTTATTTGAAGTGTCTGTATAAAAACGAATGCAAAACAAGACATTGAGACAAATGTGCGACTAAATTATAATGTTTGCTCCATACAACACTCCTAATTTTGCGTGAAGTTGAGCATGCCTGTTCAAGAGAACAACTTTTTTCATTATGAGCCATTCACTCACTTGCCATTGCTCCAGCCGGATGAAATACCAGTTCTTCAAATTAGCTTAGCAAAGCAAGAAATTGGTCTTTTGAGAGTGAGGAAGAACGGGAACATTTAGGTTAGAGAATAGATAATTGGATCTACAAAACAACAATGAGCTATCATCTCACACCTCAGAGACTAGCACACATCACAAAGAACCATTTCTGGTGTGGATGCAGAGAGAAAGGGACTCTCATTCACTGCTGGTGGGAATAATGATTGGCCCAGCCTTTCTGGAAAATAATATGGACATTCCTCAAAAAACTAGAAATTGAGCTTCCATATGACCTTGCAATACAGCTCTTGGGAATTTACCCTAGTGCTCCAAAAACACAATGCAGAAAAGCAGTCTGTACTTCTATGTTCATTTCAGCATGATTCACAATAGCCAGAATCTGGAAACAACCTAAGTGGTGTGGGGGGGAGGGTACACAGCCGGCAGTGCTTAGGCCTTACTCCTGGGTCTGTGCTCAGAGATCACTCCTGGTGGTGCTAGGGAGACCATATATGATGCCAGAGATTGATCCCAGGTAGTTGAGGGGAACACCTGAGCTTCTGCCCTGTTCATCTTGAAACTCTGATGGTCTCCGGCTCAGAAGTGGTAGAAGTTGGAGAGTACCTACTCATCCTGTGCAGAACACATTTTTTTCCCCTGAATTGTCTACACAAACATTTTAAAATTGGAGCTCATACAGCGTCCAGGATATTATTACAAGGGGACAACCAGTGAAAATCTCATAAAAGGGGAACCATGGAACAAGATTATGGAGCCAAGTGGGGCAGCATGGGGGGAAGACAAGAAGGAACCAAGGTCAGAAGGGGTCACTGTCAGAAAAAGTTTCAGAAACACCATTCTACACAGCATTCATCTGGGTTTAATAATCCTGTTCATGGAATTCTTAAGATGATGAAAAAGTTCTAATATTACATCGCTTTAGTAACCAAAATTAACCATAAATCTTAAAGTAGGAAAAGCTGTGTTTGGGGCTAACCTTAAGTCTTCTTACAGAAGGTCAGTTTGAATGGAGCACTGACTCTGGGAGAAAGAACATAAGAGAGGATAGCAAGATGGATCTGTTCACAAGAGAGACCAGACACACACCAGCTGCGGAACTCAAGCACTTTACCCACATTTTATTCTTGAGAAGGGAAATCCTGTGCCCCCATTCCCATATAGCTTCACCGCAAAGACCAAGACCAGCTACCGTCCATGTTCCCATTGTGTTTTCCATTGTGTTTATCCAAATTACTTCACTATTCTGGGAGATGATTTTGGAAACACATAACCCATTTTTTAATAGGAAATTCTTTTATTGTTTGTTTGTTTTGTTTTTCTTTTGTATTGGTTTTGGGGTCACGCTCAAAGGTCTGGATTTACTCCTGGCTCTGTGCTCAGAAATTACTCCTGGCAGTGCTTGAGGAACCATAAGTAATGTTAGAGATTGAACAAGGTTGGCTGCATGCAAAGCAAATACCCTACTAGCTACACTATCACTCTGGCCCCTACAGGAAATTCCATTTCAATATGAAGTCAATAGTTTATGCCCGAAGGCCTGAAACATTATCTTAAAATACTTTCTTGTTGTTTCAATCAATATTAAACCAAGATGTAACAATCTTTACCAATCATTCTGTCAAGTCCCATACTTAATTTTTTTAATTCTCAAGTTTTTAATAAATTCCAATCTTGCCTTTCCCCCTCCCACTATAATTCTTTTGAAATGGCGTTCTCCTTTCCCTCAGTGAAAAGTAAATACAGATTTGTCTTACCAACAGATTTGCCTAGCATTTGGGGATCTAGCATTTGACATACATTCACAATGCATTAAACATTTAGTTGGTAATCACTATTGTAACTTTCATAGATGAAAAATTAAAATATTTACAGAGTGATTGAGTGCATTACAATTTACAGCCACTTTGTTATGTATTTTCTCATTGGACCCTTTCACCAGTGAGAGGTAAGTGGTTAAATATCGGTCTCATGATAATGTCTCATTGGAGAACATAAGCACAAAGAAGTGATTTATTTGAGGTCCAAAAACCAAGAAATAGGCAAAGTAGAAACTTTATTCTAGGTCTTCTGGTTTCAAATGTTGATGATAAACCTGTGGAGATCATCATGATAATTCATATATAAGTAGGAGATTAAGCATTTTTCTAAATCTTGAAGAAACAAAAACGTATTAGTTTGCTAGAACTACTGTGACAAGGCACCACAAGCAAAATGGTTTAGAATAACAAAAATCATTGACTTACAGTTCAGCAGATTAGAAGTCTAAATCCAGGTATTACAGTAGGGCTGGTTCCTCTCTGTGCAGTAAGGGAATATCTGTTCCAGGCCTCTTGCCTACCTTCTGGTATTCACCTCCTTTGGGGACATTCTTCGGCTTTTGCTACATTGCCCTGATCTCTGCCTTTATCTTCACAAGGCATTATCCCTGTGAACATGTCTGTTCCAAAGTCCTCATTTATGAAGACACCAGTCACACTGGATTAAGGGCCCACATCACTCTAGCAAATAACATCTGTCTAGATTCTATTTCCAAATAAGGTCATTCTATGGTATTGAGGGTTTGGACTTCAGCACATGAATTTTTGAAAGAAAACAATTAACACATAAAACATTTGAGTGCTTTTTATAGTTATGCATGATAGAAGTTCATCATTTATCTTTTTATTTTAGTAAGTAAGACTTGGGATGTTTTCTCAGACAGTCAAGTTTGCCATGGTGTTATGATGCAGGCTACATACAAATCCTGGACTGATATGTGGCTAGTTTTTACTCTATCCTCAGTCACAAGCAATTACTGGCATTTCATGAATTATTGAGAGAAATGCCTTCGCTTACATTCAGTGTAAAGGATTTAGCCATTCCAATTGAATTTTGAAAGAGACCAACAAATAAATAGTATCCATAAAAGTGTCTGGTTCATTCTGGAGCACATTGTACTCCCATTGGTAAAAAAATGAATTTGGGCAAAAATATAGTTCGAAGAAAATAATCTATTTTTGTCAAGAAAAGTAGACAAGGAACATATTCAATTCCTAATCGGGTAACTTTATCCTGGAAGGGTTTTTGAAAGGCTAATTCCAGAAGAAAACGTTCTACAAGGATATTGCCTGATTCATTTACCAACTATGAAAACAAGTACCATGGAGTCAGGCCTTTAAAATAATCAGTGAGGACAGCCTAAACAGGTGCTCTTTTTCTTTCTCTTCTGTTTACTCCATTTTTGTTGGTTTTGATGGTAATTTCGGTTTTAAGGGTCAAAGTATATTTGCTTACTGGAAACATGTTATTTTGAGTTAGTGGTTAAAACGTTTTTATGTATATCTTGAATTTGGGTTATGCAATATTGCCCACAATATTAATATATCACTGTCATTCCATTGCTCATTGGTTTGCTTGAGCGGGCACCACTAATGTCTCCATTATGAGACTTGTTACTGTTTTTGGCATATCGAATGTGCCATGGGTAGCTTGCCAGGCTCTCCCGTGCAAGCGAGAAGCTCTTGGTAGCTTTCTGGGCTCTCTGAGAGGGGTGGAGGAATTAAACTTGGGTCAGCGGCGTTGAAGGCAAACGCCCTCCCCGCTGTGCTATCGCTCCAGCCCATTAATATATAAAAAATATATATATGTATTGCATATATAAAATCTATCTATAAATGACAAGCCATCATAATAATAATGTGGAACTTACTGTGAAATTAAATAACCAGAATATTACCAGTCACTCTGCATCCCTCCTATCCAGGGTAGTCACTGCTCCTAAATCGGTGGTTGCTTTGTTTTTTTTTTTTTTTCTTTTTGGGTCACACCCAGCGATGCTCAGGGGTTACTCCTGGCTTTGCACTCAGGAATTACTCCTGGCGATGCTTGGGGGACCATATGGGATGCCGGGGATCGAACCCAGGTCGGCCTCGTGCAAGGCAAACGCCCTACCCGCTGTGCTATCGCTCCGGCCCCAATCGGTGGTTGCTTTAAAAGAGAAAATTTACCCCTAGGTAGTATATTGCTTTGGTTTTGCTGTTTAGAGCTTTATTTAAAAAAACAACACTGTATATGTTCAATTATCTCAGGACATTGGTTTTCAAACTTAAAAAAATTAAAAGTATTTTAGACATAGTTAATATACATTAATTTATCACTGTCACTGTATCACTGTCATCCCGTTGCTCATGATTTGCTCAAGCAGGCACCAGTAACGCCTCCATTGTGAGACTTGTTGTTACTGTTTTGGCATATCGAATGCGCCACGGGTAGCTTGCCAGGCTCTGCCGTGCGGGCGAGATACTCTCGGTAGCTTGCCAGGCTCTCTGAGAGGGGCAGAGGAATCTAACCCAGGTTGGCCGTGTGCAAGGCAAATGCCCTACCCTCTGTACTATTCAGAGGACTGGAGCGATAGCACAGCAGGTAGGACATTTGCCTTGCACGTGGTCAACCTGGGTTCAGTTCCCAGCATCCCATATGGTCCCCTGAGCACTTCCAGGAGTAATTCCTGAGTGCAAAGCCAAGAGTAACCCCGGTGCATCACCAGGTGTGACCCAAAAAACAAAACAACAACAACATCAACAGAATGAAATACATTAATTTAAATGTAGATAAGACTTCTCTAATACACAGGTAATAAATGTACTTAATTTGTTTGGGGAGCTCTCAGGGGTCACTCCTGGTAGAGCCATGTGGTCATGGGGACTGAACTGTGTGCAATGCATGCATACCAACCCACTGAGTTTTCTCCCAGGCCTGGTAATAAATGAATTTTGTATGTACAGTACAACTTTGTGTGTATGTGGTCAGGGGAAACTGGTACCTCTGTTTCCATTTTAATACCTAACTTGCATTTACCCATGTCAGGTATACTCACTGCAAAAATGTAAAGGTATTTTATATACTTTTAATAAACAACTATTTAACTATAAATAAAAATGCCTTTTCTATACATATAATAAATGCATTTATTTGATTTGATTTCGAGGTCTTCTTTCTGCTAAATCCTCTGCCTTCTTTTTTTTCCTTTCTTGACCACATACTAGCTGTCGAAGATGGTCTGGAGCGAACCATCAGTCACTCCGTACTGATCCTCCTTGAGGAGCCTGGGCCCACTTCCTCTTCCCCACTTTTGGTTTCTGCCTCTCTCCCCCACTTTTGGTTTCTGCCTCAATTGTACTTTTCATTTTTCTGTCCAATCTTGCACTGGAATTATGGAGCTTCTTTTGATGTCATCCATAATTTAATCTTGAACTGGAAGCCTAGTTGTTGTCTGCTTTTTGTTTTTTCACATACCACTCTGGTTCTTGGCATTTCACTGTCAGCAGTATGAATCACTGGTCCTCGAGTGCTGGTTGGAATGGCGCTCTCCCCAGAGAGCCACTGTGCATGTCTTTTGCCTAAGTTCAGTGTAATGCTACCCTGACTCATGATGGGCCTCAACCCAGAAGCCTGCGGGGAGCAGAGCAGTCCATAAAACCACTTGATAAAGTGGATGGTATTTTTCCCATGGTAACCATATTTGGACTGGGATTACTGTTTTTCATCTCATGGGTCATAAATCAAGTCACTCCAATGTCAGGAAAACAGAAACCAAATAATCCACAAACTTTCATCATCATAATGATGATGACCCAGAACACAAGTTAAGTTTCTTTTTGCCACTTTTATCACATGGATATAAGACTTTATTATTACAAGGTTTGTTGCGGTCCTAGTTCTGCTTTGATGAGATTATTATTGGCAGGAGCTTGGATCCTACTTCCCATAGGTCAAGAGTGCTGGAGAAAAACATTCAGGTTGACATCAAATCTCTTGCGTGTCAGGAACTAAGATGCCAAGACAATAAGAGCGAGGAGAATGAACACAGAGCCAAAGCTCTGCCCTTCTGTGCTGGCCAGAGGAGAGCCCTTCTGTTTTCTTAACTAGATGACCAGGTACGAAGTCATTTTATAAAGGCAGCTTCTTTTTAAAGGTTTGAAGACTACTACAGCAATTCCTCTTGAAGCGAAGAGTTTTAGAACAGTGAGTGGGCTGGAATCAGAAGGAAGTGCGGGCTGGTGTTAGCTGATTCCTCAGTTTCCTTCACATGGACACAGAGCTCCTAACTATGATGCTCCTTTCTCTTTCCCCTTCTCTTGACATTTAAAACTTCTGACTCGATTTTTAAAATTATTTATTAATGTGTCTAGAATGGACATATGCCAGTATATCAGTATGTAGCACTGTGCACTGTCCTCCTGTTGTTCATCGATTTGCTCGAGCAGGCACCAGTAACATCTCCATTGTGAGACTTGTTACTGTTTTTGGCATATCGAATATGCCATGAGTAGCTTGCCAGGCTCTGCCGTGCAGGGTGGGATATTCTCGGTAGCTTGCCGGGCTCTCTGAGAGGGGCGAAGGAATCGAACCCAGGTCAGACGCATGCAAGGCAAACGCCCTACCTGCTACGCTATCGCTCTATCGATATATCAGTATAGGATTATAATTTGATGTTTGTATGTATTATAAAAATGATCAGTATATATGTCTAAGCAAACAAATAGAACTTTTTGCTATGTTTAAGAACTGTGAAGTAGAAGAAAGTGTGGTAAAGGAATAAGAAATTATGAAAATTATTGTATTAGATAAAGGGTCTGATGGCACTTTTTGATGGCTGGTAGAGGGGCCACAATTACCCCTATTCCCACAGGTAAGTTTAGTCTTCCAATCCCTTATTATGGCAGAGAGTGGTGGTCTCCCTAAATATGTGCTGCCTTTCTTCTATTTCTGCAGCCCGGTGCAATGAGTGTCAGCCCCCAGGTCCTCACAAGTCTCCTATGGGCTAGAAGCATCTGATCTCATCAAGGGACTGTGAGCACTAAAGAAGTGTGTGCTTTGCACAGCACTTCTTAGAATGAAATTGCTTAGTCAGGCCTTTCCTTTCATTTCTCTACTTGCCCGCAAGCTAATTTGATAGTACTCTAGCTCCATTGTCAACAAGGACACCTCTAGGGGAAGGAACAGCAACAGACAGGTGGGGTCGCCCAGAGGATTATGTGAAGTTCAGATTTGCCGCATCTGTTGTCCAGCTACTCTAGATTGTTATTAAGGTTCTGAGTAATTGTATGATCCGCTGCAACCCTTTCTCTAACAGGAACAGCGACTCTACTAATTTGAGCTTAAGAGGAGCCAATTATGGGCTAGAGCCGTAGTACAGTGGGTAGGAAGCTTGCCTTGCACACAGCCAACCAGAGTTCAATCCTGGCACCCCTTATGGTCCCCCAAACTCACCAGGAGAAATCCCTGAGAGCAGAACCAAGGATAAGGCCTGAGTGCTACCTGATGTGGCAACCTCCAAGCCCCCCAAGAAGAGTCAATTGTAGAAATTTCAGGCCCGTCGAGGAAGGAAGAGGCTTTTGGGCTTAGGGAGATTTTAGGATCATGAAGTTTTGGGGTGCAGGGCAGAAGCAGGTTGAACACAGAGTTTGAGCTGGTGCCAGGTTTCATGCAGCATGGGAAGAAGGGTGCCCAGTCAAGCTCGATTTGCTCAGGTCTTCCAGTAAGACTGGCTTTAGGATCTCTTCTCGGGTGATTCTTCTTGGATTTAGAGAAGGAAACTGAATCCAAGTGTCCAATGTCATATAGAAATGCAATGGCAAAACAGGGACTAGATTCGAACACAGTAGCCGATGCTATTTTGTTCAATGTTATTTTGTTATAATGTTGATGAGAGGGAAAAAAACTGATGTTGACTCAGGCTGTTGTCTGAGGAGTTTGTATCTTTTCCCCATGTGTGCATAGGCTTTCTGTGGGTAACCCAGTTTCCTCCGTATCCCTAAGAGTGTCATGTGAGGTTCATCGGCCAGTGTCTATTGTCCCAGCTGTAATAAGTGTGAGGGGTGGTGATGCACCCTGTACTGGAAGTGAGTTCTGTCCGTGGTTCAGGCCTGACTTGCACCCAGAGCATCTATGAAGGATCCAGCTAGCTACTCAGGACTATGAAACTGGAATAAAAGAATAGAAAGATGAAGCAATGAAGGAGTACATCCAAATACTTCTTAACATATTAGCAATGTTGGTATCTTGGAGCCAGAGGGATAGTACAGTGGGTAGGGCCTTGACCTTGTATGCCACCAACCCTGGTTGAATCTCCAGCACCCCAAATGGTCCTCCGAGCTCATCAGAAGTGATCCCTGAGACAGAGCAAGGAGTAAGCCCTGTGTACTGCTGGATCTGGCCCAAAAATTAAGAGAGAGAGAGAAAGAGAGAGAGAGATGTTGGCATCCTTATCAAGAAGTTTGGTGATGGTTTGTGACAGAAATAGGCCATCAGAACTCGCCTCTTATTTATATTCATTATAAGCTTTTCTTAAAATCTTCCTTTATATTTTGTAGTCATATATTAAGGCACAAGGGTGATGGCATTTACCTTATGTGTGACCAACCCTTACTTAATTCTGGGCATCATATGTGGTCCCCTGAACAACACCAAGGATCACTCTGAAGCTCAGAGACTGGAGTTGCCCCAGAGCATGACTGGGTGTGGCCCAACCCCCCTGCCCTCCGGAAAAGCCATTATATGTTGTTTTCCTTAAGGGTGCCATTTCCAAGAACCTACTGACCATGGTAGACATTACTCCCTTCTGAAGTATAAGCTCCCCAACAAAAATCTTTGTTTTAATATTAAAGCTAAAGACCATGTTTTATAATATAAAATACACAATGTAAAATATTTTTAAAAAAAACATAGTTTGCAAAAAAGGGTAAGTCAGTCAAAAGGGTAAGTCAGTCAAACTCAGATTCCATCCTGGCCTCGTATCTGTCCTGCCATTTTTTGGATTTGAGTTTTACCTTTAGAGTATAGTTCAGAGAGAGAGAGAGAGAGAGAGTAGGAAAGAGGGAAGAGAGAGAGGGAGAAAGGAGAGAGAAAGAAGAAAAGAAGAAAAGAAAGAAGCAAGAGGAAGGAAGGAAGGAAGGAAGGAAGGAAGGAAGGAAGGAAGGAAGGAAGGAAGGAAGGAAGGAAGGAAGGAAGGAAGGAAGGAAGGAAGGAAAGAAGGAAAGAAAGAAAGAAAGAAAGAAAGAAAGAAAGAAAGAAAGAAAGAAAGAAAGAAAGAAAGAAAGAAAGAAAGAAGGAAGGAAGGAAGGAAGGAAGGAAGGAAGGAAGGAAGGAAGGAAGGAAAGAAGGAAAGAAAGAAAGAAAGAAAGAAAGAAAGAAAGAAAGAAAGAAAGAAAGAAAGAAAGAAAGAAAGAAAGAAAGAAAGAAAGAAAGAAAGAAAGAAAGAAAGAAAGAAAAGAAACCAGAAAAGGTTTTACTTGAGTTTAACTCCAGTTAACTTTGGAAGATCCAGCAACAAGTTCACATTCTTCTATTGCCTCCTATATTCCTTTTCTCTCTCCTCTTTCTTTTAAAATTCGGATCATTTAACAGACAAGAGTCATAGCTAAAAATAAATGCTCGTTTCCCTGAGCTATCTATGATGTCATTTACTATATTCTTGGGTCTCCAGAGTCAATGTTCCAGACAGAGGCAGACAGATATACACACTTGCAAAATCAAACCTAGTTCACAGGCAGCTTCTGGACTCCTGTAGCCTGGATTCTCCCCGGCTAATCCATCCCCACTGCGGCTCCTTGCACCTCACCTTTCACCCAGGAATCTTCCTTCAGTGTCACCAAGCATCAACCTCCAGAGGAGGCATTTTTAAGAGGAACGAGGCAGTCGATCGAGTACCTGGTGAGGTTTCCAGTTGTAAGTAATAAGGTTTACTTTAGAAAATAAAAAATAAAAAAGAGGAGCATTTGATTCTGGATTTTTATTGTGGTTACTCTTTTGTTTGACAAACACCAAAAGGTGATCAGCATGCAAAGAGTGAAGGTTAAACAAACATATGCGGGAAATTAACTCATTGGTGGACGGCTGAGGGCAGATCAGACTGGAAAGGAACAATTGAAAAGCAGTACTCACTACACTTTGTAATGCCAGCAAAGCTGTGGATTTTGGTTAACCGAGGCTGGAATTCCAGATCTCAATTTACCCTGGAGTGGCAGACCAGGGGAATTTTTGCTGGTTCCATGGGAAATCTTCATTGTCAGCATTCCTGTACAACTGCACCCAATACGTTAGTGACTTTCCATTTCTACATCGGTAAGGATCCAGAGTACAGCTGGAACAGAGGATGGAAAAGTCTGTATCCACTTGGGATTAAATGTGGCTGCTGGACCTGGGAAGTACTTACTGTGTCCTTCCCAATTAGCAGTTCATTCCTGGCACAAAAGGACATTGGGGAGTCCAAGAGCTAGCACAGTGGGTAGGGCGCTTGTCTTACATGCACCCAACCTAGGTTTGTTCCCTGGCACCCCATATGGTTCCCCAAGTCTGCCAGAAGATACCTAAGCACAGAGCCAGAAGTAAGCTCTGGGTACAGCTGAGTGTGCCCCTCCCTGCTCATAAAACAGCCACCATTAAAACCAGACACTAGAGGACAGAGGAGACGGCTCAAAGGACTAAAGCACATGCTTTGCATGTGGGAGCCCTGGCTGAGATCCCCAGCACCTCATGGTCTCTGGAGCACCACCAGGCATAAACCCCGAGCAGTCCCTCCTTCCCCTGCCAAATAAAGACACTGACACCTCAGCTGCAAGGACTGCAAGGGAATAAAAGTATCCTTCATTGGTCACTTGGTCCATAAGCTATGGTGAGACCCCAGATGGCTGCACTCAAAAGCCCTGCTCCACCTATCAATGAACCTCAATGAGGCGGAAGTTCCTGGAAGGCAGGGATCCCCTTCTCTCTCTCTCTCTCTCTCTCTCTCTCTCTCTCTCTCTCTCTCTCTCTCTCTCTCTCTCTATCTATCTATCTATCTATCTCTCTGTCTTCCTGTGTGTCTCTCTGTCTCTCTCTTTGTTTTTGGTCTATACTTGGCTGTGCTCAGGGCTTACTCCTGGCTCTTTGCTCTGGGATCACTTCTGGCAGGCTTGGAAAACCATATGTGGGACCAAGGATCACTCTTGGTGAGCTTGGAGGACCATATGGGGTGCTGGAGGTTGAGCCCTGGTCAGTTTTGTGCAAGGCAAAGGCCCTACCTGCTGTACTATCGCTATGACTGCCCTTGTTTTTATTTTGCAGCTTCCGCATTGCACCATGTTGCTTGGTCTATCAGACCAGGGTCATTTGGAAAGGTTAAAGCATTGTAAGGGTGTGAGAGCACATTAGAAGATTGTGGAGAAAGCCAAGGAAGTAATGGCACTAGGGAAAAGTGGAAATATCAGTCACTAGCCAGCCATCTTTCAGAATTGCTGTGAATGAACTTCTCAGAGCTCAATGAGAGTGTGAGCAGCCAGTTGTTGGGGAGTTGGCAGGGAAATCCATGGAAGATGGTAAACTGCATCTGGTGGTGGGTTTAGGAATGCTGTTAGTCATGGACTCAGTAGTCAGAAATAATTATTGAAAGATCTAATGGTGTCTTCCACGGGACTAGGTGAGATGAAGGAGCAATACTAGCTTAAATGGCACAATGTCTCATTATATAAGATAACAAGATAAATAAGACATAAAGTTATCCTGTACAGCACAATGCCTGCAATGATCAATTCTGTATTTATGTGCCCAGATGATCAATCTTAGTGTTTTCCATCCCCCACACAAATACCACTTATAATAATGAGTAAAAAGGGTGGGAGGACACCTTTGGGAGACATGTGTTTATGTCATAGATTTTAGTGGTGGCTTCATGTGTGTCTATTTAGCTCCAAATACATCAAGATTTAGATATTAAGTGTGTTTTTGTATGTCAGTTATACCTCTTATACTTCACACCTTAAAACAACTTTAAAAATTATGAATGGCTTTACTTTGGTTTGTTTTGGGGGCCACACCTGGCAGTGCTCAGGCTTATTCCTGGCACGTGTGTTCAGGGATCATGAAATCATAAACAGTTTTGTTTTTTTTTTTTGCTTTTTGGGTCACACCCAGCAATGCACAGGGGTCACTCCTGGCTCATGCACTCAGGAATCACCCCTGGCGGTGCTCAGGGGACCATATGGGATGCTGGGATTTGAACCCGGGTCGGCTGCATGCAAGGCAAACACCCTACCCGCTGTGGTATCACTCCAGCCCCAGCATAAAGTTTTTTTAAAAAAGAAGGAATGTAAGGAAGAAAGAGAAGAAAGTGAGACATAAATGGGGAAGAAAGAGAGAAGTTAGAAAGGAAGAAAGAAAAGAAGAAAGGAGGGAGGGAGGGAGGGACGGAGGGATGGATGAAGGAAGAAGGAAGGAAGTGTAGGATAACATTGATTTGTCCTTTCTGCCTTGCCACAGGGAGCTTAGGTTTAATGGGTTACTCCCATCACAGTGCTCCCATTCCTCTGTGTTTATTTGTAACCTCTATCTTTGTGCTCTGCTTCCCCAACCAGTTAATCACCTGTATCTCCTAATCAGATTCTGTTAACTTGTAAATATTATTTTTCTCTTCTCCTTAAGTCCTTTGCATAGTTAATTCAGAGCAATGTCCTTTTTGTATAGACACAGGAAGATAATGAATGCTATGCTTTTGTAACTTGGGAGTTAATTGACTTCAAATGATTTTCACTCCTGCGTATCTGTTCTCTTGACTTAAGCCTCAGTTGCCCTTATTTCCTAGTACCCCCAAAAGCAGGGTCCCGATGAGGGACTGGATGGACCCAGGGCAAGCTGTGAGCTACCCTGGCATCGAAATGAGCCAGACCAAAGTGCCATCCTACTTAACTGTAAGTTAGGAGCATCGTCATGGACAAATTCTGTCATGATCCAAAAGTAACAACTAGACTAGGACCCTGCTAGGGTTCACTTGTATCACTTGTCACTTGTCAATCCCCTTGCTCATTGATTTGCTTGAGCATGCGCCAATAACATCTCCATTCATCCCTGTTGTGTGCTAGTGTAGCCCAATGGCATCTGCTCGTTCCAGGAGCACTAAAAGCATCAAACCATTCATTCAGGGTCTTGCCGAAGAAGTCTGACCATCTTGTAGGTGGGTGGCCAGGCATTCTTTTGATGTCCCGTGGAATCCAGTTGGTAACAGCTCTAGTCTAGTGGTCGTCTCCAAATTGCATTACGCATCCAGCCCATCTGATGACGACTGGTAGGGTAGGAAAGAATAATCTGGCCTGAGCACTGTAGTCTGAGATCTATAGCAAGATGTCCCCAGGAGAGCCACCCTACAAGCTTAATGTACCTCTTACTGTGTCCATAGAAAATAACTAATATTAAGAAGTAGAATTAAGATGTTAATTATGATAATAATTAAATTATTGGACTAAGGAAAAAAGAAAAACCCCTAAGTGGTATTTTGCCCTTGAGCCTGATCTGCGATCAAGAAGGGCTTTGATATGTTGATTGTGCTACCCCCAGTGCGGGGTGGGGGGGGAGGAGTTGGAGAGAGACTAGAGAGATACTGAGGCTGCGAGTCCAGTCGGAGCAGGGAGAGACTAGCAAAGGGGACAGGAGGAGACTGGAATGGGGAGCTTAGTGAAATTGGAACAGTTGCGTGGGGAGAATGGAATAAATGGCAACCAGCCTGGTCCACGTTTACTCCTTCGTCCACCCATGGCCCATGACATCGGCCATCCCGGATGGGGATGCGGGGCGAGGCCACTGAGCACAGGTGGCAGAGAGAGAGCTGTGGGATTTTCCCGAGTCATTTTGTGACTACACAGGCAGGCAGGCAGGCAGGCAGGAAGGAAGGAAGGAAGGAAGGAAGGAAGGAAGGAAGGAAGGAAGGAAGGAAGGAAGGAAGCAAGGAAGGAAGGAAGGTAGGAAGGAAGGAGGGAGGGAGGGAAAGGAAGAAAGAATGAGTGAGGGAGAAAGGAGGTTTTAGGGAGGGAGAAGGAATGAAAGAGAAAGAAAGAAAGAAAGAAAGAAAGAAAGAAAGAAAGAAAGAAAGAAAGAAAGAAAGAAAGAAAGAAAGAAAGAAAGAAAGAAAGAAAGAAAGAAAGAAAGAAAGAAAGAAAGAAAGAAAGAAAGAAAGAAAGAAAGAAAGAAAAAGGGGAGGGAGGGAAGGAGGGAGGGAGGAAGGAAAAAAGGAAGGAAAGAAGGAAGGAAGGAAGGAAGGAAGGAAGGAAGGAAGGAAGGAAGGAAGGAAGGAAGGAAGGAAGGAAGGAAGGAAGGAAGGAAGGAAGGAAGGAAGGAAGGAAGGAAGGAAGGAAGGAAGGAAAAAGGAGCCAGATGGGGAATGGCCAAGAGCAGGGGCAGCTGCAACCCACTAGCATGGCTGCCTCTGTCACCACATCAAACCCCAATGATATTCACAGAGTAGTGACTTGGTTTATTTCCCCTTTTCAAATCTTGCCCCAATTCCTATTTTCACCAACTCTAACCTGACATCATACAGGGAAAGGGATTCTGGGAAATATGACTCCAGCAAAAAAGGACCCAACACAGCGTGAACTCATCCCAGATTTAAATAGTTTCTCAGAGCGCATCTGGTTCGGTTCTAGCATCATGGGAAAAACTGCTCCCAAGTCAGTCTGGTCACGGTTCCATCTCTAAAGCTGCTGGACCTCTCTGCACTGTTGCTCTGAGGAGGAGGAAAGAAAACAATGACTCATCACCTCCTAGAAGGTCCATTGAGAGGTGGAGGAGTTCAGCAGAGCACACAGGGCGTTGATAGCTTCCTTCCAGAGGGTCTAAAAGATACATACTAAATTCTGCAACACTTTTTTTTTCTCTAGCTTTCAGAGGTTTCTATTGTATCTTTAAAGAGCGTCTATTTCAATCATAGTCTGGGGGCTAAAGCATGGATTTGACAATCAGAAATTTCAACAGTTACTTCCTCGAACTAATCTTGGTGCGCTATGAAATTTGGTCTCCTTGTTGACTCAGGTACAGAACAGGGACAGTGACATTCCAACAACAGGAAGAGCTGGTAGAGAGATTGTTCCCCAGAGTCCTGTTCCCAGGCTTGCCCTGGGGCAACAGATAAGATTACGCCCGAATTGACTAAACCAGCAAGCCTGATCCATTCCAGCTTCTGAGCAGGCTGCAGGCTCTGCTTCTTTTAGTGATGGACCAGAAAAGCAATGGTTTCCTGGTTCTGCTTTAATCATCTGCAAAGCAATAAAAAGAGACCTGCCTTGCTCTGTCTGCTGTAAGTGATGACAGGGTGCAGAGCGATGGAGGAAGTGGACCTCAGCCAGGGCAAAGGAAGCAGTTTAACCCAAGCAGCTGTTCTCTCCCTGGACCCATGGCTTCTGACGAGGATGGAGGAGCTCTGCCAGCTACCCCTGCCTTAGACCTCAGTCCGGCCATATTGTAAGATCCAAACTGCCCAGAACAAGATGGACAATCCTATTCACACCATGCCCCCCCACCCCATTTTTCAGTTTCTGGCAGAGCACATCAGGGTCTATTCTTAGTAGCTACTCTCTGAATGTTGAAGATTTCTGCTTGAACCTTCCGCCCAGCTTCTCAATCATCCAGATGCCAAGAACAAAGAGCAATGTGACGTTCATTTGAACATAAAGGAATCTCTCTTGCCTTCAAAGGTGACCCAGGGCAAAGGGGCATTTTTCACTCTCTGATTCCCACTGTTGCCCAGGGTTTATTTATAAAGGTAAAAGCCCTGTAGAGCACCAGTCACCTTCTCCCTCACGTCTCTCTCTTCCAGAGGCATGCTTGAGCCTGGGGGCTGATGGGCAGCAAGTAAGGATGAATATTTATACAGAGCCAAGGGTGAACTTATTTTGGTACTTGAAACGCCCAACATGGAAAACGGGTCAGGGAAGCATCCAAGTGATAGCGCTCATGCTTTGTGTATGCTCAGCCCTGGGTTTGATCCCTGGCACGGTATAGTCTGCTGAGTACTCTTGGGTACGACACCATCCATGCCTCCCAAAAAATACCAGGAGAAATATTTCATGATAAAAAAAAATGACCAGCTCCCAAGTTCTTTATTAGTTTTCCCCGTTCTTAATTAGAAGACTTTTTGGGGCTTGGAGAAATAACACAGCGGTAGGGCGTTTGCCTTGCACACGGCCAACCCAGGTTCGATTCCCAGCATCCCATATGGTCCCCTGAGCACTGCCAGGGGTAATTCCTGAGTGCAGAGCCAGGAGTAACCCCTGTGCATCGCCGGGTGTGACCCAAAAAGCAAAAAAAAAAAAAAAAAAAGAAGACTTTTATATGACCTATGGCATGTGGGTCCGTATCATGTTTGTTGTGTTTATATAGTAACCCAAGACCCTGGACAAATATTTATGTAGTTACAAGACTTTTAACAAACCCGAAACTTGGAATCATCCAAAAGAAAACAAAATAGTGCATTTGGGGCAGTTGTAAATCCCTTGTTGTAATATGACTTGGATGTCAGAATAGAAGCAGTGAGCCCGAATGCTTCCATATGTTTGCTGAGTGGGCTGGGGTGGGGGGGACGGGGGCGGGCTGCTAAGTTGGGCTGCATTGAGTGGCCTCGACAGTCTGCTAACGTGTAGAGCATCGTTTTGCACTTGTCAGCTGTTGCCCAGTGGATGCCTATGTGATAAATGAATAATGGGTTCCACGCAGCTCTTCTTACACTAAAAAATTCAGTGCATATGTTCTGGCCAGTTCTATCCCATGCTATCTTTTGGTCATTGTGGAAGCACATTTGTTCCCCATAAAAGGTTGGGGGAGGGGTTACCAGCTTTTAATTGAGAACTGAGACCAACCAACAGCTTGGACCATCCATCTTTGGAGCACGGAATCAAGAAACAGCTTTTGAAACCTGGATGGAAGGTCATCTGGAAATGTAGTCAGGGCCAGTTGGGGGGAAGGAGGAGAAGGGTGGAATCTAGCAGAGTTGTTCTTTTGAAGACTTAAAGGCCCCAAGTAGACACGGCTGGCAATTTTTTTCAAAGGGCCTGTTTTCCTTTGAGAAATTTTACAAGAGAAAAAGCGAACAGTGCATGTGTGTTACATACATCCTGGGGGACAGCTTTGGGCTCGCTGTGACCCATAAAGTCGCAGTAATAACTGTACTTAACTCCCGAGGTGATTGTGGGAAATACATACAATATGGAAATTGCTAAGCCTCATGTCAGCACAAGGTGGGTGGCAACCAATGCTTGTGATTATGGTGATTATTGGCTTTCTTGGGAGACAGTTCCTCCACCTGCCCTGCACAGCCAAGAGTTAATACTAAGGCCGTTTAATGGCAACAGCTGAGCAGAAAAGCACCACAGAAAGCTTTGGCCTAGAGGCAGGCTATTGATGGCTTTCTTCCCCTGACAGCTCTGACTGAGGGTACAGACAGTGACCACCCCCACCCAGGAGGGAAGGTCTCTGAGAAGCCCAGCGGGGCTAAGCCGAGCAGCAGGCTGCCTCCAAGAGAAGCTGCAAAGGCCTCTGATCCTTGAATAGTTCAAAGCATTTGCTCGAAGGGCAAGAAGCAATCAGGGAAACCTGAAATAGTCCTTGCCAGGCTGCGGGTCAACAGCTGCGAGATGGCAGTTGCTGCCACCCACGTCACTCACTGCACCTGACCTCAGGCATGGGGATCCTTGACAAATGGTCATGAGAGTCTCACTTTTTTTAATCGGTCTACAAGCCAGTGGGAGGGGACTGTGAGTCGGGTTCTGCGGCTCTCCCCTGCTTTCTATCTCCTAGAATCCATGGGGTCTACGGAGTGCAGGGCAGGATCTGGCTCTTTGAAGCTCCCAGAGGAATGGCCTTTTTTTTTTTTTTTAGGTGTTTTGATTTTGGTGCTCAGGCCTTAAATCCAGCTCTGCACTCAGGAATCACTCCTGGTGGAGTTCTGGGGACCATATGGCTTGCCAGAGATCAAAGCCGAGTAGGTTGTGTGCAAGGCAAGTGCCTTACCCCCGGTACTAGCTCTCTGACCCTAGGACTAATTTGTTTATTCTGAGGTTAGACCAATTTTTAAATTTTTTTTTATTTTAATGAATCATCGTGAGATACAGCTACAGACTTACAAATTTTCGTGATTACATTTCAATCAAACAATGTTTGAGTACTCATCCCTCCACCAATGCTCATTCTCCACCACCAATGTTCCCAATCTCCCTCCCACCACCCCCACCCCTTCCCACCCCCTGCCTCTGTGGCAGACATATTCCCTCTTACTCTCGGTTAGGACAATTTTATATCACTTGGAAATGTAGGTGTATTTCTCATGAGAATATTTGATACTTAGGGCTGTCTGTGCATGATTCCGCACACAGATCATCATGTGAGCTGGGAAAGGATGCTAAGTGCCATCTTCAGGCATCCAGGAGGCGTACAGCAGTGTAGGTGCTTTCTCTATAAGTTATTTTATCAGACCTTAGAGACTGTATCTCTGATGCCAAGTTATACAACTGAACAACAACAACTGATCTCTCATTTCTATAGAAGGGGTTTGGGTTTTTACGAGGAAAGGCAGGCGGGCGGCACATGTGCTTGGGGGTCTACTCCCAGCTCTGTGCTTGGGGTCATTCCGGGTGGTGCTTGGGGAACCATGAAGGGCTAGTGATGAAACCCAAGCCCCTTACATGCAAAACATGTTCATAGCCTGTTATTATCTCCCCAATGCAGGCTCTCTGGTTTCCTCAGATATCTCTAGAATCTCTTTTTTCTTCTTAAAAATAATTTGTAGACCATGTCCCACAGTCACCGCCATGTTGCATCCACCAGCCCTGCTCTACCGATTCCTGAGTAAATTTCCCAGGAAAGGCACTCCAAGAAGCTAAAACTTAATGGAATCACCAGTGTCACAGCTGAAAACTCTGGGGCACCCTCGGAAATGGGTGGCCAGAATACCCACCCAGCCGAAGCCCTGGAAGGCACACACACACTGTTGGTTGCAGTCATGCCAAGGGCTCAACTCCATCGCTTCATGAATATTCTCTACAGAGATGCCACACTGCAAATAATTTCAGGTAACTGGTGCCCAGGCTGAGAACTCCGGGTTCTTCTCAGAGACTGGGGAGAAGTAAGTACCATATTTCCTGAAGCCCCAGTAGCCACCAAGTCTACTCACTGGCCCAGACTATAGATCCTGAAGTCTCTGGACCATGCGACACCTCCTTGCCACTTGTCACTTGTCATCCCATTGATCTTTGATTTGCTCGAGTGGGCGCCAGTAACGTCTCCATTTGTCCCAGTCACGTGCTAGTGTAGCCCAATGGCATCTACTCGCTCAAACTGTTTTTTATTTTAATGAAGAGCCTCAAACTGTTTGTTTAGGATTTTGATGAAGAAGTCTGACCTTCTCGTAGGTGGGTGGCCATGTGATCTTTTGACGTCCCATGGAATCCAGTTGGTAACAGTTCTAGTCCAGTGGTTGTCTCTAAATCGCATTACATGTCCAGCCCATCTGATTTTCGATGCTTTGGCAAACAAGACAGCATCCCTGATTTCTTGATCACAGACAGAGGTCAGAACTCCAGATTCCTTCTCTCACTTGAGTGAAATGTGATACTCCAAGCATAGCTCTTTCAATTCCTCTTTGGGATAACCAAATAGCGTTCTCATCCTGTGTGCATAGGGCCCAGGTCTCTGAGGCGTATGTTAGTGCAGGAAGAAGGGTGGAATCGAAAAGATGTGCCCAGAGCCAGAGGTTCTTTGCCCTCTTAACCACTTCTTCAACACTCTTGAAAGTGTTCCACGCTGCTCTCTTCCTCCTGCGCAGTTCAGATGCCAGGTCGTTTGTCATGTTGAGTTCTTGACCTAGGTACACATAACTGCTGCATTCGGAGATGTTCGTTCCATTGAGGGCAGACGGAACATCAGGAACTAGTCCGTTTCTCATGAACATTGTCTTGGTGGGATTCAGCTGCAGTCGACCTTTCCACACTCATAGTTGAAGCTGGCCAAAATTCATGCAGCTTGACTGATATTTGGTGTTATGAGAACGATGTCATCAGCAAAGCAGAAGTGGTGTAGTTGCTGACCGTCTATCTTCACTCCCATTCCTTCCCATTCCAGTTGTCGCATGATATTCTGAAGGGTGGCACTGAAGAGTTTTGGAGAAACGGTGTTGCCCTGCCGAACTCCTCTCTTTACGTCGATGATCACTTCTTTGTAGAATGGTGAATCCGTAATACAGCTCATGGAGGATCCTGATGTATTGTGTTTGAACACCCTGTTTGGCTAGGGCTTCGATGACTTGCTTCAGTCTCAACAGAATCAAAGGCCTTCTTTAAATCAATGAACATTAGACAGAGTGGCATCTTGAACTCTCTTGAAACCTCAATGAGCTTGGTCACTGTGTGGATATGGTCAATCATGCTGAATCCTTTTCAGAACCTGGCTCGCTCGCATCCTTCATCTAATGTTCTGCCTATTCTATTCAGGAGGACTCGAGTGAATAACTTGTAGATGACGGACAACAGGCACATCGGGCGATAGTTGCTGATGTCATGAATGTCTCCCTTCTTGTACAACAGGAATGTCCTGCTGGTTTTCCATTGGGATGGAACCTTGCATTCAGACAGGTGTCATGTGAAGAGCCGAGCCAGTGTATTGACAAGTGCTAGAGGCAGATTCTTCAGGTGTTTGAGTCTGATTTTGTCTGGACCAGGTGCGGTACACTTCTTTACTGACAAAATGGCATGTTGGATTTCGGAAGGGAGAATGATGGGAACGATATATGCATGCTGCGGAATTTGGTATGTGGGCAGGTGGACGTGGCTATCAAAGAGATCCGAGTAGAACTCATGGATAACCTTTTCCATTGCCCTTCGGGAAGATGTGATAGATCCATCAGGATGTTGGTGGATCATCTTGGTCTTGTAGTTGGCAAAGGACAGGCGAGTGTTGCGAATACTTTTCCCGGCTTCTGCCACATTGGCCAACACTGCTGCTCTTCTTCCTTTGAGGTCTTACTTTATCACTTCTCTACACATCTTTTTGAGCCCGGATGTTAGCTTTTGATTGCCTGAGGCTCGTGCCAGACCACATTGGGGAATGAGCTCAAGAATTTCCAATTCCTAACACCTCCTAATTCTGACAACTCTTAATTCCTCTATATTGAAATTCCAATAGAAGCCACACCAAAATAGGGGGGAAAGTAACACAGAAGCAGAAGAAACTCAACAAACAAAAACAATAACATAGATGGTTCAACTAGCAACAAATGGTTTAATAAATACTTAGACAAGACTGTAACTCTGTGGTCACATTAACAATTTTCACAAAAACATATTTTTATAATTATTGTTTTTAATATTGGAGCTTTGTCATCTAATAAATTTTAATTCTAGAATTGCAAAATGTTGTGGCTTTTTTCTACATAGAAATAAGTTTAAAGAAATTTTAAAAAGGTTTATAAAGTTCTCTGGTTATAAAACTTATGTACAGAACCAGAGAGATAGTAAAAGAGGTAAGGCATTGCATTGGGATCAAGCTCGAGCTTGATTCCCAACACCACAAATGGTCCCCTGAGCACCACCAAGGAGTGACCCCTGAACAAAGAGCCAGGAATAGCCCTGAGCTCTGCGGGGTGTGGCTCAAAGATCCAAATAAGTAAATAAAATTAAGGATGTGTATGTTCATACTAGAAAGTTAAAACAGGGGCTGGAGCAATAGCACAGCAGGTAGGGCGTTTACCTTGCACGCGGCCAACCCGGGTTCAATTCCCAGCATCCCATATGGTCCCCCGAACACTGCCAGGAGTAATTCCTGAGCACAGAGCCAGGAGTAAGTTTTTGCAAAACTTTTTTTTGTTTGCATAACCAAAAAAAAAAAAAGAAAGTTAAAACATTTGCTTCTGTTAACTTTAACTTTTTTCATATTCTTATTTATTTATTTTTTTATTTTTTGGGCAATACCCAGTGATGCTCAAGGGTTACTCCTGGCTCTGCACTCAGAGATCACCCCTAGCAAGATTCCAGAGACCATATGGGATGCTGGGGATCGAACCTGGGGAGGCGACATGCCAGGCAAGGGCCCTACCTGCTGTACTACCTCTCCAGTCCCTTCTAATATATTTCATGTGCAAATAATTATAATGGTCCTTTCTTTCCAAAATTAAAAGGAGAAAAACTTTACCCCTACTCTTTTTAAAATAGAGCAGGGCTTGGAACCATTCCTGGACCTGATGGTTGAGTTTTAGGGCCCCCGGGTACATTGTTCGGGAGCACAGAAGTGTAGGAGTGGGGGCGGCATCAGGGTCCTGCTGGGGGTGCTGGGGTGGGCTGTGGTGGGAAGCTGTCCTGCGGTTTCTGGGATCAAACCCAGGGCCTCAAATATAGCAGGCCTGTGCTCTACCCCTTGGAGCCATATCCCCAGCCTCTTGAAACAAACTTTCCAAATATATAAACTTTTACATTTCCTTTTAAAAACCAGGAAATCTATTTCACCCGTTGAGGCAACTATGGACTTCTGAGATTTAAATATAGTTCTAAAAATTGATCACAGTTTCTAAGAGGGATGGGAGGTAAGGTTTGGAGGGGGGTGGAGGGGACTAAATTTGGCCAAATGCTTCTTTCCACCCTGCTAGAGGCCTTAAGTGCCTTGTCATTTGTTTTTCTGGCAGCAGGACTGCTTTTCAGGGGTGACCAATGGCTATTAGTGTCATTAGAGTTCTTAAGCCTCTTTAGGCATTAATCATGCTCCAGATGTGACAAAAATTCAGTGACTGAAAAGGAACATCCATTAGCATCTTCAGCTGCTGCCTCCAGGCCATGGATGGATTTTAGATTCCTTCTCTCAGTTCTGAGTTCTAGCCAGACCCCACGAATCGGGTCTCAGCCTCATCATCGAGGCGCCCTTCATACAGAGTTGAACATGTTCTACTTCCAGCTGCTCACCTCAATATGTGTGTATTCCTTTCAAACACCTCCCCTTTGGCAGATGGCTCTTTATGGGGTCCTTTTTGTGGCCATGAGAAATGATACTCTATTTTGATTCTCTCTTTGCCCCTGAGATACCAAGTGGTAGCATTTTTCCTACTTTGTCTCATCAAATGGGATTATTTTTAGGAGCGCCTGCTCTGCTTGAAAGACGACTCATAAAGCTCAAAAATGTCGACATATGGGCTTCCTGACTGTGTGTTTCTGGAATGGCATTGTCTTCTCTGCCCCGAAGACTCGCTTTGACTTCACTCTTTCTGCTCATGTGTGTCGTAAAGATAAATGAATGGCCTTGGCACTGAAAATAGTAACTGTAGCATGCATCATTTTTTGACAACCACTTCCTGAACTTCATCCCTGAATGTTGTACAAACCGTTTTTATGGCTTCTCAACAGATCTCAGAGGTGCCAAGGGAAAGGACTCACAGGCAGTAGTAGCCGGCTGACCTCCGTTCCCACAGGCTCCCCATGCTGCTGTATACAACCCTGTCCGGTATTATTACACGTTCAGTTAGCAAATGGAATGCACCCTCTGTTTCACTGGGGCCCCGTTGGATAAATATGGAAAAAATGTGGGAGCTATGTCATGAACCACAATGGTTTTGCGTCCTGTGTAATTTGAAGATGAGATTCCTTTTCTGTGTGTCACTTACCTTCTATATCACCACCGTCGCCCAAAATTTCGTAACCATCAATTCTTTGCCAGTACCCACATGCAAAGATGGGTTTGTATTAAAAAATAAATGAGAACAGCACATTCTGATGTGGTGTAGTATATCAGCATTTTCCACCCGAAACCTTGTTGCCTGCCCTCCCCCTTTCAAGAAACAAAGGATACAAGGCAGAGTCACCTATCCCGTTACAGCTCCCGGTGAGAAGAGCCCAGCAGTGTCAGAAATTACAGAAAAGCTCTTTTCCTTTGAAATATTGAAATGTCCAAAGATGGGAACAGCCGCAGCAGGGATAATAGTGTGCTATGCGGTTTGGTTTGATTTTGAGAACCATTCATGTCCAACTCAAATGTTTGACTACTTTCAACTGCCAGAATGAGAAACCAACAACCAAAAAGGAGAAGAAAGGAAGGAGGGAGGGAAGGAAGGAAGAAAGGAAGGAAGGAAGGAAGGAAGGAAGGAAGGAAGGAAGGAAGGAAGGAAGGAAGGAAGGAAGGAAGGAAGGAAGGAGGGAGGGAAAGAGAGGAGGGAAGGGGGGAAGGAAGGAAAGAAGGAAGGAAGGAAGGAAGGAAGGAAGGAAGGAAGGAAGGAAGGAAGGAAGGAAGGAAGGAGGGAGGGAGGGAGGGAGGGAGGGAGGGAGAGAAAGAAGGAGGGAGGGAGGGAGGGAGGGAGGGAAGGAAGGAAGGAAGGAAGGAAGGAAGGAAGGAAGGAAGGAAGGAAGGAAGGAAGGAAGGAAGGAAGGAAGGAAGGAAGGAAGGAAGGAAGGAAGGAGGGAATGAGGGAGGGAGGACAGGAAGAGGAAGGGAGAAAAGGAGGGAGGGTGGGAGGAAGGGAAAGGAAGAAAGGATGAGTGAGGGAGAAAGGAGGTTTTAGGGAGGAAGAAGGGATGAAAGAAAGGTGGGGGTAGAATGATAGTACAGTAGGCAGGGTGCTTGCCTTGCATGCAACCGACCTGAATTCAATCCACAGCATCCCACTAGGATATCCCCCTAGCCCACCAGGAATGATTCCTGAGCACAGAGCCAAGAGTAAGCTCTGAGCACTGCCAGGTGTGGCCCAAAAACAAAACAAAAGGATGAATATGAAGAAGGAAGAGAACGTAGAAGGAAGTGTACGTGGAACCTTGACTTATAACAGTTTTGACATAGATTTCATTTTTCTCACACAATACGAAGACGAGAGATGGAGAGGCCAGACCAGACATCAAAGATTCGGGTTCCTCTTCCTGTCCCACCAACCTCTCGATGTTGGATTGTGTTCTCCCACTCATCTCCTCCCAGCGCCAGGTAACTGCAGCACCTCTGGGACACGGTTTTTCAGGCTGCAGGGAGGTGACAGGGTGGCAAGACCGATGGCGTCCTGCACGGTGAACAGAGGAAGAGGCAGAGGCACACTGACCTCTTTGCAGTGTAAGTGGTGTTGACCTGTTGTTTGAAAAGTGTGGGGAGTCACAGAGTCGTTGCTCGTGGTTGTCATCCCAAACTTTAAAAATAGGGTGCCCAAAGTGTCTTGGTGGGAATGTTTCTCTGAGGAAATTTTCATCTGAAAACTGAGCAATAAGTAGGGGTGCTGGGCCCAGACTGGGGAAAGAGGCTTCTGGGACAGAGAGAAGAGCTGTGCAAAGACCCTGAGGCAGAGAGGGAGATGGCTGCTGAAGTAACAAGGGGCTGTGCTGCAGCTCTCTAAAATTATGTATTAAATAATACATAATTTTAAATTTTTTTAAAATTTAAAAATCTACCCCATTTCTTTTTCTCTTCCCTTCTCTTTGTTGTTGTATTGTTGCCTCGCACCGGGGTTCCCACAAACTTGGTTCCCAGATTACAGAGATGTGAGGCATATGCTGGGTTCAAACTTCCCCCTGTAAGGCAGCTGCTCTGCCCCTGAACTGTATGGGGACAGGGCCCACCCTAATCAGTCCTTAATTTTTTGTTCACATGTAAAATTTTCTGTAATGAATTGTTGATTCTCCATAGCACTGCTTATGAAGACTGATTATTGAATTAAAGGGAACGTGAGAGTGTTCTTTTGCTCCATTTTGTCTTGTGTTGGACAATACCCAACCGGTGATGACAAGCTACACTGTCTCTGTGTTTAGGGACCACTCCTGATGGGCTCAGGGAAACCGATGAGGTGTCAGGATCAAACTGGGTACTGCTGCATGCACGACAAGCACCCTACCTCCTGTACCATCTCTTCAACCCTAAAGGTAAAAATTAAAGACCATTTTGTTATTGTTTTTAAATGAAATTTTATTTTGGTTTGGTATTGGGGCCACACCTGGATATGCTCAGGGATTACTCCTGGCTCTACACTCAGGAATTACTCCTGACGGTAATTTCTCAGGGGACCATATGGGATGCTGGGGACTGATCCTGGGTCAGCTGAGTGAAAGGCAAGAGTCCTCCCCACTGTACTATCACTCTGGCCCCATCAGAGACCATTTTGTACACATCCCCCACCCCACCCCTCTCCCAGCTTAAAACTCTTCAGAAGCTTGAAAATAAAATGTACAGTCAGCGACTTGGCCTATCTCAGTAGCTGTCTCAGCCTCCCGGCCTTTGCACAGCCTCTCTCTGCCCAGAAGTCTCTTTCACTAGTCTGGGTCCAGCAGTCCTACTTGTTGTTCAGTTTCAAGATGAGAATATCCTCAGAGAAGCATTCCTGTCAGGGCACTTTGGGGCACCCTGATAAGAACTTGAGTATTCTAATTGTAGCATTTATCTACAATTTGATGAAATTGTCTGACTTGTTTGAAGTTTCCCAAGATAGAAGTTTTGTTTGTGGAAGACCTAATGTTCTTGCTTACTTCTGGATTTTTAGTGACTGTTTTTTGCCTACCATGTGGTAAGTTCTTATCAAATATTTATTGAATGAAAAAAATGTTAAGGCTTAAAACAGGTGTTCACAGTAATATGCATGTGTACCACCCAAAACAGAGTCCTTGGGGTCGGAGAAAAAGTACAGGGGCCAGGGTGCTTGTAACGCAGCTGACTCTGCTTTGATCCTGGAAGCACCACCCCAAATGATTCCCGGCCCTGGACACAGCTGGGTGTGGCCCAATCCCTGCTCTCCAACCCCAACACAACCCTAGAGCTGGTGCTTCCAATGGTCCATTTGTTCAGAGCATAAGTTAGGGAATTTTTGGAGCAAATTAATGGCTTCTACCCCTACCCACTTCCCTTCAATGAGGGTATGGTTGCAGTGACTAAGGGTTGCACATACACTTGTGCTACTTTCCTGGGTCACACACCAGATTGCCATGCTTAGCTGAGAGGTCTCACCCCTTCCTTCGAGGCCCTCGCAGCCTCGTGGCTATGCTGCAGCCAGAAGTCACTGGCAGCTTCCGGGGTGCTGAAGGACTGAGCTCGGCTTACACATCAGCGTGGGGACTGGAACTGTCACCTTCTGCTTGTGACAAGCAGTGCTCTGAGCCCCCTTGGATGGCTCTTTTTTGCAGGGGCGGGCTTTTTGGGTCACACCTGACAATGCACAGGGGTTACTCCTGTCTGGGTGCTCGGGGGATCATATGAGATGCTAAGAATCAAACCTGGGTCCACCGTGTGCAGGGCAAACACCCTACCCGCTTTGCTATCACTCCAGCCCTTCAGATGGCTTTCTTGAGTGACGTGATGCTTCACGGGTGAGCGCTGTTTGAAATACCTTCATTACACCTGTGATTTTGAATTAATTTTTGATCATTGCATTTAAAAACCTTTTACTATTTCAAGCTTTTAGTGACCCCTGCATTCAGGTACGTAGCCCTATATGGGGCTGCCACCATAGCTTTGTTTCAGTCTTGTGGCTATACCCAGAAGCATTCAGGAGCTACTCTCAATTCAGTGCTCAGGGACAGGGCCCAGTGATGCTGGATGGGGTAAGAGGTGGGGGCTGAGTGTCATCAGGGGCTGGAATTGAATCCTGACCTCTTGCATGCAGAACATTTGCTCCAACCCTTCAGGCCGTCTTTCCAGGCTCATGACCCATAGTTTGAGAAGCCGTGCTCTATACCACTAAACTATCCCTAGGGCCCTATAACAATTGTTCAAGTGTCACTCAATGTCTTAGAAGGTTATAAAGACAAATAAAAATAGTCCTTTTGCCCAGATAGTTTGAGAAGCACTGTTACAGGTGAGAGATTGTACTTACAACAGTGAGAGATTGTCAATAGGGGAACAAAATGCAAGCAAGTGATTTAACTGGGGCTGATACATTCTCTGAACCTCTGTTTCCTCATACGTGAGTGAGAATAATAGACCCAACTTCACATTCCTGCTCCAAAAGGCTGACCGCTGAACAGGGCTATTCTGGAGACATTAATATAAACACAGCAGGTTGCCTTTGATGTAATTTCCTTAAAATGTTGATGAGAAAATGAAGATTGGTTTCCCATTCCTGGCCCGGGGCCACAGTTTGTGGCATTTCCATGTTCTTCCTCGGGTTTCCTCTAGAAACTCTGGTTTTTCTCTTCCAGCCCGAAGAAATGCTCCTTAGGTTGGCCTGGATATTGCAGTTGTTCTAGTCAGAGTGAATGTGGTGGTGAGTGTAGCCTGGGCTGAACGGGGTGTCCTGTCCAGGGCTGGTGTCACCTCACCTTCTGAGCTGCCAGGATAGATTCCGACCAGCCATGACCATGAACTGGACTCAGCAGGCAGGGAAATAAATAAATGAATACAAGTACAGCTGTGATTGTCCGTTAGAAGTGCTTGAAGTCTTTATTTAGGCATGTGGTGAGACTGTAACATCAAAATTGCCTCTTGTGGAATTGAACTGCCATTAGCTATATCATTTATTATTATTATTTTAAACAAATTCAACTTAATTAAATTTACATTAAGCAAAGTCATTTTACTTGGGTTTTGCAAGCAGTCAATTCACTTCAAGACTAGAAGTCACTCAGTTTTTTAGCTAAACTTAGTGACTATGATAAGCGAGGACTTTTGGTAGCTGGTAGTATTATTCCTGGCAACACGTGGGAAAGTCATTTGCTCAAAACAAGAAAGGATTTGAAAAAACAAAACAAAACCTGGTTTTGATTAAAATAACACTGGGGATAGAAAAGCACATTGAAGGGAGATTGATATCAAACGATGCCGAGAACAAACAGCCCGCTGGGAGGTCGGAGGCATGAGCGCCTGTGGCAGGCTGAGACCGGGACTCTGACCTCGTGGGGAGGGAAACGTTTCTGCGTGCACAGTTCTCAGAAAACTTGCAAACCCAACAGTCAGAGAGAAAGAGATACTTTTATACATTTTTTCACTCTAAGTTACTTCTCCAACTCCGAGAAGATCCCTGAAATTCAGGCATCGGGCCTGTGACTCTTCAGCTGAAGGCATTAATGTAAACTTGCAGTACAATTTATAGGTTACATTTGAAACACTTCTTAGTTATTTAACTTAAGTGTGAAAAAAAAATGTCTGAAGGGAGCTTGGAATGGATCCCTTTGCTCTGAACTTTCCAGACTTTCTCTTGCTGAGCGACTTCTAAGCCCCCAAGCCCTGTCAAGGTATGCAAGGCAGGATTCTTAGCTCCCACCCGAAGCTTGGTGGTCTGGCCTTGTTCTTCCAGTGAAAGGTAGCCCATGTCTGGGTCACACAATTGATTGTGTATTTCTATTCTGCCATTGTTGTGCCCAAGTTTCAGATCCCCAGTTGCAGAGAGACCAAGTTCACACATGATAATGCAAAAGCTAAGGAACTTTATTAGTAGCCTGAGTCATCCTCGAGCTAGGGTCCAAGTCTCATCCAATGCAGTGGAGTCTTGACAAGGAGCCCGACTCCAAATCCCAAGCAGTTTATACAGAGTTCAGAGTTAAGAAGCAATTTATATACTGGTCTATTTTCAGCATTGACCCTATTATGATGGTGGTCAGCAATTAGGCAATGGTTAGTAACAGTTTCTAAAGAAGGTGCAGTGACCCTTCATGACCGGCCAGACCCAACAGCCCAATTCCTTATCTTGGCAACTTACTCAACTGGGAGTTTACCAGCAACTGCGAGTCCGCCTTTGGGGAAACAGAAACTGAGGCCTAGCTGAGACTTAATGTTAGCTGCAGTTTGTCATGGCATCAATGTCGCCCTCACACCATCTACTCTTCTTCATGTCTTCATGAGTGCTTATGAGACTTGCCTCTTGCAGTTTTTGATAAACCCTCTACCCCCAGCACAAGGCTGTAATACAAGCTAGATCCTCAATTAAACTCTTGTTGGGTTTTGAGGAAGGTGAGTCAGAACGCCCAGGGAATTTTTGTCAGCAAAGTTTAGAATTATGCTTTGGGTTGGGGGACCTAGAGAAGGTTGTTTTTAAGCATAAAGAGAGCCTTTCCTGTGGGGAACTAAAGTTGGGAGACAAGGGGGAAGGAGGCAGAAAATGGGGGAAGGAGCCGACAACGGCAGAAGAAGGTGAACACCGAGTTCTTTTTAAAAAGCATTTGTCACTGTGGAAAGGTCAGTGAGGGAGAACAGAGAGGGGGCGGAAGATGTTTTGAAGATAAGACTGGGACGGTGTGTCTCCAGACAGGAATGCGACCGCAGAGAGGAACTGTGTGTAGGCGAAGACAGAAGGGATGGATGGTGACGCCAATCCTCAAAAGACCTGGGAGCCAGGTCCCCACAGAGAAGCGAACTTCAGTGAAAAGAAGGGCCATGACAGTGGGTGGAGAGGTGACAGAGATGCTGAGTGTGGAAAAGCACCTGGGCGAGCACAGAAACTGGTGGGTCTGATCTCAGCAAAGCGGGAATCCAGGAAGGGTGGGACTGAAGAACTTCCCCGCAGAGGAAGTACTCAGAGGAGACTGCAGAGGAGGCCGGAAAGTAGGGGGTAGAGACTAGAGTGTGCAGCTCTGAGCTCTGGATGACCAGGGAGGAAAGGCCAAGGTGGAGGAACAACGCCAAAAGCTCTGGGACAGGGCCAGAGCAATAGCACAGTCAGTTGGGCATTTGTTTTGCATGTGACCAACCCAAGTTCAATCCCAACCATCCCTATACGGTCCTTCTGAGCCCTACCAGAAGTGGTCTCTGAGGCCACAGCCAGGAGTAAGCCCTGGGCCTCCCTGGGTGTGGCCCAAAAGCAGCAACAACAAAAAAGAAGCTCCAGGGCAATTTTTAAGGCCCTTACACTCTGGGAGGAAGGTCCCCAAACCAAAGGAAGAAGGAAAGGTGATGAGAGTGGATCATCCTGTAAAGAGGATTGAGAAAAACAGAATGACATGTAGGGACAAGCAGGGTTGAGGAAGTTTGGCACTTTGTTATCATTTTAAAAGATAGATGTAGGCCAGAGAGATAGTACAGAGGGGAAGGTGCTTCCCTGGAGTGTGACTCACTCATGTTTGATCCCTGACACCAATTATGGTCCCCTGTACCCTGCCAGGAATAATCCCTGACCACAGAGCCACCAGTAAGCCCTGAGCAATGCCAGATCTGGCCCAAAACAAACAAACTAAAAATAAAAGTGGTTGTAAAATGAAGTTTTCCTTGTTTTGTTTTGGACCATGTCCAGCTCTGGGCTTGCTTTTGGCTCTGTACTCAGGTATCATTTCTGATGTTTGGGGACCATATATAATACTAAAATGACCTACTAAGACAATGCTAATACTAAGACAAAATACTGGGGTTGGCTGCATGCAAGACAAGTGTTTTATCCACTGTACTATCTTTTTTGGCCATTTTTCAATGGTGATGGGTAGAAGAAGCCTGTAGAAGAAGGGTGATCAAGGGCAGAGTAAACGGCTCATAGGAATGCAGGTCCTGGGAAATGGGGTGCTATCTGGAGCACCGAGGAAGTTCTGGGATAAAAATAGTAAAAAGAATACTCATAATTACTGAAAATGTCTTGTGTTACCACCATGCTGAGTCTTTTCTATTCACTATCTCAGTTAACACTGTAGCAAGCCTATAAAATGGAACACTATATTTTTATTTATTTTATTTTATTTTCATTTATTTATTTATTTATTTTATCTTTTGGTTTTTAGGTCACACCCGGCGATGCACAGGGATTACTCCTGGCTCTGCACTTAGGAGTCACCCCTGGCGGTGCTCAGGGGACCATATGGGATGTTGGGAATTGAACCCGGGTCGGCCGCGTGCAAGGCAAACACCCTACCCGCTATGCTATTGCTCCAGCCCCTATTTTATTATTTTTTTTAATTCACTGCTTCTTCTCTTCTGAGCCTGCAGTCCCACTGGAGGAAAACATACATATTTTATTTTTTTTTATAATTTATTTATTTTTAATTAGTGAATTACCGTGAGGGTACAGTTACAGATTTATATATTTTTGTGCTTATGTTTCCCTCATACAAAGTTCGAGAACCCATCATCCCTTCACCAGTGCCCATTCTCCACCACAAATAAACCCAGCATCCCTCCCACCCTCCCCAATCCCATCTCCCCCCACCCCACCCTTCCACTGTGGCAGGGTATTCCCTTTTGTTCTCTCTCTTTAATTAGGTGTTGTGGTTTGCAATAAAGGTGTTGAGTGGCCATTGTGTTCAGTCTCTAGTCTATATTAGCATGCATCACCCTTCCCCAACATGGCCTCTGACCACATTTTACTTTGTGTTCCCTTCTCTATCTGAGTTGCCCTCTCCCCAGACTGTGAGGCCAGCCTCCAAGCCATGGAGTCAACCTCCTGGTACTTATTTCTACTATTCTTGGGTGTTAGTCTCCTACTCTGTTATTCTATATTCCACAGATGAGTGCAATCTTTCTATGTCTGTCTCTCTCGCTTTCTGACTCATTTCACTTAGCATAATACTTTCATGCTGATCCATTTATATGCAAAATTCATGACCTCATTTTTTCTAACAGCTGCATAGTATTCCATTGTATAGATGTACCAAAGTTTCTTCAACCAGTCATCTGTTCTAGGGCACTCGGGTTTTTTCCAGATTCTGGCTATTGTAAACAGTGCTGCAATGAACATATAAGTGCAGATGTCATTTCAACTATACTTTTTTGCTTCTTTGGGATATATTCCCAGCAGTGGTATTGCTGGGTCAAATGGGAGCTCAATTTCTAATTTTTTGAGAATCGTCCATATTGTTTTCCAAAAGGGCTGAACCAGTTGGTATTCCCACCAGCAATGTAGAAGGGTCCCTTTCTCCCCACATCCTCTCCAACAGTGGTTGCTTTTGTTCTTTTGGATGTGTGCTAGTCTCTGTGGTGTGAGGTGATATCTCATGGTTGTTTTGATCTGCATCTCCCAGATGATTAGTGATGTAGAGCACTTTTTCATGTGCCTTTTGGCCATTTGTATCTCTTCCTTGGGAAAGTTTCTGTTAATTTCTTCGCCCCATTTTCTGATGGGGTTGGATGTTTTCTTCTTGTAGAGTTCAACCAGTGCTTTATATACCATTGATATCAACCCCTTATCTGATGGGTATTGTGTAAATATCCTTTCCCATTCTGTAGATAGTCTTTCTATTCTGGTCACTGTATCTTTTGCGGTGCAGAAGCTTTCTAATTTAATGTAGTCCCATTTGTTTATCTCTGTTTCCACTTGGTTGGCCAGTTGCATGTCATCTTTGAAGATACCTTTATCTTCAATATTGTGGAGGGTTTTTTCGACCTTGTCTTCAATGTACCTTATGGTTTGTGGTCTGATGTTGAGGTCTTTAATCCATTTTGATCTGACTTTTGTGCATGGTGTCAGGTCGTGGTCTAAGCCTATTCTTTTGCATGTGGTTGTCCAGTTGGGAACACTATATTTTTAATTTAGTTTTATATTATTCACCAGTCAACAGAAGTTTCATGTTTTTCAGATACTGACTACTTATACTATGATTGCTAGCTATAGAAGAGAAGCCCTTTTAATATGATTTGACTAAAAAAATTTTTTTATCATAGTTTAGGTAAGATGCTTACAAAAGTGTTTAAGTTTATGGTATTAATTTTTGGGGGGAGAGAGGTAGAGGGCACACCCAGCAGTGCTTATACTGCGCATAGCTGGTGGGCTCAAGGGACAATATGGGGTACTGGAGATGGAACCCAGGTTGGCCACATGCAAGACAAGTGCCTTATTACTGCATTACCTACCCAGCCTCTCTGGTATCAACTTTAGAAATACCTGCACTACACCAGGACCACCACATCCCTCTCTCACCTCTAGTTCAGTCCTCAATCCCCTCACCATCTGGAATTTAATAACCTTTTCTAAATGGGGTTGAAGCCAAAGGAATAGAACAGAGGTTAAGATGCTTGTCTTGCACACTGCCTACCCCAGTTCATTCCCTGGTACCACATATGGTACCTCAAACACCACCAGGAGTGATTCCTGAGCACAGAACCAAGAGTAAACTCTGAACACTGCTGAATGTGGACCCTAAACGGAATAAAAATAAAAACAAAAATAAAGCACAAAGATTATGATATTAGGGGTCAGAGAGATAGTACAAAGAGTAGGATGCTTGCCTTACATGCAGCTGACCTAGATTCAATCCCCAGCACTTCATACAGTCTAAACCCTAAGCCCTGCCAAGAGTGATCCCTGAACACAGAACCAGGAGTAAACCCTGAGCACCACCAAATGTGGGCAAAATAAAATAATAATAATAATACATAAAAAGAAAATCGATTTGTTAATTGAGGCCTCATCAATTGCCCAGTTGCTCAGAGCTTTTATATCTGCCCCAGCAGGGATAAAAGAGAAGAGTCTCACACGCAGGTCAGGCTGCGGGCATGGGGCCAGGAAACCCCACTGGCTGTGAATATGTGTGCACCCTCTCCATGGAGGGGCGGGAGCTTGCAGGGACCACAGTCCTGGCAGCGCCTGGCGCTAGGGAGCAGAAATAAAAAAGACAGAGACTCAAGCCTGGAGACTGGTTCTCTCATGTTCTGCTGTGTTTTCACCTTTCAGACCTCAGGGAGGGCCTGCCTTGAGATCTAGTTGAGGGCTAGTCAACCTCAGGGAGGCTGACTAGCTGGAGTGCCAAGTTCGCTTCTGAAAGTCGGAGGCACCTGGTTCCCCGCCAGTGCTGGTGCATGTCAGAACAATAGTCCTGCTTGGTCTTGGAAAAATCACAGTGCAACGCCCATGTCATGATCATCCTTAGAATTTTTCATTGGATTTTGGTGAAACTTTGTAAATGTATTGCATTTCATGATTCTGCCCTGTTTTGTTCATTTTTTCCTTCACTTATTTGTTCCTCAAATATTACTTGAATTGGGCAGTGACAACGAACACATTCATTGTCCCTGTACTCCAAGGCCAAGGCCACATAACTGTTCTAGCTGAACTAGAAGGCAAGTCCCCATGAAGTTAGAGACTTTGATGATTCTGTTCACTGTTGTGTTCTCAGTGCCTGGAATGGTGCCTGGTGTGTAAGAGGGGCGACAGAGGGTTCCTGGATAAAAAAAAAATACATTTTTTTGTATGTGTGAAGCTATTGACGTTTAAGTTTCAATTCCACCCTGCTAAGTTTAAGCTTCTCACTTGTGATGTGAGGCTCTGGGAGAGGCCCTACCATGTGCTCTTATGTTTGAAGAATTTATAAAATTTTACAAAGTAAAAACTCTTTGCTTGGGAGGAGCTACTACTTTGTTTGCCGTACATGGCAAAGCTCAGGACTTACTCCTGGCTCTGCACTCAGAATCACTCCTGGTGGAGCCTGGGGACCCACATGAGATGCCGGGCACTGAACCTAGGTTGACGACATGCAAGGCAAATGCTCAATACACTGTACTATCTCTCCAGTGTGAAATAATTTAACTAATAAAGACCCTTCTCTCTCTCAATTCCAACTTATCCTCCATTAAGTTCCCTTCAAATGAAACAACATGAACAGTGATAGGAATTTGGGAATCCAGTCAAGAGGAAGATGGATTGGATATTTAATTAATTGATCTGGGGTGGGGGTGATCTTGAGCATAGCACTTGGCTATGCTCCATGGCTACTCCCAGCTTGGAGTTTGGAGGATGCTCCTGGCAGTGCTCTGGGGACCATGTAGCATTAGGGATAGGTCCTGGGCTTTCCACATGCCAAGCATACACTCAGCTCTTTGAGCTGTCTCTCTAACCCTACATTGGAAATACTTTTAGGTCAGGATGTGGGGACATAGTCCCACCATATCTCATTCATTAGGTGCGCATATAACACTGTTCCAAGAGAGTCATGACTTCCAGAAAACCCTGTGCCTTCTGGGAAGATTCGCATGGCAACTCACAATGGCTCAGTGTCAGTTGGGTCATAGTGCCACAGATATGGCCCCATCCCAGGCTCCTGGCCCTGGGGGTTGTGTGTGAGAGAGAAGCAAAATCTTTTGGAGCCTCCAAAATCATTTCTTCTGCAGGCTACTCAGAACATGAACCTTTCCTTGGTAGGCACAATGAATGAATTATAGTTTTCTTGGGGTTGAATTTGAACTCAATTTTTTTTTCTAGTACTCACAGATAATAAAATCTAGCTCAAAGTTCCTCCTTAGGCGAGGAAATATATAGAAAAGGATTCTTTTCCAGAAGAATGCTTGAGGCAGATAGCAGACGTGGTGATGGGGGGTGGGGAACAGGAGGAAATCTAGTGATACTGGTGGTGGGAAATGCGCACCAGTGAAGGGATGGGTGATGGAACATTGTGTGACTGAAACTCAGTCATGAACAACTTTGTACTGTATATCTCACGTGATTCAATTTTTTAAAAATTTTAAATTATTAGTAGTTTTTTAATGGCTAGGATACACCCAATAATGCTTAGAGACCATGCCTGGCACAGTGCTCACGGGTTCACTCCTGATGCTGGCCATGACCCTGTGGGGAGGGATGGAACCAGGGTCCTGTGCAGATCGAACCAGAGTTAGCCTCATGCAGACAGGCACCTTAAACTCTGTATGCTCTCTCAGGCCCAGCTATCAAATTCTAATTCCCTTTCTATAACACCTAAATGACTAGTACAGTCAAATTCTTTGCACTTTAGAAATACAGTAATTCCATCTTAGACCATGAGCATGCAAAGATTGTGTGTGTGTGTGTGTGTGTGTGTGTGTGTGTGTGTGTTCATTTATTCCATCAGTTAATCTAACAAACGCTTTGTCAGGCATTGGAGGAAAACATTGAGAAGGTACCATCCCCTTTTCCAAAGCGGTTTCTGTCTAGTGTTGGGGGGGGGGGCTTTGGGGAGGAGCGGCAGGAGCGCGCACCTGGGCGAGGCTGGGAACTGCTGAGTCACCCTCTGCGGCGCCGCCACAGCCCTGCGAGCTCCGGAAGGTGGCCTGGATCAAAGGGGCCCTAATCTGGCTCATCTTCAGAACCACCTGCGGGAGTTTTGCAGCGCCCAGGCTCGTCCCAGACCTGCTGACTCACTATTTCTGCGGGTGAACCTGAGCACGGTGTCTTAAAATAATAGTGTAGCACTGTAGCACTGTCGTCCAGTTGCTCGAGCAAGCGGGCACCGGTAACGTCTCATTGTGAGACTTGTTACTGTTTTTGGGATTTTGAGTACACCACGGGTAGCTTGCCAGGCTCTGCCGTAAGGGCGTCCAGGCGGGATACTCTCAATAGCTTGCCAGCTCTCTGAGAGGGACGGAGGAATTGAACCTGGGTAACATCAACAATATTATTATTATTATTATTATTGGGCTGGAGCAATAGCACAGTGGTAGGGCGTTTGCCTTTCATGCAGCCGACCCGTGTTCAATTCCTCTGCCCTTCTCGGAAAGCCCAGTAAGCTACCGAGAGCATTGTGCCTGCACAGCAGAGCCTGGCAAGCTACCCGTGGCATATTGGATATGCCAAAAACAATAACAATAAGACTCACAATGAGAGACGTTACTGGTGCCCACTCGAACAAATCAATGAACAACGGGATGACAGTGATTATTATTATTATTATTATTATTATTATTATATTATAATATATCTGTCACTGTCATCCCGTTGCTCATCGATTTGCTTGAGTGGGCACCAGTAACGTCTCCATTGTGAAAATCGTTGTTACTGTTTTGGGCATATCAAGTACACCATGGGAAGCTTGCCAGGTTCTGCTGTTTGGATGAGATACTCTCGGTAGTTGCCGGGCTCTCTGAAAAGGACGGAGGAATTGAACCCGGGTCGGCCGCATGCAACGCAAACACTCTACCACCGTACCCGCTGTGCTATCGCTCCAGTCTGATAATAATATTAATTATAATAATAATAATTATTATTATTATTGTAGTTGGGCTGGAGCGATAGCACAGCGGTAGGGCGTTCACCTTACATGTGGCCGACCCGGGTTCGATTCCTCTGCTCCTCTCACAAAGCCTGGCAAGCTACCCCTAGTGTATTCAATATGCCAAAACCAGTAACAAGTTTCACAATGGAGACATTACTGGTGCCCTCTTGAGCAAATCGATCAGCAATGGGATGACACAGTGACAGTGATTATTATAGTTACCCGGGTTTGATTCCTCCATCCCTCTCGGAGAGCCCAACATGCTAGCAAGAGTATCCTGCCTGGATGGCAGAGCCTGGCAAGCTAAGCCTGGCAAGCTACCCGTGGTGTACTTGATATGACAAAAACAATAACAACAAGTCTCACAATGAGATGTTACTGGTGCTCGCTGGAGCAAATTGATGAACATTACGACAGTGCCACTGTGCTATTGTTGTTGTTGTTATTATTATAAAAGAAAGATATGGGCCCTGATGGTGTTTCTGATCCAGTTTGGGCAGGTGGCTGCCCTGTGTGATTCTGAGAGGAATGAATCAAGAGGCCCGCAGAAACCCTTAGGTAGTAGGCGGAAGTGGCCTGGGGAAGGGGAGCCCAGGACCCAGGCAGACCAGGACTCATCATAAAGTCCACATAACATTTCCCCCTCCCAATGGGAGAATCACACTGCAGATTCTCCAAGTTCTGGAGCTGGGCTTAAAGACTTAAGTGATCTGCATGAACTGGTAGCCTAGAGACACATGCCAGCTTCTCGGTTTTACTAGAACTTCACTCTCACAGGGACCCTGGAACAACTAGTTACGTTCACTTCTGACCAGTTAATATAAGAAAGAAAAGTCCCAAGTATGGTGTGTAGGTGAGTTGACTTGCTGTGTGAGTACAAACTGAAAATAGATGATAGATGCATTCCTACCATCTAAATGATACCACAATATCATTTAAGGGTCACTGCAAAAGACCATGGTAAGCCAAAATCCTTTCAGAGGCCAGACCGTGAATCTGTCATCCAGTTTATGTGAAAAAAAATAATAATAATGACTCGAGTTAAGGTCCCAGTGGTGACTGGCTTGGTCAGAGAGCTTGAAAGAAAGATTTAAAAACTGGAACAAAGCAGCCAGTGGTAGAGGCCCTTGATTAGACAGATGGGAGTGGGTAGCGGACTAAAGATGCTTGTCAGCATGTCAATGCCATGAGAAAGCACCCCCAGGGGCGACAGCCACAGTGCAGGGGGGAGAGCATTTGTCTTGCACACAGCTGAACCAGGTCAATACCTGGCATCCCAGGCATCCCTGAGCACCACCAGGACTGCTCCCTCAGAGCACAGCCAGAAGTCCTGAGTGCCACCACGTGTGGCACAAAAATCAAAACAGGAAGAAGGAAAAAAGCACCACTAAAGGCGAGGCATTATAAAACCAGGAAAGTCAAAGTGACTCTGCCAGCTGGAGTTGACTACCACTTTCCCTTCCTTCAACTACCCCAATACTGGCATAATGGGTGCCTGAGCGATTGGCTGCAGGGACAGAGGCTATTCACAGACCCCAGTATAGGCCCCCACTCTACTGGCAGCAGACACCACCTCCGAGTCTTTTCTCTGCTGTCAACCACTGAGAAGACCAACTAGCCACCTCAGAGGGAGCAACAACTACATTTTTTTTTCTTTTGCTTTTTTGGGTCACACCTGGTGATACACAGGGGTTACTCCTGGCTCTGCACTCAGGAACCACTCCTGACAGTGCTCAGGGGGACCGTATGAGATGCTGGGAATAGAACCCGGGTCGGCTGCATGCAAGGCAAATGCCCTACCCGCTGTGCTATCGCTCCTGCCCCACCAACTACATTTTTACAGTAGAAAAATTATCAGAGGGCTGGAGCAATAGTACATCAGGTAGGGCTCTTGCCTTGCATGTAGCAGACCTGAGTTCAATCCCTGGTATGCCATATGGTCCCCGGAGCACTGCAGGAGAGATTCTTGAGTGCAGAGCCAAGAGTTACTCCTAGTTGTGACACAAAAACAAGAAAGAGAGAAAGAGAGAAAGAAAGAAAGAAAGAAAGAAAGAAAGAAAGAAAGAAAGAAAGAAAGAAAGAAAGAAAGGAAGGAAGGAAGGAAGGAAGGAAGGAAGGAAGGAAGGAAGGAAGGAAGGAAGGAAGGAAGGAAGGAAGGAAGGAAGGAAGGGAGGGAGGAGAAAGGGAGAGAAGGAGGGGGAGAAAAGGAGGGGGAGGGAGGGAGGGAGGGAGGGAGGGATAGGTAGAGAGGGAAGGAGGGGGAGGGAGGGAGGAGGGATAGGGAGAGAGGGAAGGAAGGAAGAAAGGAAGGAAAGAATGGAGGGAGGGAAGGAAGGGAGGGAGGGAGGGAAGGAAGGAAGAAAGGAAGGAAGGAAGGAAGGAAGGAAGGAAGGAAGGAAGGAAGGAAGGAAGGAAGGAAGGGAGGGAGGGAGGGAGGGAGGGAGGGAGGGAGGGAGGGAGGGAGGAAGGGAGAGAAGGAGAAAAGGGAGGGAAGGAGAGAAGGGAGGGAAGGAAGAGAGGAAGGAAGGAAGAGAGGAAGACAGAAAAGGAAAATTAGCAGAAAATATCTGTTTATTGGGTTTGTGCAAGAGAAGCACCCAGTGAGAAAACATGAACAGATTGGACCATTTTAAACTTTTATGCAAATGAAAAGGAAACAGATTGGGAAAGTTTGCATTAAATTTGTGACACATAAAAGATTAATATGCATTATGACTTTAACATAAAGCTTACTTAACTAACACATCAGAAAAGGTCTGGAACCCAATTAGATACATGTCAATATACTAGCTGCCATTTATTGAATATTTTTCAATGCCCACACTGTTTTACAAAATGAGTTTATGTACAGAATGTAACCATTATTTTTCACATGATAGCACAGACTATATTACTGACTGGTCTTCTAAAATAGAGTTTTCAATGACTATGTAAGGAAATATGTCTTTCTTTCCTTTCTTTCACCCCTCCTTCCTTCCTTCTTTCCCTCCCTCCTCCCTTTCTCGCTCTCTTTCTCCCTTCCTTTCTTCCACCCTGCCCTTCCTACCTTTTTCTTTCCTATTTTTTTATTTTGCAAGAGTAAGACAGGTGTTCTAGGGACGGCTTTACCTTTTCCCTCCATGCAGGGCCTCACCAAACACCACTAGAATGTTCAATCCACCAGCAGAGTATCCCACATATATTGCATTAGATGAAGGAATCAATTTTATGGCATAAGATGGACAAGATCAGGCCAATTATCATAAATACACACCCCCCCTCTATATATGTCTATACATACATATATACATTCAGAGAGAGAGAGAGAGAGAGGGATAGACTTGTTGAAGCATTAGTTTGGAGGAATTGCAAAAATAACAACAAAAGTTCTCAGTCTGGCAGACCAAGAGGCAGAAGCAAGAAGATCCCACTT